>NC_090727.1:59601035-59763535 GCF_036898095.1 Palaemon carinicauda | reverse complement strand
CATAAAACATATATTATTAACCTTCTTTATAATCATTTACTGTTATCCATTCAAAACACGGCCCTTAGCAACCGAATTCCCTGAGCTTGATTATCATATATATTAAAACTTCTATGAGATATAGAAAATGAAAAGCAAATGTTTAGCGTATAGAGATTACTAGTATTCCTGTATCTCCAGCATCCGGTATCCAATTGAAACTTTATGAATATCTTTTAGAATAATTTATCAATGCATATGCAAAAAAAGTTTCAATAAAATCCAAATCCATACGAGGTCAATGGTTTTATTATTTAGAAATGAACAATGACTCGATGTGTCTGCTTTTATTCATAAGAAAAACATTAAGCCTATTTCACAATAATATTTCAACACACTGCCAAACTTACATTTAACAATTGCCATACTTTCATCTGAAAGAGTTAGTCTAATATAAAGCTCATATGTTACTTTATTAAACATTCTCCACTCTTGATGTATAATTCAATAAATTTAAATTTAGATTAAATTAAATTCATCATGATGGAAGTAAGAAGAGAGGAAGCTATAAAGACAAAGTCAAACAAAATATCCTTGACCTAAAGTGATAATTGTATTAGAGGACACAAAATCTATTAATCTTTCTGTGATATTTCAACTTCAGTTATTGAAACATTACATTTCAGACCTGCATTTGTCATTTGATTGATTTCAGCTTTTATACATTTAATATATTTCTTTCATATAAATAATAACTTCGACAGATAATAGACCCAATTAGTAATCAATCGCTGGAGAGAGAGAGAGAGAGAGAGAGAGAGAGAGAGAGAGAGAGAGAGAGAGAGAGAGAGAGAGAGAGAGAGAGAGAATCAAATTATGTTAAGCATTCACCTCTATAAAATTGTCTAATTTTTCCTCGGCCAACTGTTCAAATGTAATCACGACTTAAGATAATAAACTCCGCTAACGAAGTTGGGAGGAGATTGTTTATTACCATGCTTGTGTGTTTTTCTGTGGGTTTGTGTGTGTGTGTTTGTTTGTGAACAGCATCCTGGCCAAAATTTTAATCATAGAATGATTAAACTTGTAGGGATTAACCGTTATGTAAAAAGCTGGAAATTATTAAATTTTGGAAGGTTAAAGTCAAAGGAATAAAACTTCTGGAATACTGACTATTAGAAATAAATAATGGTGAATTTTGTCGCATCCGAATAATAGTATACACCTTGGAATAGTTGAAGCATCAAAACTTAATTCAGGTATTTTGAAGTATGTCCACAAAATGTCCAAATGAATGATACTGATTAGACAAATGCAATTTTTAAATGAATGAGAAAATTTAACTGGATTTTTCTTATTCAATGAGTTGAAGGTTTTTGAACTCGGGAGAAGTTTTGTTTTATATACTTAATTAACAAATTTCATTCGAAAAATCTATGAAATATGTTTAGATATCTTGCTGATCAATTTTGAAGACACTCTGCACATTACCCATCTTGCCAGGCCATGTTCTGCATATTAGCTGAGGATGTATGTGGCCCAAAAATCGTTCAAGTAATGGATAGCATCTATATTTGATTATCAAGAAGTCTTGCACCTACCATGAGATGAAGCTAATATATGGGAGGATCATATACAGTGAAAATGAAAATTGGCTGTTTTCTGTAGTTTACAGTCATCTTAAAAACAAAGATGTGCTGTTTACTGCAGTTTCTAGTTATCTAAGAGAATTGGATTATGAAAAAGAATGTTCATATGAATACATGGGATTATGAAAAGATATTTTTAAGAAGGTACGGGATTTTTTTATCTACTATAACATATTTTGTGTTGGGCTCGAGTTGTTTCTTCTCATATTTGTTAATCCCTTTGTAGGATTACAAAAAAGAGTGTACATTCATTTGAGTTAATAAATTATGACTATAGTGAAAAACATTTGATTAAATCCTGAGAAAAAATATATAACTTTCAGTGGTATAAATTACGTCTAGATTAAGAATATACATTAGAACGAAAATATTCCAACAATGTATTCATTATTAGCATTAAAACCCTACAATATTACATATTTTGGATATAATAATAATAATAATAATAATAATAATAATAATAATAATAATAATAATAATAATAATAATAATAATAGATCATAAAATAATAAAATAATAAGATAAAAAAATAAAATTATAAGATAACAAAATTATAAAATAATAAAATAATAAAATAATGAAATAAAATAATAAAATATTAAAATAATAAAATAATAAAATGATGAAATATTGAAATATTAAAATATTAAAATATCAAAATATTAAAACATTAAAATATTAGAATAATAGAATATTAAAATAATAATAATAATGATAATAACAATAATAATAATAATAATAATAATAATAATAATAATAATAATAATAATAATAATAATGAATAAAGAAATAAGTTATAATCAAATACTTAAAGCTCTTGAGAAGTTCATTACTTTTGTGGTGGGTTTTGTAGCAGCCGGTAACGAAAAAAATAGATTACAAAGTAAAGAGAACATTCCAAAGTTTTGATGAATTTCGAAAATCTCTCTAATGCGGCGGATTCCAAAGACTGCAAGGATTCCGAAGACTGCAAAAATTCCAAAGACTGCGAGGATTCCCAAGAATGCGAGGATTCCTAAGGCTGCGGGGGATTCCCAAAGTTGCGGCAGATTCTCAAGGCTGTGGCAGATTCCCAAGGCTGCGGCAGATTCCCAAGGCTGCGATGGATTCCCAAGGCTGCAACGGATTCCCAAGGCTCCGGCAAATTCGAAAGGCTCCGGCCGATTCCGAAGACTCCGGCGGATTCCAAAGACTCCGGCAGATTCCGAAGACTCCGGCGGATTCCGAAGCCTCCGGCGGAATTAGAAGGCTCCGGCGGATTCCGAAGACTGCAGCACATTCTGAAGACTGCGGCGGATTCCAAAGACTGCGGCGGATTCTGAAGACTCCAGCGGATTCCAAAGACTGCGACGGATTCCGAAGACTTCAACAGATTCCGAAGACTACAACAGATTATGAAGACTATATCGGATTCTAAAGACTCCAACGGATTCGGAAGGCTCCAAGAGAACCGGCGGATACCGAAGACTCCACAATGGCTACATTCAATTCCAAAGATCGCACTATGGCTCCATTAGATTCCAAAGACTCCAATGGATTCCATAGATTCCAGTGGATTCCAAAGATTCAAATAGATTCCAAAGACTCAAATAGATTCCAAAGACTCAAATAGATTCCAAAGACTGCAACAGAATATAATTATTGCAACAGATTCCTATGGTTCAGCAGACTACAAAGACTTCAATGAATTCGAAAGACTGCGGCGGACTCTGAAGACTCCGGCGGATTCCAAAGGCTCCGGCGGATCATGAAGGCTCCACCGATTCCGAAGACTCCAACGGATTCTGAAGACTACGGTGGATTCCAAGTATTCTTGCGGATTCAAAAGACTACGGCAGTATCCGAAGACTACGGCAGTATCCAAAGACTACGGCAGTATCCGAAGACTTCGGTGGATTTAAAAAACTCTGACCGATTCTGAAGACTCAGACAGATTCCAAAGACTGCGGTGGATTCCGAAGACTTCGGCGGATTCAAAAGACTGTGGCGGATTCCAAAGACTATAACGGATTCAGAAGACTCCGATGGATTCCGAAGACTTCGGAGGATTACGAAGACTCAACAATGGCTATATTGGATTCCAAACACCGCACTATGGCTCCAGTGGATTCCAAAGACAAAAGTGGATTCCATAGACTCCAGTGGATTCCAGAGACTCCAGTGGATTCCGACGACTCAAATAGATTTCCAAGACTGCAACAGAATATAATGGCTCCAGCAGGTTCCTATGGCACCAACAGATTCCTATGGCTCAGCAGACTACAAAGACTTCAGTGAATTTGAAAGACTGCGGCGGATTCCGAAGACTGCGGCGGACTCCGAAGATTGCGGCAGACTTCGAGGGCTCAGGCGGACTTCAAAGGCTCCGGCGGATTCCAAACGCTACGACGGATTTCGAACGCTACGACGGATTTCGAACGCTACGGCGCATTCCGAACGCTACGGCGCATTCCGAACGCTACGGCGCATTCCGAACGCTACGGCACATTCCGAACGCTATGGCGCATTCCGCAGGCTCCGGCGGATTCTAAAGATTCAGACGGATACCAAAGACTGCAGCCAATTCCGAAGACTACGGCCGATTCCAAAGACTGCGGCGGATTTCGAAGACTCCAACGGATTCCAAAGACTGCGGCGGATTTCGAAGACTCCAACAGATTCCAAAGACTGCGTCGGATTCCGAAGACTATAACAGATTCCGAATATTACAACGGATTATGAAGACTATAACAGATTCTGAAGACTCCAACGAATTCTGAAGACTCCAAAAGATTCCGAAGGATCTGGCTTATACTGAAGACTCTACAATATCTACATTCCATTCCAAAGACCACACTATGGCTCCATTAGATTCCAAAGACTCTAATGGATTCCATAGACTCCAGTGGATTACAAAGTCTCAAATAGATTCCAAAGACTGCAACGGAATATAATGGCTGCTACAAATTCCTATGGCTCAGCAGACTACGAAGACTTCAGTGAATTCGAAAGACTACGGCGGAATCAGAAGACTGCGGCAGACTCCAAAGGCTCTGCCGGATTCCGAAGGCTCCAGCGGATATCGAAGGCTCCGGCAGATTCCGAAGGCTCCAGCGAATTCCAAAGGCTCCGGTGGATCCCGAAGACTCCGGCGAATATCGGAGACTCCGGCGGATACCGGAGACCCCGGCGGATACCGGAGACCCCGGCGGATACCGGAGACTCCGGCGTATAGACTCCGGCGTATACCGGAGACTCCGGCGTATACCGGAGACTCCGGCGGATATCGGAGACTCCGGCGGATACCGGAGACTCCGGCAGATACCGGAGACTCCGGCAGATACCGGAGCTCCGGCCGATTCCAAAGACTGCTGCGGATTCTAAAGACTCCGGCAGATTCCAAAGACTGATGGATTCAGATGACTATAACAGATTCCAAAGACTCCGACGGATTCCGAAGACTCCGACGGATTCCGAAGACTCCGACGGATTCCGAAGACTCCGACGGATTCCGAAGACTCCAGAATGGCTATATTGGATTCCAAACACCGCAATGCCCCCAAGTGAATTCCAAAGACTTGAGGGAATCCATAGACTCCAGTGGATTCCGAAGACTCATATAGATTCCAAAGACTGGAACGGAATATAATGGCCCCAACTGGTTCCTATGGCCCCAACGGATTCCTATGACTTAGCGGACTACAAAAACTTCTGAATTCAAAAGACTGTGGTGGATTCCAAAGACTGCGGCTGACTCCGAAGATTGCGGCGGACTCCGAAGACTGCGGAGGACTCCGAAGACTGCGGCGGACTCCAAAGGACCCGGCAGACTTCAAAGGCTCCGGCGGATTCTGAAGGCTACAGTGGATTCTGGAGGTTCCGACGGATTCCGAAGGCTTTGGCAATGGCTCCGCTAGATTCTGAAGGTTCCAGCGGATTCCGATGGCTCTGGGGGATTCTGATGGCTCCGGCGGATTCCGAAGAATCTGGCGGATTCTAGAGGCTCCGGCCGATTCTGAAGGCTGCGCCGGATTCCGAAGGCTCCGGCAGATTCCGAAGACTCCAACAGATGCCGAAGACTCCAACAGATGACGAAGACTCCAACGGATGCCGAAGATTCCAATGAATTCAGAAGATTCCGGCGGATTCAGAAAATTTCAGCGGATTCCAAAGTCTTCGGCGGATTCCAAAGACTCCCCAACGGGTTTATTTGATTCTAAAGACAGCACTATGGATCCGGTGCATTTCAAAGACTCCATTGGATTCCATAGACTCAAATAGATTCCAAAAATTGCAACGAAATATAATGGCTGCAACAGATTCTTATGGCTCCAATTGGTTCCTATGGCTCAAACAGATTCCTAAGGCTCAGCAGACTACAAACACTTCAGTGAATTCAAAAGACTGCGGTGGAATCGAAAGACTGCGGCGGAATCGAAAGACTGCAGCGGAATCAAAAGACTGCGGCAGAATCGAAAGACTGCGGCGGAATCGAAAGACTGCGGCTGATTCCACACACTGATGCGGACTCCGAAGACTGATGCGGACTCGGAAGACTGAGGCGGACTCCAAAGACTGAGGCGGACTCCGAAGACTGAGGCGGACTCCGAAGACTGAGGCGAATTCCGGAGACTCCGGCGGATTCCGAAGACAACGGCGGATTCCGGAGACCTCGGCGGATTCCGGAGACTCCGGCAGATTCCGGTGACTCCGGCGGATTCCGGTGACTCCGGCGGATTCCGGAGACCCCGGCGGATTCCGGAGACTCCGGCGGATTCCGGAAACTCCGGCGGAGTCCGGAGACTCCGGCGGATTCCGGAAACTCTTACGCATGCCGAAGACTCCAATGAATTCAGAATATTCCGGCGGATTCAAAAGATTTCAGCGGATTCAAAAGATTCCGGCGGATTCAGAAGACTCCATAATGGGTTTATTCGATTCTAAAGACCGCAATATAGATCCGGTGCATTTCAAAGGCTCCAGTGGATTCCATAGACTCAAATAAATTCCAAATATTGCAACGGAATATAATGGCTGCAACAGATTCTTATGGCTCCAATTGGTTCCTATGGCTCAGCGTACTACAAAGACTTCAGTGAATTCAAAAGACTGCGGCGGAATCGAGAGACTGCGATTGATTCCATACACTGCGGCGGACTCCGAAGACTGATGGGGAGTCCGAAGACAGATGGGGAGTCCGAAGACTGATGGGGAGTCCGAAGACTGATGGGGAGTCCGAAGACTGATGGGGATTCCGGACACTCCGGCGGATTCCAGACACTCTGGCGGATTTCGGAGACTCCGGCGGATTCCGGGGACTCCGGCGGATTCCGGGGACTCTTACAGATGCTGAAGACTCCAATTAATTCAGAAGATTCCGGCAGATTCAGAAGATTTCAGCGGATTCAAAAGATTTCGGCGGATTCAGAAGACTCCACAATAGGTTTATTCGATTCTAAAGACCGCCGGTGCATTTCAAAGACTCTGGTGGATTCCACAGACTCAAATAGATTCCAAATATTGCAACAGAATATAATGGCTGCAACAGATTCCAATGACTCCAATTGAATCCTATGGCTCGAACAGATTCCTGAGGCTCTGCGTACTACAAAGAATTAAGTGAATTCAAAAGACTGCGGCGGAATGGAAAGACTGATGCGGACTTCGAAGACTGATGCGGACTACGGAGACTGATGTGTACTCCAGAGACTCCGGCGGATTCCGGAGACTCCAGCGGATTCCGGAGACTCCGGCGGATTCCGGAGACTCCGGCGGATTCCGGAGACTCCGGCGGATTCCAGAGACTCCGGCGGATTCCAGAGACTCCGGCGGTTTCCAGAGTCTCCAACGGATGCCGAAGACTCCAATGAATTCAGAATATTCTGGCGGATTCAGAAAATTTCTGCGGATTCCAAAGATTCCGGACGATTCCGAAGACTCCATAATGGGTTTATTTGATTCTAAACACCGCACTATGGATCCGGTGCATTTCAAAGACTCCAGTAGATTCCAAACACTCAAATAGATTCCAGATATTGCAACGGAATACAATGGCTGCAACAGATTCCTAAGGCTCCAATTGGTTCCTTTGGATTAAAGAGATTCCCAAGGCTCAATGTACTACAAAGACTTCAGTGAATTCCAAAGACTGCGGCGGAATCGAAAGACTGCAACTGATTCCACACACTGTGGCAGACTTCAAAGACTGATGCGGACTCCGGAGACTGAGGTGGACTCCAAAGACTGAGGCAGATTCCAGAGACTCCGGCGGATTCCGGAGACTCCATCGCATTCCGGAGACTCCGGCGGATTCTGGACACTGCAGCGGATTCCGGACACTGCAGCGGATTCCGGAGACTCCGGCGGATTCCGGAGACACCGGCGGATTCCGGAGACTCCGGCGGATTCCAGAGACTCCGGCGGATTCCGGAGACTCCGGCGGATTCCAGAGACTCCGGCGGTTTCCAGAGACTCCAACGGATGCCGAAGACTCCAATGAATTCAGAATATTCTGGCGGATTCAGAAAATTTCCGCGGATTCCAAAGATTCCGGACGATTCCGAAGACTCCATAATGGGTTTATTTGATTCTAAACACCGCACTATGGATCCGGTGCATTTCAAAGACTCCAGTAGACTCCAAACACTCAAATAGATTCCAGATATTGCAACGGAATACAATGGCTGCAACAGATTCCTAAGGCTCCAATTGGTTCCTTTGGATTAAAGAGATTCCCAAGGCTCAACGTACTACAAAGACTTCAGTGAATTCCAAAGACTGCGGCGGAATCGAAAGACTGCAACTGATTCCACACACTGTGGCAGACTTCGAAGACTGATGCGGACTCCGGAGACTGAGGTGGACTCCAAAGACTGAGGCAGATTCCAGAGACTCCAGCGGATTCCGGAGACTCCATCGCATTCCGGAGACTCCGGCGGATTCCGGACACTGCGGCGGATTCCGGAGACTCCGGCGGTTTGCGGAGACTGAGGCGGATTCCGGAGACTCCGGCGGATTCCGGAGACACCGGCGGATTCCGGAGACTCCGGCGGATTCCGGAGACTCCGGCGGATTCCGGAGACTCCGTCGGATTCCGGAGACTCCGTCGGATTCCGGAGACTCCGGTGGATTCCGGAGACTCCGGCGGATTCCAAAGACTCCGGTGGATTCCAAAGACTCCGGTGGAATCCGGAGACTCCGGCGGATTCTGGAGACTCCGGCGGGTTCTGGAGTTTCCGGTGGATTCCGGAGGATTCCGTAGACTCCGGCCGATTACGGTGACTCTTAAGGATGCTGAAGACTCCAATGAATTCAGAAGATTCTGGCGGATTCATAAGATTACAGCGGATTCCAAAGATTCCGGCGAATTCAGAAGACTCCACAATGGGTTTATTCGATTCTAAAGACCGCACTATGGATCCGGTGCATTTCAAAGACTCCAGTGGATTCCATAGACTCTAATAGATTCCAAATATTGCAACGTAATATAATGGCTGCAACAGATTCCTATGGCTCCAATTAGTTCCTATGGCTCAAACAGATTCCTAAGGCTTAGCATACTACAAAGACTTCAGTGAATTAAAAAGACTGCGGCGGAATCGAAAGACTGCATTTGATTCCAAACACTGTGGCGGACTCCGAAGACTGGTGCGGACTCCGAAGACTGAGGCGGACTCCGAAAACTGATTCGGACTCCAAAGACTAAGGCGGACTCCGGAGACTCTGGCAGATTTCGGAGACTCCGGCGGATTTCGGAGACTCCGGCGGATTTCGGAGACTCCGGCGAATTCCGAAGACACTGGCGGATTCCGGAGACTCTTATGGATGCCGAAGACTCCAGTGAATTCAGAAGATTCTGGCGGATTCCGAAAATTTCAGCAGATTCCAAAGATTCCGGCTGATTCCGAAGACTCCACAATGGGTTTATACGATTCTAAACACCGCACTATGGATCGGGTGCATTTCAAAGAATCCAGTGGATTCCATACTACTCAAATAGATTCCAAATATTGCAACAGAATTTAATGGCTACAACCGATTCCTATGGCTCCAATTAGTTCCTATGACTAAAACCAATTCCTAAGGCTCAGCTTACTACAAAGACTTCAGTGAATTCAAAAGACTGCGGCGGAATAGAAAGACTGAGGCTGATTCCACACACTGCGGTGGACTCCTAAGACTGATGCGGACTCCGAAGACTGAGGCGGACTCCGAAGACTGATGCGGTCTCCCAAGACTGAGGCTGACTCCAGAGACTCCGGCGGATTCCGGAGACTACGGCGGATACCGAAGACTCCGGCGGATTCTGGAGACTCCGGCGGATTCCGGAGACTCCGGCGGATTCCGGAGACTCCGGCGGATTCCGGAGACTCCGGCGGATTCCGGAGACTCCGGTGGATTCCGGAGACTCCGGCGGATTCCGGAGACTCCGGCGGATTCCGGAGACTCCGGCGGATTCCGGAGACTCCGGCGGATTCCTGAGACTCCGGCGGATTCCGGAGACTCCGGCGGATTCCGGAGACTCCGGCGGATTCCGGAGACTCAGGCGGATTCCAGAGAGTCCAACGGATGCCGAAGACTCCAATGAATTTAGAATATTCTGGCGGATTCAGATGATTTCAGCGGATTCCAAAGATTCCGGACGATTCCGAAGACTCCATAATGGGTTTATTTGATTTTAAACACCGCACTATGGATCCGGTGCATTTCAAAGACTCCAGTAGATTCCATAGACTCAAATAGATTCCAGATATTGCAACGGAATATAATGGCTGCAACAGATTCCTATGGCTCCAATTAGTTCCTATGGCTCAAACAGATTCCTAAGGCTCAACGTACTACAAACACTTCAGTGAATTCAAAAGACTGCGGCGGAATCGAAAGACTGCAGTTGATTCCACACACTGCGGCAGACTTTGAAGACTGGTGCGGATTCCGGAGACTCCGGCGGATTCCGGAGACTCCGGTGGATTCCGGAGACTCCGGCGGATTCCGGAGACTCCGGCGGATTCCGGAGACTCCGGCGGATTCCGGAGATTTCGGCGGATTCCGGAGACTGCGGCGGATTCCGGAGTTTCCGGCGGATTCCGGAGGATTCCGGAGACTCCGGCGGATTCCGGTGACTCTTATGGATGCTGAAGACTCCAATGAATTCAGAAGATTCCAGCAGATTCAGAAGATTTCTGCGAATTCCAAAGATTCCTTTGGATTCAGAAGACTCCACAATGGGTTTATTCGATTCTAAAGACCGCACTATGGATCCGGTGCATTTCAAAGACTCCAGTGGATTCCAAAGACTCTAATTGATTCCAAATTTTACAACGGAATATAATAGCTTCAACAGATTCATATGGCTCCAATTGGTTCCTATGGCTCAAACAGATTCCTAAGGCTTAGCATACTAAAAAGACTTCAGTGAATTCAAAAGACTGCGGCAGAATCGAAAGACTGCACCTGATTCCAAACACTGTCGCAGACTATGAAGACTGGTGCGGACTCCAAAGGCTCAGGCGGACTCCGAAGATTGAGGCGGACACCGAAGACTAAGGCGGACTTCGGAGACTCCGGCGTATTTCGGAGACTCCGACAAATTCCGAAGACACTGGCGGATTCCGGAGACTCTTGAGGATGCTGAAGACTCCAATGAATTCAGAAGATTCTGGCAGATTCAGAAGATTTTGGCAGATTCCAAAGATTCCGGCTGATTCCGAGGACTCCATAATGGGTTTATACGATTCTAAAGACCACACTATGGATCCGATGCATTTCAAAGACTCCATTGGATTCCATACTACTCAAATAGATTCTAATTATTGCAACGGAATATAATGGCTACAACAGATTCCTATGGCTCCAATTAGTTCCTATGGCTAAAAGAGATTCCTAAGGCTCATCTTACAACAAAGACTTCAGTGAATTCAAAAGACGGCGGTGGAATCGAAAGACTGAGGCTGATTCAACACACTGCGGTGGACTCCGAAGTCTGATGCGGACTAGGAAGACTGAAGCGGACTCCGAAGACTAAGGCAGATTCCGGAGTCTCCGGCGGACTCCAGAGACTCCGACGGATTCCGGAGACTCCGGCAGATTCCAGAGACTCCGGCGGATACCGGCGACTCAGGCGGAATCGAAAGACTGCGGCTGATTCCACACACTGATGCGGACTCCGAAGACTGATGCGGACTCCGAAGACTAAGGCTGACTCCGAAGTATGATGGGGAGTCCGAAGTATGATGGGGAGTCCGAAGACTGATGGGGAGTCCGAAGACTGATGGGGAGTCCGAAGACTGATGGGGAGTCCGAAGACTGATGGGGACTCCGAAGACTGATGGGGAGTCCGAAGACTGATGCGGATTCCGGAGACTCCGGCGGATTCCGGAGACTCCGGCGGAATCCGGAGACTCCGGCGGATTCCGGAGACTCCGGCGGATTCCGGAGACTCCGGCGGATTCCGGAGACTCCGGCGGATTCCGGAGACTCCGGCGGATTCCGGAGACTCCGGCGGATTCCGGAGACTCCGGCGGATTCCGGAGACACCGGCGGATTCCGGAGACTCCGGCGGATTCCGGAGACTCCGGCGGATTCCGGAGACTCCGGCGGATTCCGGAGACTCTTACAGATGCCGAAGACTCCAATGAATTTAGAAGATTCCGCAGGATTCAGAAGATTTCGGCGGATTCAGAAGACTCCACAATGGGTTTATTCAATTCTAAAGACCGCACTATGGATCCGGTGCATTTCAAAGACTCCAGTGGATTCCATAGACTCGAATAGATTCTAAATATTGCAACAGAATATAATGGTTGCAACAGATTCCAATGGCTTCAATTGGTTCCTATGGCTCAAACAGACTCCTAAGGCTCTGCGTACTACAAAGACTTCTGTGATTCAAAAGACTGCGGCGGAATCGAAAGACTGAGGCTGATTCCACACACTGCGGCGGACTCTGAAGACTGATGCGGACTCCAAAGACTGAGGCTGACTCCGGAGACTCCGGCGGATTCCGGAGACTCCGTTGGATTCCGGAGACTCCGGCGGATTCCGAAGACTCCGGCGGATTCGGGAGACTCCGACGGATTCCGGACACTCCGGTGGAATCGAAAAACTGCGGCTGATTCCACCCACTGATGCGGACTTCGTAGACTCATGCAGACTCCGAAGACTAAGGCTTACTCCGAAGACTGATGGGGAGTCTGAAGACTGATGGGGACTCCGAAGACTGATGGGGACTCCGAAGACTGAAGCGGATTCCGGAGACTCCGGCGGATTCCGGAGACCCCGGCGGATTCAGGAGACCCCGGCGGATTCCGGAGACTCCGGCGGATTCAGTAGACCCCGGCAGATTCCAAAGATCCCGGCGGATTCCGGAGACTCCGGCGGATTCCGGAGACTCCGGCGGATTCCGGAGACCCCGGCGGATTCCGGAGACCCCGGTGGATTCCGGAGACCCCGGCGGATTCCGGAGACCACGGGGGATTCCGGAGACTCCGGCGGATTCCGGAGACTCCGGCGGATTCCGGAGACTCCGGCGGATTCCGGAGACTCCGGCGGATTCCGGAGACCCAAGCACATTCCGGAGATCCCTGCGGATTCCGGAGACTCCGGCGGATTCCGGAGACTCCTGCGGATTCTGGAGACTCCGGCGGATTCCGGAGATTCTGACGGATTCCGGAGACTCCGGCAGATTTCGAAGACTCCGGCGGATTCCAGAGACTCCGGCGGATTTCGGAGACTCCGGCGGATTCCGGAAACTCCGGCGGATTCCGGAAACTCCGGCAGATTCCGGAAACGCCGACGGATTCCAGAGACTCCGGCGGACTCCGGCGGATTCCAGAGACTCCGGCGGACTCCGGCGGATTCTGGAGACTTTTACGGATGCCGAAGACTCCAATGAATTCAGATGATTCCAGCGGATTCAGAAGATTTCAGCGGATTCCGAAGATTCCGGCGGATTCAGAAGACACAATGGGTTTATTTGATTCTAAAGACCGCACTACAGATCCGGTGCATTTCAAAGACTCCAGTGGATTCCATAGACTCAAAAAGAATCCAAATATTGCAACGGAATATAATGACTTCAACAGATTCCTATGGCTCCAATTGGTTCTTATGGATCAAACAAATTCCTAAGGCTCAGCGTACTACAAAGACTTCAGTGAATTCAAAAGACTGCGGCGGAATCGAAAAACTGCGGCTGATTCCGGAGACTGATGCGGACTCCGAAGACTGATGCGGACTCCGAAGACTGATGCGGACTCCGAAGACTGATGCGGACTCCGAAGACTGATGCGGACTTAAGAGACTGATGCGGACTCCGGAGACTCCGGTGGATTCTGGAGACTCCGGCGGATTCTGGAGACTCCGGCGGGTTCTGGAGTTTCCGGTGGATTCCGGAGGATTCCGTAGACTCCGGCCGATTACGGTGACTCTTAAGGATGCTGAAGACTCCAATGAATTCAGAAGATTCTGGCGGATTCATAAGATTACAGCGGATTCCAAAGATTCCGGCGAATTCAGAAGACTCCACAATGGGTTTATTCGATTCTAAAGACCGCACTATGGATCCGGTGCATTTCAAAGACTCCAGTGGATTCCATAGACTCTAATAGATTCCAAATATTGCAACGTAATATAATGGCTGCAACAGATTCCTATGGCTCCAATTAGTTCCTATGGCTCAAACAGATTCCTAAGGCTTAGCATACTACAAAGACTTCAGTGAATTAAAAAGACTGCGGCGGAATCGAAAGACTGCATTTGATTCCAAACACTGTGGCGGACTCCGAAGACTGGTGCGGACTCCGAAGACTGAGGCGGACTCCGAAAACTGATTCGGACTCCAAAGACTAAGGCGGACTCCGGAGACTCTGGCAGATTTCGGAGACTCCGGCGGATTTCGGAGACTCCGGCGGATTTCGGAGACTCCGGCGAATTCCGAAGACACTGGCGGATTCCGGAGACTCTTATGGATGCCGAAGACTCCAGTGAATTCAGAAGATTCTGGCGGATTCCGAAAATTTCAGCAGATTCCAAAGATTCCGGCTGATTCCGAAGACTCCACAATGGGTTTATACGATTCTAAACACCGCACTATGGATCGGGTGCATTTCAAAGAATCCAGTGGATTCCATACTACTCAAATAGATTCCAAATATTGCAACAGAATTTAATGGCTACAACCGATTCCTATGGCTCCAATTAGTTCCTATGACTAAAACCAATTCCTAAGGCTCAGCTTACTACAAAGACTTCAGTGAATTCAAAAGACTGCGGCGGAATAGAAAGACTGAGGCTGATTCCACACACTGCGGTGGACTCCTAAGACTGATGCGGACTCCGAAGACTGAGGCGGACTCCGAAGACTGATGCGGTCTCCCAAGACTGAGGCTGACTCCAGAGACTCCGGCGGATTCCGGAGACTACGGCGGATACCGAAGACTCCGGCGGATTCTGGAGACTCCGGCGGATTCCGGAGACTCCGGCGGATTCCGGAGACTCCGGCGGATTCCGGAGACTCCGGTGGATTCCGGAGACTCCGGCGGATTCCGGAGACTCCGGCGGATTCCGGAGACTCCGGCGGATTCCGGAGACTCCGGCGGATTCCTGAGACTCCGGCGGATTCCGGAGACTCCGGCGGATTCCGGAGACTCCGGCGGATTCCGGAGACTCAGGCGGATTCCAGAGAGTCCAACGGATGCCGAAGACTCCAATGAATTTAGAATATTCTGGCGGATTCAGATGATTTCAGCGGATTCCAAAGATTCCGGACGATTCCGAAGACTCCATAATGGGTTTATTTGATTTTAAACACCGCACTATGGATCCGGTGCATTTCAAAGACTCCAGTAGATTCCATAGACTCAAATAGATTCCAGATATTGCAACGGAATATAATGGCTGCAACAGATTCCTATGGCTCCAATTAGTTCCTATGGCTCAAACAGATTCCTAAGGCTCAACGTACTACAAACACTTCAGTGAATTCAAAAGACTGCGGCGGAATCGAAAGACTGCAGTTGATTCCACACACTGCGGCAGACTTTGAAGACTGGTGCGGATTCCGGAGACTCCGGCGGATTCCGGAGACTCCGGTGGATTCCGGAGACTCCGGCGGATTCCGGAGACTCCGGCGGATTCCGGAGACTCCGGCGGATTCCGGAGATTTCGGCGGATTCCGGAGACTGCGGCGGATTCCGGAGTTTCCGGCGGATTCCGGAGGATTCCGGAGACTCCGGCGGATTCCGGTGACTCTTATGGATGCTGAAGACTCCAATGAATTCAGAAGATTCCAGCAGATTCAGAAGATTTCTGCGAATTCCAAAGATTCCTTTGGATTCAGAAGACTCCACAATGGGTTTATTCGATTCTAAAGACCGCACTATGGATCCGGTGCATTTCAAAGACTCCAGTGGATTCCAAAGACTCTAATTGATTCCAAATTTTACAACGGAATATAATAGCTTCAACAGATTCATATGGCTCCAATTGGTTCCTATGGCTCAAACAGATTCCTAAGGCTTAGCATACTAAAAAGACTTCAGTGAATTCAAAAGACTGCGGCAGAATCGAAAGACTGCACCTGATTCCAAACACTGTCGCAGACTATGAAGACTGGTGCGGACTCCAAAGGCTCAGGCGGACTCCGAAGATTGAGGCGGACACCGAAGACTAAGGCGGACTTCGGAGACTCCGGCGTATTTCGGAGACTCCGACAAATTCCGAAGACACTGGCGGATTCCGGAGACTCTTGAGGATGCTGAAGACTCCAATGAATTCAGAAGATTCTGGCAGATTCAGAAGATTTTGGCAGATTCCAAAGATTCCGGCTGATTCCGAGGACTCCATAATGGGTTTATACGATTCTAAAGACCACACTATGGATCCGATGCATTTCAAAGACTCCATTGGATTCCATACTACTCAAATAGATTCTAATTATTGCAACGGAATATAATGGCTACAACAGATTCCTATGGCTCCAATTAGTTCCTATGGCTAAAAGAGATTCCTAAGGCTCATCTTACAACAAAGACTTCAGTGAATTCAAAAGACGGCGGTGGAATCGAAAGACTGAGGCTGATTCAACACACTGCGGTGGACTCCGAAGTCTGATGCGGACTAGGAAGACTGAAGCGGACTCCGAAGACTAAGGCAGATTCCGGAGTCTCCGGCGGACTCCAGAGACTCCGACGGATTCCGGAGACTCCGGCAGATTCCAGAGACTCCGGCGGATACCGGCGACTCAGGCGGAATCGAAAGACTGCGGCTGATTCCACACACTGATGCGGACTCCGAAGACTGATGCGGACTCCGAAGACTAAGGCTGACTCCGAAGTATGATGGGGAGTCCGAAGTATGATGGGGAGTCCGAAGACTGATGGGGAGTCCGAAGACTGATGGGGAGTCCGAAGACTGATGGGGAGTCCGAAGACTGATGGGGACTCCGAAGACTGATGGGGAGTCCGAAGACTGATGCGGATTCCGGAGACTCCGGCGGATTCCGGAGACTCCGGCGGAATCCGGAGACTCCGGCGGATTCCGGAGACTCCGGCGGATTCCGGAGACTCCGGCGGATTCCGGAGACTCCGGCGGATTCCGGAGACTCCGGCGGATTCCGGAGACTCCGGCGGATTCCGGAGACTCCGGCGGATTCCGGAGACACCGGCGGATTCCGGAGACTCCGGCGGATTCCGGAGACTCCGGCGGATTCCGGAGACTCCGGCGGATTCCGGAGACTCTTACAGATGCCGAAGACTCCAATGAATTTAGAAGATTCCGCAGGATTCAGAAGATTTCGGCGGATTCAGAAGACTCCACAATGGGTTTATTCAATTCTAAAGACCGCACTATGGATCCGGTGCATTTCAAAGACTCCAGTGGATTCCATAGACTCGAATAGATTCTAAATATTGCAACAGAATATAATGGTTGCAACAGATTCCAATGGCTTCAATTGGTTCCTATGGCTCAAACAGACTCCTAAGGCTCTGCGTACTACAAAGACTTCTGTGATTCAAAAGACTGCGGCGGAATCGAAAGACTGAGGCTGATTCCACACACTGCGGCGGACTCTGAAGACTGATGCGGACTCCAAAGACTGAGGCTGACTCCGGAGACTCCGGCGGATTCCGGAGACTCCGTTGGATTCCGGAGACTCCGGCGGATTCCGAAGACTCCGGCGGATTCGGGAGACTCCGACGGATTCCGGACACTCCGGTGGAATCGAAAAACTGCGGCTGATTCCACCCACTGATGCGGACTTCGTAGACTCATGCAGACTCCGAAGACTAAGGCTTACTCCGAAGACTGATGGGGAGTCTGAAGACTGATGGGGACTCCGAAGACTGATGGGGACTCCGAAGACTGAAGCGGATTCCGGAGACTCCGGCGGATTCCGGAGACCCCGGCGGATTCAGGAGACCCCGGCGGATTCCGGAGACTCCGGCGGATTCAGTAGACCCCGGCAGATTCCAAAGATCCCGGCGGATTCCGGAGACTCCGGCGGATTCCGGAGACTCCGGCGGATTCCGGAGACCCCGGCGGATTCCGGAGACCCCGGTGGATTCCGGAGACCCCGGCGGATTCCGGAGACCACGGGGGATTCCGGAGACTCCGGCGGATTCCGGAGACTCCGGCGGATTCCGGAGACTCCGGCGGATTCCGGAGACTCCGGCGGATTCCGGAGACTCCGGCGGATTCCGGAGACTCCGGCGGATTCCGGAGACTCCGGCGGATTCCGGAGACCCAAGCACATTCCGGAGATCCCTGCGGATTCCGGAGACTCCGGCGGATTCCGGAGACTCCTGCGGATTCTGGAGACTCCGGCGGATTCCGGAGATTCTGACGGATTCCGGAGACTCCGGCAGATTTCGAAGACTCCGGCGGATTCCAGAGACTCCGGCGGATTTCGGAGACTCCGGCGGATTCCGGAAACTCCGGCGGATTCCGGAAACTCCGGCAGATTCCGGAAACGCCGACGGATTCCAGAGACTCCGGCGGACTCCGGCGGATTCCAGAGACTCCGGCGGACTCCGGCGGATTCTGGAGACTTTTACGGATGCCGAAGACTCCAATGAATTCAGATGATTCCAGCGGATTCAGAAGATTTCAGCGGATTCCGAAGATTCCGGCGGATTCAGAAGACACAATGGGTTTATTTGATTCTAAAGACCGCACTACAGATCCGGTGCATTTCAAAGACTCCAGTGGATTCCATAGACTCAAAAAGAATCCAAATATTGCAACGGAATATAATGACTTCAACAGATTCCTATGGCTCCAATTGGTTCTTATGGATCAAACAAATTCCTAAGGCTCAGCGTACTACAAAGACTTCAGTGAATTCAAAAGACTGCGGCGGAATCGAAAAACTGCGGCTGATTCCGGAGACTGATGCGGACTCCGAAGACTGATGCGGACTCCGAAGACTGATGCGGACTCCGAAGACTGATGCGGACTCCGAAGACTGATGCGGACTTAAGAGACTGATGCGGACTCCGGAGACTCCGGTGGATTCTGGAGACTCCGGCGGATCCCGGAGACTCTGGCGGATTCCGGCGACTCCGGCGGATTCCGGCGACTCCGGCGGATTCCGGCGACTCCGGCAGATTCCGGTGACTCCGGTGGATTCCGGAGACTCCGGCGGATTCCGGTGACTCCGGCGAATTGCGGAGACCCCGGCGGATTCCGGAGACCCCGGCGGATTCCGGAGACCCCGGCGGATTGCGGGGACTCCGGCGGATTCCGGAGATTTCGGCGGATTCCGGAGACTCCGGCGGATTCCGGAGACTCCGGCGAATTCTGGAGACTCCGGTGAATTCCTGAGACTTCGGCGGATTCCGGAGACTCTTATGGATGCTGAAGACTCCAATCAATTCAGAATATTCCGGTGGATTCAGAACATTTCAGCGGATTCCAAAGATTCCGGCTGATCCTAAAGACTCCACAATGGGTTTATACGATTCTAAAATCCGCACTATGGATCCAGTGCATTTCAAAGACTCCAGTGCATTCCATAGACTCAAATAGATTCCAAATATTGCAACGGAATATAATGGCTAAAACAGATTCCTATGGCTCCAATACGATCCTATGGCTCAAACAGATTCCTAAGGCTCAGCGTACTACAAAGACTTCAGTGAATTATAAATACTGAGGCGAAATCGAAAGACGGCGGCTGAATCCACACACTGCGGCGGACTCCGAATACTGATGCGGACTCTGAAGACTGAGGCGGACTCCGAAGACTGAGGCGGACTCCGAAGACTGAGGCGGATTCCGGAGACTGAGGCGGACTCCGAAGACTGAGGCGTACTCCAAACACTGAGGCGGACTCTAAACACTAAGGCGGATTCCGGAGACATCGGCGGATTCCGGAGACTCCGGCCGATTCCGAAGACTATGGCAGATTCTGGATTATCCGGCGGATTCCAAAGACTGCAGCGGACTCCAAAGACTGCGGCGGACTCCGAGGACTCGGGCAGACTCTGAGGACTCGGTCGGACTCCGAGGACTCGGGCGGACTCCGAGGACTCGGGCGGACTCCGAGGACTCGGGTGGACCCCGAAGACTCAGGCGGACCCCTAAGACTCAGGCGGACACCTAAGACTACGGCAGACCCGGAAGACTCCGGCGGACCCCGATGACTCCGGTTGACCCAAGAGACTCCGGCGGACCCCGAAGACTAGGGCAAATTCCAAAAACTCTGGCGAATTCAGAAAACTCCAAAATAACTATATTCGATTCCAAAAAACGCACTTTGGCTCCAGTGAATTCCAGACACTCCAGTAGACTTCAAAAACTCCAGAATATTACACAGACCGAATATATTCAAAGAGACTTCAATATATTCCAAAGTCTCCAATAGATTCAAGAAACTCCAACGGATTATAATGGCTCCAACAAATTCCTATGGCTCAAACAGATTTCTATGGCTCAGCGGAATGCAAAGACTCCAGAGAATTCAAAAGACTACGGCGGATTCCGAAGACTATAACGGATTCCGAAGACTATAACGGATTCCGAAGACTATAACAGATTCCAAAGACTCCATTGGATTCTAAAGACTGCAACGTATTCTGAAGACTCCAAGGGATTTCTAAGACTCCAGCGGATTCTGAAGATTCCAACGGAATCCTTTGGAGGATTCCGAAGACTCCCCAACAGATTCCAAAGACTCCAACGGATTCCGAAGACTCCAATGGATTCCGAAGACTCCAATAGATTACAAAGATTCCACAATGGCTACATTCGTTTCAAAAGACCGCACTATGGCCGCAGTGGATTCCAAAAACTCCAGTGGATTCCATAGACTCCAGTGGATTCCAAAGACACAAATAGATTCCAAAGACTGCAACAGAATATAATTTTTCCAACAGATTCCTATGGCTCCAACTAGCTCCTATGGCTCCAACATATTCCTATGGCTCAGCGGACTTCAGTGAGTTCAAAAGAGTCCAGTGAATTAAAAAGACTGCGGCGGACTCCGAAGACTGCGGCAGACTCCGAACACTGCGGCGGACTCCGAGGACTCTGGCGGACTGTGAGGACTCGGGCGGACTCCGAGGACTCGGGCGGACTCCGAAGACTCGGGCGGACTCCGAAGACTCGGGCGGACTCCGAAGACTCCGGCAGACCACGAAGACTCCGGCGGAACACCAAAGACTCCGGCGGACCCCGAAGACTCCGGCGGACCCCGAAGAGTCAGGCAGACCCCTAAGACTCAGGTGGACCCCAAAGACTCAGGCGGACCCCAAAGACTCAGGCACACCTCCGAAGACTCAGGCACACCCCCGAAGACTCAGGCGGACCATGAAGACTCTGGCGGACCCCGAAGACTCCGGCGGACCCCGAAGACTCAGGCGGACCCCGAAGACTCAGGCGGACCCCGAAGACTCTGGCAGACCCCGAAGACTCAGGCGGACCCCGAAGACTCCGGCAGACCCCGAAAACTCCAGCGGACCCCATACACTCTGGCAAATTCGGACTTTGAAGACTTCGAAGACTCCGGCGGACTCTGAAGACTCCGGCGGACTCTGAAGACTCCGGCGGACTCTGAAGACTCCGGCGGACTCTGAAGACTCCGGCGGACTCTGAAGACTCTGGTGTACTCCGAACACACCAGAAGAATCTGAAGATGTCAGAGGAATCTGAAGACTCCAGAGGACTCTGAAGACTCCAAAGGACTCTGAAGAATCCGGTGTATTCCAAAGACTCCTACGGATTCCGAAGAATTCGGCAAATTCTGAAAACTCCAGGGGATTCCGAAAACTCTAGTGGATTCCGAAGATTCCAGTGGATTCCAAAGACTCCAAAAAATTCCAAAGATTCCAATGGATTCCAAAGACTCCAACGGATTCCGAAGATTCCACAATGGCTATATTCGTTTCCAAAGACCGCACTATGGCTCCAGTGGATTCCAAAGACGTCAGTGGATTCCATAGACTCCAGTGGATTCCATAGACTCCAGTGGATTCCAAAGACACAAATAGATTCCAAAGACTGCAATGGAATATAATGGTTCCAACAGATTCCTATGGCTCCAACTAGCTCCTATGGCTCCAACAGATTCCTATGGCTCAGCGTACTACAAAGACTTCAGTGAGTTCAAAAGACTCCAGTGAATTAAAAAGACTGCGGCGGACTCCAGAGCCTGCGACGGACTCCGAAGACTGCAGCGAACTCCAGGGACTGCGAGGACTCGGGTGGACTCCGAGGACTCGGGCGGAATCCGAGGACTCGGGCGGAATCCGAGGACTCGGGCGGACTCCGAGGACTCGGGCGGACTCCGAGGACTCCGGCGGACTCCGAGGACTCCGGCGGACCCCGAAGACTCAGGCGGACCCCTAAGACTCAGGCCGACCCCAAAGACTACGGCAGACCCTGAAGACTCCGGCTAATTCCGAAAACTCCGGCAGACTTCAAAGACTCCGGCGGACTCCGAAGATTCCGGCAGACTCAGAAGACTCAGGCGGACCCCGGACACTCCGCCGGATTCCAGAGAATTCCGGAGACTGCGGCGGATTCCGAAGTCTCAGGTGAATTCCTAAGACTACGACGGATTCCGAAGACTACGGCAGATTGCTTAGACTCCGCCGGATTGCTTAGACTCCGGCGGATTCCAAAGACTCCCATGGATTCCAAAGACTTCCGTGGATTCCGAAGACTCCCGTGGATTCTGAAGACTCCCGTGGATTCCGAAGACTCCCATGGATTCCAAAGACTCTGGAGGGAACCAAAGACTCCCATGGATTCCGAAGACTCCTGTGGATCCCGAAGACTCTGGCGCAGACCGAAGACTCCGGCAGATTACAAAGACTCCGGCAAATTACGAAGACTCCGGCGGATTCCGAAGACTCAGGCGGACCCCTAAGACTCAGGCGGACCCCAAAGACTACGGCGGACCCTGAAGACTCCGGCTAATTCAGAAAACTTCAGCGGATTCTGAAAACACCGGCGGATTCTGAAAACTCCGGCGGACTCCAAAGACTCCGGCGGACTCAGAAGACTCCGGCGGACTCAGAAGACTCCGGCGGACTCAGAAGACTCCGGCAGACTCAGAAGACTCCGGCAGACTCAGAAGACTCCGGCAGACTCAGAAGACTCAGGCGGACCCCGGACACTACGGCGGATTCCAGAGAATTCCGGAGACTGCGGCGGATTCCGAAGTCTCAGGTGAATTCCTAAGACTACGGCGGATTCCGAAGACTACGGCAGATTGCTTAGACTCCCATGGATTCCAAAGACTCCCGTGGATTCCGAAGACTCCAATGGATTCCGAAGACTCCCGTGGATTCCAAAGACTCTGGCGGGAACCAAAGACTCCCATGGATTCCGAAGACTCCTGTGGATCCCGAAGACTCTGGCGCGAACCGAAGACTCCGGCAGATTACAAAGACTCCGGCAAATTACGAAGACTCCGGCAGATTCCGAAGACTCCGGCTTGAACCGAAAACTTCGGCGGGAACCGAAGACTCCGGCGGGAACCGGACACTCTGGCGGGAACCGAAGACTCCGCGGGAACCGAAGAATCCGGCATATTACGAAGACTCCGGCAGAATACGAAGACTCCGGCGGATTCCGAAGACTCCGACGGATTCCAAAGAATCCGGTGGATTCCGAAGACTAGGGCAAATTCCAAAAACTCTGGCGGATTCAGAAAACTCCAAAATAGCTATATTCGATTCCAAAAAACGCACTTTGGCTCTAGTGAATTCCACACACTTAAGTTGACTTCAAAAACTCCAGAATATTACACAGACCCAATAGATTCCAAAGACTTCAATAGATTCCAAAGACTTCAATAGATTCCAAAGTCTCCAATAGATTCCAAAGACTCCAACGGATTATAATGGCACCAACAGATTCCTATGGCTCTAACAGATTCCTATGGCTCAGCAGAGTACAAAGACTCCAGAGAATTCAAAAGACTACGGCAGATTCTAAACACTAAAAACGGATCCGAAGACTATAACAGAATACGAAGAATATAACAGATTCCAAAGACTCCATTTGATTCCGAAGACTCCAACATATTCCAAAGACTCCGAGGGATTTCTAAGACTCCAGCGGATTCCGAAGATTCCAACAGAATCATTTGGAGGATTCTGAAGACTACAACAGACTCCGAAGACTCAAATGGATTCTTAAGACTCCAACGGATTCCAAAGATTCCAACGGATTCCAAAGATTCCAATGGATTCCGAAGACTCCAACGGATTCCGAAGATTCCACAATGGCTACATTCGTTTCCAAAGATCGCACTATGGCTCCAGTGGATTCCAAAGACTCCAGTGGATTCCATAGACTCCAGTGGATTCCATAGACTCCAGTGGATTCCATAGACTCCAGTGGATTCCAAAGACACAAATAGATTCCAAAGACTGCAACGGAATATAATTGTTCCAATAGATTCCTATGGCTCCAACTAGCTCCTATGACTCCTACAAATTCCTATAGCTCAGCGGACTACAAAGACTTCAATGAGTTCAAAAGACATCAGTGAATTGAAAAGACTGCAGCTGACTCCGAAGACTGCAGCGGACTCCGAGGACTGCGGCGGACTCGGAAGACTCCGGCGGACTCCGAAGACTCCGGCGGACTCCGAAGACTCCGGCGGACTCCGAAGACTCCGGCGGACTCTGAAGATTCTGGCGGACTCAAAATACTCTGGTGGACTCCGAACACTCCAGAGGAATCCGAAGATTCCCGAGGAATCTGAAGACTCCAGAGGACTCTGGAGACTCCAAAAGGACTCTGAAGAATCCGGTGTATTCCAAAGACCCCTACGGATTCCGAAGAATTCGGCAAATTCTGAAAACTCCTGGGGATTCCAAAAACTCCAGTGGATTCCGAAGACTGCAGTGGATTCCAAAGACTCCAACGAATTCCAAAGATTCCAATGGATTCCAAAGATTCCAATGGATTCCAAAGACTCCAACGGATTCCGAAGATTCCACAATGGTATCCAAAGACCGCACTATGGCTCCAGTGGATTCCAAAGACTCCAGTGGATTCCATAGACTCTAGTGGATTCCATAGACTCCAGTGGATTCCAAAGACACAAATAGAATCCAAAGACTGCAACGGAATATAATGGTTCCAACAGATTCCTATGGCTCCAACTAGCTCCTATGGCTCCAACAGATTCCTATGGCTCCAACTAGCTCCTATGGCTCCAACAGATTCCTATGGCTCAGCGGACTACAAAGACTTCAGTGAGTTCAAAAGACTCCAGTGAAATAAAAAGACTGCGGCGGACTCCGCAGACTGCGGCGGACTCCGCAGACTGCGGCGTACTCTGCACACTGCGGCGGACTCTGCAGACTGCGGCGGACTCCGCAGACTGCGGCGGACTCCGCAGACTGCGGCGGACTCCGCAGACTGCGGCGTACTCTGCACACTGCGGCGGACTCTGCAGACTGCGGCGGACTCCGCAGACTGCGGCGGACTCCGCAGACTGCGGCGGACTCCGCAGACTGCGGAGGACTCCCCAGACTGCGGCGGACTCCGCAGACTGCGGCGGACTCCGCAGACTGCGGCGGACTCCGCAGACTGCGGCGGACTCCGCAGACTGCGGCGGACTCTGAAGACTGCGGCGGACTCCAGGGACTGTGAAGACTCGGGTGGACTCTGAGGACTCGGGCGAACTCCGAGGACTCGGGCGAACTCCGAGGACTCGGGCGGACTCCGAGGACTCGGGTGCACTCCGAGGACTCGGGCGAACTCCGAGGACTCGGGCGGACCCCGAAGACTCAGGCGAACCCCTAAGACTCAAAACCTCAAAGACTCCGGCTAATTCAGAAAACTCCGGCGGATTCTGAAAACTCCGGCGGACTCCAAAGACACCGGCGGACTCCGAAAACTCCGGCAGACTCAGAAAACTCAGGCGGACCCCGGAACCTCCGGCGGATTCCGGAGAATTCCAGAGACTGCGGCTGATTCCGTAGTCTCAGGTGAATTCCTAAGACTACGGCGGATTCCGAAGACTACGGCAGATTGCTTAGACTCCGGCAGATTCCAAAGACTCCCAAGGATTCCAAAGACTCCCAAGGATTCCGAAGACTCCCGTGGATTCCAAAGACTCTGGCGGGAACCAAAGACTCCCATGGATTCCGAAGACTCCTGTGGATCCCGAAGACTCTAGCGCAAACCGAAGACTCCGGCAGATTACAGAGACTCTGGCAAATTACGAAGACTCCGGCGGATTCCGAAGACTCCGGCTTGAACCGAAAACTTCGGCTGGAACCAAAGACTCCGGCGGGAACCGAAGACTCCGGCATATTACGAAGACTCCGGCAGGGTACGAAGAATCCGGCAGATTCCGAAGACTCCGATGGATTCCGAAGAATCCGCTAGATTCCGAAGCCTACAGTGGATTCCAAAAACTCTGGCGTATTCAGAAAACTCCAAAATAGCTATATTCGATTCCAACATACGCACTTTGGCTCTAGTGAATTCCACACACTCAAGTGGACTTCAAAAACTCCAGAATATTACACAGACCCAATAGATTCCAAAGACTTCAATAGATTCCAAAGTCTCCAATAGATTCCAAAGAATCCAACGAATTATAATGGCTCCAAGAGATTCCTATGGCTCTAACAGATTCCTAGGGCTCAGCGGAGTAATAAGACTCCAGAGAATTCAAAAGACTACGGCAGATTCCGAAGACTATAACAGAATACGAAGAATATAACAGATTCCAAAGACCCCATTAGATTCCAAAGACTCCAACGTATTCCGAACACTCCAAGGGATTTCTAAGACTCCAGCGGATACCGAAGATTCCAACAGAATCATTTGGAGGATTCTGAAGACTACAAAAGATTCCGAAGACTCAAATGGATTCTTAAGACTCCAACGGATTCCAAAGATTCCAATGGATTCTGAAGACTCCAACGGATTCCGAAGATTCCACAATGGCTACATTCGTTTCCAAAGACCTCACTATAGCTCCTGTGGATTCCAAAGACTGCAAGGGATTCCATAGACTTCAGTGGATTCCAAAGACACAAATAGATTCCAAAGATTGCAACGGAATATAATTGTTCCAACAGATTCCTATGGCTCCAACTAGCTCCAATGACTCCTACAAATTCTTATAGCTCAGCGGACTACAAAGACTTCACTGAGTTCAAAAGATGTCAGTGAATTGAAAAGACTGCAGCGGACTCCGAGGACTGCGGCGGACTCCGAAGACTCCGGCGGACCCCAAAGACTCCGGCGGACCTCGAAGACTCAGGTGGACCCCGAAGACTCAGGCGGACCCTGAAGACTCAGGTGGACCCCTAAGACTACAGCGGACCCCGAAGACTCACGCGGACCCCGAAGACTCAGGCGGACCCCGAAGATTCAGGAGGACCCCTAAGACTCAGGCTGACCCCTAACACTACAGCGGACCCTGAAGACTCTGGCGGACCCAGAAGACTCCGGTTGACCCGAGACACTCCGGTTGACCCGAGACACTCCAGCGGACACCGAAGACTACGGCAAATTCCGAAAACTCCGGCGAATTCCGAAAACTCCGGCGGATTCCGAAAACTCCGGCGGATTCCGAAAACTCCGTCGGATTCCGAAAACTCCGGCGGACTCCAAAGACTAAGGTGGACTCCGAAGACAAAGGCGGACTGCGAAGACTCCTGCAGACTCCGAAGTCTCCGGTGGACTCTGAAGACTCCGGCGGACTCCGAAGACTCCGGAAGGACTTCGAAGACTTCGAAGATTCCAAAGGACTTTGAAGACTCCGGCGGACTCTGAAGACTGGCGGAATCTGAAGATTCAGGCTGACTCCGAAGACTCCAGAGGACTCTGAAGACTCCAGAGGACTCTGAAGACTTTGGCAAATTCCGAAAACTCCAGGGGATGCCGAAAACTCCGGCGTATTCCAAAGACTTCGTCAAATTCCGAAAACTCCAGGGGATTCCAAAAACTCTGGCGGATTCTGAAGACTCCGGCGGATTCCGAAGACTCCGGCGGATTCCGAAGACTCCGGCGGGTTCCGAAGACTCCGGCGGGTTCCGGAGACTCCGGCGGATTCCGGAGACTCCGGCGGATTCCGGAGACTCCGGCGGATTCCGGAGACTCCGGCGGATTCCGGAGACTCCGGCGGATTCCGGAGACTACGGCCGATTCCGGAGACTCCGTCGGATTCCGGAGACCCCGGCGGATTCCGGAGACCGCGGCGGATTCCGGAGACTCCGGCGGATTCCGGTTACTCCGGCGGATTCCGTTGACTTCGGCGGATTCCGGAGACTTCGGCGGATTCCGGAGACTCCGGTGGATTCCGGAGACTTCCGCAAATTCCGGAGACTTCCGCAAATTCCGGAGACTCTTATGGATGCCAAAGACTCCAATGAATTCAGCATATTCTGGCGGATTCAGAAGACTTCAGCGGATTCCAAAGATTCCTTTTGATCCTGAAGACTCCACAATAGGTTTATATGATTCTAAAGACCGCACTATGGATCCAGTGCACTCCAAAGACTTCAGTGGATTCCATAGACTCCAGTGGATTCCATAGACTCAGTGGATTCCAGAGACACAAATAGATTCCAAAGACTGCAACAGAATATAATGGTTCCAACAGATTCCTATGGCTTCAACTAGCTCCTATGGCTCCAACAGATTTCTATGGCTCAGTGGACTACAAAGACTTCAGTGAGTTCAAAAGACTCCAGTGAATTAAAAAGACTGCGGCGGACTCCGAACACTGCAGCGTACTCCGGGGACTGCGAGGACTCGGGCGGACTGTGAGGACTCCGGCGGACTGCGAGGACTCGGGTGGACTCCGAGGACTCCGGTGAACTCCGAGGACTCCGGCGGACCCAGAGGACTCCGACGGACCCCTAAGACTCCGGCAGACCCCGAAGACTCCGGCGGACTCCGAAGACTCCGGCTGACTCCGAAGACTCAGGCGGACCCCGGACACTCCGGCGGATTTCAGAAAATTCCAGAAAACTGCGGCGGATTCCGAAGTCTCAGGTGAATTCCTAAGACTACGGCAGATTCCGAAGACTACGGCAGATTACTTAGACTCCGCCGGATTGCTTAGACTCCGGTCGGATTCCAAAGACTCCCATGGATTCCAAAGACTTCCGGGGATTCCGAAGACTCCTGTGGATTCTGAAGACTCCCATGGATTCCAAAGACTCTGGCGGGAACCAAAGACTCTGGCGGGAACCAAAGACTCCCGTGGATTCCGAAGACTCCTGTGGATCCCAAAGACTTTGGCGTGAATCGAAGACTCCGGCAGATTACTAAGACTCCGGCAAATTACGAAGACTCCGGCGGATTCCGAAGACTCCGCCTTGAACCGAAAACTTCGGTGGGAACGGCGGGAACCGAAGACTCCGCGGGAACCGAAGACTCCGGCATATTACGAAGACTCCGGCAGATTACGAAGACTCCGACGGATTCCGAAGACTACGGTGGATTCCAAAAACTCAGGCGGATTCAGAAAACTCCAAAATAGCTATATTCGATTCCAAAATACACACTTTGGCTCTAGTGAATTCCACACACTCAAGTGGACTTCAAAACCTCCAGAATATTACACAGACCCAATAGATTCCAAAGACTTGAATAGATTCCAAAGTCTCCAATAGATTCCAAAGACCCCAACAGATTATAATGGCTCCAACAGATTCCTATGGCTCCAACAGATTCCCCTGGCTCAGCGGAGTACAAAGCGTAGACTATAACAGATTCCAAAGACTCCATTGGATTCCAAAGACTCCAACGTATTCGGAGACTCCAAGGGAATTCCAAAACTCCAGCAGAATCCATAGATTCCAACAGAATCCTTTGAAGGATTCCGAACACTACAACAGATTCCGATGACTCAAATGGATTTTTAAGACTCCAACGGATTCCAAAGATTCCAATGGATTCCGAAGGCTCCAACGGATTCCGAAGATTCCACAATGGCTACATTCGTTTCCAAAGACCGCACTATGGCTCCAGTGGATTCAAAAGACTCCAGTGGATTCCATAAACTCCAGTGGATTCCAAAGACACAAATAGATTCCAAAGACTGCAACGGAATATAATTGTTCCAACAGATTCCTATGGCTCCAATTAGCTCCTATGACTCCTACAAATTCCTATAGCTCAGCGGACTACAAAAGACTTCAATAAGTTCAAAAGACGTCAGTGAATTGAAAACACTGCAGCGGACACCGAAGACTGCGTCGGACTCCGGGGACTGCGGCGGACTCTGAGGACTTGGGCGGACTCCGAGGACTCGGGCAGACTCCCAGGAATCAGGCGGACTCCCAGAACTCGGACGGTCTCCGAGGACTCCGGCGGACTCCGAGGACTCCGGCAGACTCCGAGGACTCCGGCAGACTCCGAAGACTCCAGTGGACCCAGAAGACTCCGGCGGACTCCGAAGACTCGGATGGACCCTGAAGACTCAGGCCAGCCCCGAAGACTCAGGCGGACCCCTAAGACTACAGCGGACCCCGAAGACTCAGGCAGACCCCGAAGACTCAGGCGGACCCTGAAGACTCAGGAGGACCCCTAAGACTCAGGCGGACCCCTAAGACTACGGCAAATTCAGAAAACTCCGGCGAATTCCGAAAAATCCGGCGAACTCCGAAGACTAAGGCGGACTCCGAAGACTAAGGCGGACTCCAAAGACTAAGGCGGACTCCAAAGACTAAGGCGGACTCCGAAGACTTTGGTGGACTCTGAAGACTCCGGCGGACTCCGAAGACTTCGGTGGACTCTGAAGACTCCGGCGGACTCCGAAGACTCCGGCAAAGTACGAAGACTCCGGCGGAATAAGAAGACTACGGCGGACTCCGGAGACTCAGACGGAGAACGAAGACTCCGGAAAGACTTCGAAGACTTCGAAGATTCCGAAGGACTTTGAAGACTCCGGCGGACTCTGAAGACTCCGGCGGACTCTGAAGATTCCGGCTGACTCCGAAGATTCCGGCTGACTCCGAAGATTCCGGCTGACTCCGAAGATTCCGGCTGACTCCGAAGACTCTGGCGCACTCCGAAGACTCTGGCGGACTCTGAAGACTCCAGAGAACTCTGAAGACTTTGGCAAATTCCAAAAACTCCAGGGGATTCTGAAAACTCCAGCGGATTCCGAAGACTCCAGTGAATTTCGTAGACTCCTGCAGATTCCGGAGACTCCGACAGATTCCGGAGACTCCGGCGGATTCCGGAGACTCAGGCAGATTCCGGAGACTCAGGCGGATTCCGGAGACTCTGGCGGATTTTGGAGACTCCTGTGGATTCCGGATACTCGGCGGATTCCAGAGACTCCAACGGATGCCGAAGACTTCAATGAACTTAGGAGATTCTGGCGGATTCAGAAGATTTCAGCAGATTCCAAAGATTCCGGACGATTCCGAAGACTCCATAATGGGTTTATTTGATTCTAAAGACCGCACTTTGGATCCAGTGCATTTCAAAGACTCAAGTAGATTCCAGACACTCAAATAGATTCAAAATATTGCAATAGAATATAATGGCTGCAAGAGATTCCTATGGCTCCAATTTGTTCCTCTGGCTCAAACAGATTCCTAAGGCTCAGCGTAATACAAAGACTTCAGTGAATTCAAAACACTGCGGCGGAATCGAAAAACTGCGGCTAATTCCACACACTGCGGCAGACTCCGAAGACTGAGGCGAACTCCAAAGACTGAGGCATTTTCCGGAGACTCCGGCGGATTCCTGAGACCCGGCGGATTCCGGAGACTCCGGCGGATTCCGGAGACTCCGGCGGATTCCGGAGACTCCGGCGGATTCCGGAGACTCCGGCGGATTCCGGAGACTCCGGCGGATTCCGGAGACTTTGGCGGATTCCGGAGACTTCGGCGGATTCCGGAGACTCCGGCGAAGTCCGGAGACTCCGGCGAAGTCCGGAGACTCCGGCCGATTCCGGAGACTCCGGCCGATTCCGGAGACTCCGGCCGATTCCGGAGACTCCGGCCGATTCCGGAGACTCCGGCCGATTCCGGAGACTCCGGCCGATTCCGGAGACTCCAGCCGATTCTGGAGACTCCAGCCGATTCCAGAGACTCCTACGGATGCTGAAGACTCCAATGAATCCAGAACATTCCGGCGGATTCAGAAGATTTCAGCGGATTCCAAAGACTATGGCGGATTCAGAAGATTTCAAACGGATTCCAAAGATTCCGGAGGATTCAGAACTCCAAAATGGGTTTATTCAATTCTAAAGACCGCACTATGGATCCGGTGCATTTCAAAGACTCCAGTGGATTCCATAGACTCAAATAGATTCCAAATATTGCAACGGAATATAATGGCTTCAACAGATTCCTATGGCTCCAATTGGTTCCTATGGATCAAACAAATTCCTAAGGCTCAGCGTACTACAAAGACATCGGTGATTTCAAAAGACTGCAGCGGAATCGAAAAACTGCAGCTGATTCCGGAGACTGATGCGGACTCTGAAGACTGATGCAGACTCCGAAGACTGATGCGGACTCTGAAGACTGATGCGGACTTTGGAGACTGATGCGGACTCCGGAGACTCCGGTGGATTCCAGAGACCCCGGCGGATCCCGGAGACTGGCGGATTCCGGTGACTCCGGCGGATTCCGGTGACTCCGGCGGATTCCGGTGACTCCGGCGGATTCCGGTGACTCCGGCGGATTCCGGTGACTCCGGCGGATTCCGGTGACTCCGGCGGATTCCGGTGACTCCGGCGGATTCCGGTGACTCCGGCGGATTCCGGTGACTCCGGCGGATTCCGGTGACTCCGGCGGATTCCGGTGACTCCGGCGGATTCCGGTGACTCCGGCGGATTCCGGTGACTCCGGCGGATTCCGGTGACTCCGGCGGATTCCGGTGACTCCGGCGGATTCCGGTGACTCCGGCGGATTCCGGTGACTCCGGCGGATTCCGGTGACTCCGGCGGATTCCGGTGACTCCGGCGGATTCCGGAGACTCCGGCGGATTCCGGACACTCCAGCGGATTCCGGACACTCCAGCGGATTCCGGACACTCCAGCGGATTCCGGACACTCCAGCGGATTCCGGAGACTCCGGCGGATTCCGGACACTTCGGCGGATATTGAACACTCCCGTGGATTCCAAACAGTCCAGTGGATTCTGAACACTCCGGCGGATTCCGAACACTCCGGAGGATTCCAAACACTCCGGCAGATTCCAAACACTCCGGCATATTCCAATTACTCCGGCATATTCCAAACACTCCGGCATATTCCAAACACTCCGGCTGATTCCGGAGATCCAAAAACTCCACAATAGCTATATATAATTCCAAAAACCGCACTAGGGCTCCAGTGGATTCCAAAGACTCCAATGGATTCCATAGACTCCAGTGGATTCCAAAGACACAAATAGATTCCAAAGACTGCAACGGAATATAACTGTTCCAACAGATTCCTATGGCTTCAACTAGCTCCCATGGCTCCTACAAATTCCTATGGCTCAGCGGACTACAAACACTTCAATGAGTTCAAAAGACGTAAGTGAATTGAAAAGACTGCAGCGGACTCCGAAGACTGCGGTGGACTCCGGGGACTCGGGCGGACTCCGAGGACTCGGTCAGACTCCGAGGACTCGGTCAGACTCTGAGGACTCGGGCGGACTCCGAGGACTCGGGCGGACTCTGAGGACTCGGGCGGACTCCGAGGACTCGGGCGGACTCCGAGGACTCGGGCGAACTCCGAGGACTCGGGCGAACTCCGAGGACTCGGGCGAACTCCGAAGAATCCGGCGGACCCCGAAGACTAGGGTGGACCCCGAAGACTCGGGTGGACCCCTAAGACTCAGGCAGACCCCTAAGTCTAAGGCAGAACCTGAAGACTCCGGCGGACCCCGAGGACTCCGGTTGACCCAAGAGACTCCGGCAGACCCCGAAGACTACGGCATATTCCGAAAACTCTTGCGAATTCAGAAAACTCCAAAATAACTATATACGATTACAAAAAACGCGCTTTGGCTCCAGTGAATTCAAGACACTCCAGTAGACTTCAAAACTCCTGAATATAACACACACCCAATATATTCAAAGAGGCTTCAATAGATTCCAAAGTCTCCAATAGATTCCAAAGACTACAACGGATTATAATGGCTCCGACAGATTCCTATGGCTCAAACAGATTTCTATGGCTCAGCGGAGTGCAAAGACTCCAGAGAATTCAAAAGACTGCGGCGGATTCCGAAGACTATAACGGATTCCAAAGACTATAACGGATTCCGAAGACTATAACAGATTCCAAAGACTATAACAGATTACGAATACTATAACAGATTCTAAAAACTCCGGAGTTTTCAGAATCCCCTGGAGTTTTCAGAATTTGCCGAAGTCTTCAGAGTCTTCTGGAGTCCGCCAGAGTCTTCGGAGTCAGCCGGAATCTTCAGAGTCCGCCAGAGTCTTCAGATTCCGCCGGAGTCTTCAAAATCCTTCGGAATCTTCGAAGTGTTCGAAGTCCTTCCGGAGTATTTGGTCTCCGTCGGAGTGTCCGGAGTCCGCCGTAGTCCTCGTAGTCCGCCGAAGTCTTCGTACTTTGCCGGAGTCTTCGGAGTCTGCCGGAGTCTTCAGAGTCCACTGGAGTCTTCGGAGTCCGCAGGAGTCTCCGGAGTCCGCCTTAGTCTTCGGAGTCCACCTTAGTCTTCGGAGTCCGCCGGAGTTTTCGGAATCCGCCGGAGTTTTCAGAATTCGCCGAAGTTTTCGGAATTTGCCGTAGTCTTCGGGGTCAGCCGGAGTGTCCAGGGTCAACTGGAGTCTTTGGGATCCGCCTGAGTCTTCGGGGGTCCGCCTGAGTCTTCGGGGTCCGCTGTAGTCTTAGGGGTCCGCCTGAGTGCTCGGGGTCCGACTGAGTCTTTGGGGTCCACATGAGTCTTCGGAGTCCGCCAGAGTCTTTGGGGTCTGCCGGAGTCCTCGGAGTCCGCCGGAGTCCTCCGAGTCCGCCGGAGTCCTCGGAGTTCGCCAGAGTCTTCGGAGTCCCCCCGAGTCCTCGGAGTCCGCCCTAGTCCTCGGAGTCTGCCCGATTCCTCGGAGTCCGCCCAAGTCCTTGGAGTCCGCCCCAGTCCTCAGAGTCCGCCGCAGTCCTCAGAGTCCGCCGCAGTCCTCGGAGTCCGACGCAGTCTTCGGAGTCAGTTGCATTCTTTTCAATTCACTGACGTCTTTTGAACTCATTGAAGTCTTTGTAGTCCGCTGAGCTATAGGAATTTGTAGGAGTCATAGGAGCCAGTTGGAGCCATAGGAATCTGTTGGAGCCATTATAATCTGTTGGAGTCTTTGGAATCTATTGGAGACTTTGGAATCTATTGAAGTCTTTGGAATCTATTGGGTGTGTGTAATATTCTGGAGTTTTTGAAGTCCACTTGAGTGTTAGGAATTCACTAGAGCCAAAGTGTGTATTTTGGAATCAAATATAGCTATTTTGGAGTTTTCTGAATCCACCAGAGTTTTTGGAATCCACCGTAGTCTTCGGAATCCGTCGGAGTCTTCGGAATTCGCCGGAGTCTTCGTAATATGCCGAAGTCTTCAGTTCCCACGGAGTCTTCGGTTCCCGCCGGAGTCTTTGGTTCCCGCCGAAGTTTTTAGTTCAAGGCGGAGTCTTCGGAATCCGCCGGAGTCTTCGGAATCCGCCGGAGTCTTCGTAATTTGCCGGAATCTTTGTAATCTGCCAGAGTCTTCGATTCGCGCCAGAGTCTTCGGGATCCAGAGGAGTCTTTGGAATCCACGGGAGTCTTTGGTTCCCACCATAGTCTTTGGAATCCACGGGAGTCTTCGGAATCCACGGGAGTCTTCGGAATCCACGGGAGTCTTCAGAATCCACGGGAGTCTTTGGAATCCATGGGAGTCTTTAGAATCCGCCAAGGTGTCTAAGCAATCCGGCGGAGTCTAAGCAATCTGCCGTAGTCTTCGGAATCCGCCGTAGTCTTAGGAATTCACCTGAGACTTCAGAATCCGCCGCAGTCTCCGGAATTCTCTGAAATCCGCCGGAGTGTCCGGGGTCCGCCTGAGTCTTCTGAGTCTGCCGGAGTATTCGGAGTCCGCCGGAGTCTTCAGAGTGCGCCGGAGTCTTTGGAGTCCGCCGGAGTTTTCAGAATCCGCCGGAGTCTTCAGAATTTGCCGGAGTCTTCGGGGTCCGCCCGAGTCTTCGGGGTCCGCTGGAGTCTTAGGGGTCCACCGGAGTCTTCAGGGTCCGCCGGAGTCCTCGGAGTCCACCCGAGTCCTCGGAGTCCGCCCAAGTCCTCGGAGTTCGCCTGAGTACTCGCAGTCCCCGGAGTCCGCTGCAGTCTTCGGAGTCCGCCGCAGTCTTCGGAGTCCGACGCAGTTTTTTTTAATTCACTGGAGTCTTTTGAACTCACTGAAGTCTTTGTAGTCCGCCGAGCCATAGGAATCTGTTGGAGCCATAGGAGCTAGTTGGAGCCATAGGAATCTGTTGGAACCATTATATTCCGTTGCAGTCTTTGGAATCTAATTGTGTCTTTGGAATCCACTGGAGTCTATGGAATCCACTGGAGTCTAAGGAATCCACTGAAGTCTATGGAATCCACTGGAGTCTTTGGAATGCACTGGATCCATAGTGCGGTCTTTAGAATTGTATAAACCCATTGTGGAGTCTTCGGGATCAGCCGAAATCTTTGGAATCTGCTGAAGTCTTCTGAATCCTCCGGAATATTCTGATTTCATTGGAGTCTTCGGCATCCATAAGAGTCTCCAGAATCCGCCGAAGTCTCCGGAATTCACCTGAGTCTCCAGAATTCGCCGGAGTCTCCGGAATCCGCCGCAGTCTCCAGAATCCGCCGGAGTCTCCGGAATCCGCCAGAGTCTCCAGAATCTGCCGAAGTCCCAGGAATCCGCCGCAATCTCCGGAATCCGCCGGAGTCTCCGGAATAGGCCGGAGTCTCCGGAATCCGCCGGAGTCTCCGGAATCCGCCGGAGTCTCCGGATCCGCCGGAGTCTCCGGAATCCGCCGCAGTCTTCGGAATCCGCCGGAGTTTTCAGAATCCCCTGGAGTTTTCAGAATTTGCCGAAGTCTTCAGTCTTTTCTGGAGTCTTAGGAGTCCGCCAGAGTCTTCGGAGTCAGCCGGAATCTTCAGAGTCCGCTAGAGTCTTCAGATTCCGCCGGAGTCTTCAAAATCCTTCGGAATCTTCGAAGTGTTCGAAATCCTTCCAGAGTATTTGGTCTGCGTCGGAGTCTCCGGAGTCCGCCGTAGTCTTCGTAGTCCGCCGGAGTCTTCGTACTTTGCCTGAGTCTTCGGAGTCTGCCGGAGTCTTCAGAGTTCACTGGAGTCTTCGGAGTCCGCAGGAGTCTCCGGAGTCCGCCTTAGTCTTCGGAGTCCGCCTTAGTCATCGGAGTCCGCCGGAGTTTTCGGAATCCGGCGGAGTTTTCAGAATTCGCCGAAGTTTTCGGAATTTGCCGCAGTCTTCGGGGTCCGCCGGAGTGTCCAGGGTCAACTGGAGTCTTCGGGGTCTGCCGGAGTCTTCAGGGTCCACTGTAGTCTCAGGGGTCCGCCTGAGTCCTAGGGGTCCTCCTGAGTCTTTGGGATCCGCCTGAGTCTTCGGAGTCCGCCTGAGTCTTCGGGGTCCGCCTGAGTCTTTGGGGTCCACATGAGTCTTCGGAGTCCGCCGGAGTCTTTGGGGTCCGCCGGAGTCTTTGGAGTCCGCCGGAGTCCTCGGAGTCCGCCGGAGTCTTCGGAGTCCCCCCGAGTCCTCGGAGTCCGCCCTAGTCCTCGGAGTCCGCCCGATTCCTCGGAGTCCACCCAAGTCCTTTGAGTCCGCCCGATTCCTCAGAGTCCGCCGCAGTCCTCGGAGTCCGCCGTAGTCTTCGGAGTCAGTTGCAGTCTTTTCAATTCACTGACGTCTTTTGAACTCATTGAAGTCTTTGTAGTCCGCTGAGCTATAGGAATTTGTAGGAGTCATAAGAGCTAGTTGGAGCCATAGCAATCTGTTGGAACAATTATATTCCGTTGCAGTCTTTGAAATCTATATGTGTCTTTGGAATCCACTAGAGTTTATGGAATCCACTGGAGTCTGTTGAATCCACTGGAGCCATAGTGCGGTCTTTGGAAACGAATATAGCATTGGGGAATCTTCGGAATCCGTTGGAGTCTTCGGAATCCATTGGAATCTTTGGAATCTGTTGGAGTCTTCGGAATCCATTTGAGTCTTCGGAATCTGTTGTAGTCTTCGGAATCCTCCAAATGATTCTGTTGGAATCTTCGGAATCCGCTGGAGTCTTAAAAATCCCTTGGAGTCTTTGGAATACATTGGAGTCTTTGGAATCCAATGGAGTCTTTGGAATCTGTTATAGTCTTCGTATTCTTTTATAGTCTTCGAAATCCGTTATAGTCTTCGGAATCCACTGTAGTTTTTTGAATTCTCTGGAGTCTTTGTACCCCGCTGAGCCATAGGAATTTGTTAGAGCCATAGGAATCTGTTGGAGCCATTATAATCCGTTGGAGTCTTTGGAATCTATTGGAGACTTTGGAATCTATTGAAGTCTTTGGAATCTATTGGGTGTGTAATATTCTGGAGTTTTTGAAGTCCACTTGAGTGTTTGGAATTCACTAGAGCAAAAGTGAGTATTTTGGAATCAAATGTAGCTATTTTGGAGTTTTCTGAATCCGCCAGAGTCTTCGGAATCCGCCGGAGTCTTCTTATTCTGTCGGAGTCTTCGTAATATGCCAGAGTCTTCGGTTCCCGCGGAGTCTTCAGTTCCCGCCGGAGTCTTCGGTTCCCGCGGAGTCTTCAGTTCCCGCCGGAGTCTTCGGTTCCTGCCTAAGTTTTCGGTTCAAGCCGGAGGCTTCGGAATCCGCCAGAGTCTTTGTAATTTGCCGGAGTCTTTGTAATCTGCCGGAGTCTTCGGTTCGTGCCAGAGTCTTCGGGATCCACCGGAGTCTTCAGAGACTGCGGCGGAATCCGAAGATAGTGGCTGACTCCGAAGACTCCGGCGGACTCCGAAGACTCCGGCGGACTCCGAAGACTCCGGCGGACATTAAGACTCCGGCGGACACCTAAGATATCGGCAGACTTTGAATACTCTGGCTTGCTCCGAAGACTCCGGAGGACTCCAAAGACTTCGAAGGACTTCAAAGACGCCAGAGAACTCCGAAGACTCCGGTGGACTCCGAAGACTCCGGCGGACTCCAAAGATTCCGGCGGACTTCAAGGAATCCGGCAGACTCCGAAAACTCCTACGGACTCCGAAGACACCGGCGGATTCCGAAGACTGCGGCAGATTCCGAAGACTGCGGCAGACTCCGAAGACTCTAGAGGACTCCGAAGACTACGGCGGATTCCGAAGTCTCAGGCGAACTCCGAAGACTACGGCAGATAGCTTAGACTCCGGCGAATTCCGAAGACTCCCGCGGATTCCGAAGACTCCCGCGGATTCCAAAGACTCCCGCGGATTCCGAAGACTCCCGCGGATTCTGAAGACTCCCGCGGATTCCGAAGACTCCCGCGGGAACCAAAGATTCCGGCAGATTTCGAAGACTCCGACAGATTACGAAGACTCCGGTAAATTACGAAGACTCCGCAAATTATGAAGACACCGGCGGATTCCGGAGACTCCGGCGGATTCCGGAAACTCCGGCGGATTCCGGAGACTCCGGCGGATTCCGGAGACGCCGGCGGATTCCGGAGACGCCGGCGGATTCCGGAGACGCCGGCGGATTCCGGAAACTCCGGCGGATTCCGGAGACGCCGGCGGATTCCGGAGACGCCGGCGGATTCCGAAGACACTGTCTGATTCCGGACACTCCAACGGATGCCGAAGACTCCAATGAATCAAGAAGATTCCGGCAGATTCAAAAGATTTCTGCGTATTCCAAAGATTCCGGACAATTCCGAAGACTCCACAATGGGTTTATTCGCTTCTAAAGACCGCACTTTGGATCCGGTGCATTTCAAAGACTCCAGTGTATTCCATAGACTCTAATAGATTCCAAATATTGCAACGGAATATAATGGCTGCAACAGATTCCTAACGCTGCAATTGGTTCTTATGGCTCAAAAAGATTCCTAAAGCTCTGCGTACTACAAAGACTTAAGAGAATTGAAAAGACTGCGGCGGAATCAAAAGACTACGGCTGATTCCACACACTGCGGCGGACTCCGAAGACTGAGGCGGACTCCAAAGACTGAGGCGAACTCCGAAGACTGAGGCGGACTTCGAAGACTAAAGCTGACTCTGAAGACTGATGCAGACTCCGGAGACTCCGGCGTTTTCTGGAGATTCCGGCAGATTCTGGAGACTCCGGCGGATTCCGGAGACTCCGGCGGATTCCAGAGACTCCGGCGGATTCCGGAGACTCCGGCGGATTCCGGAAACTCTTACGGATGCCGAAGACTCCAATGAATTCAGAAGATTCCGGCAGATTCAGAAGATTTCAACGGATTCCAAAGATTCCGGCAGATTCAGAAGACTCCACAATGGGTTCATTCGATTCTAAAGACTGCACTATGGATCCGGGGCATTTCAAAGACTCCAGTGGATTCCATTGACTCAAATAGATTCGAAATATTGTAATGGAATATAATGTCTGCAACAGATTCCTATTGCTCCAAATGGTTCCTATGGCTCAAACAAATTCATAAGGCTCAGCCTAATACAAAGACTTCAGTGAATTCAAAAGACTGCGGCGGAATCGAAAGACTGCAGCTGATTCTGGAGACTGATGTGGACTCTGAAGACTGATGCGGACTCCGGAGACTCCGGCGTTTTCTGGAGATTCTGGCAGATTCCGGAGACTCCGGCAGATTCCGGAGACTCCGGCGGATTCCGGAGACTCCGGCGGATTCCGGAGACTCCGGCAGATTCCGGAGACTCCGGCCGATTCCAAAACCTTTGGCGGATTCCAGAGACTCCATCAGATTCTGTAGACTCAGGCAGATTCCGAAGACTCCGGCGGATTCCGGAGACTCCGGCGGATTCCGGAGACTCCGGCGGATTCAAGAGACCCCGGAGGATTCCGGAGACCCCGGAGGATTCCGGAGACCCCGGAGGATTCCGGAGACTCTGGCGGATTCCGGAGACTCCGGTGGATTCCGGAGACTCCGTTAGATACCGGAGACTCTGGCGGATTCCGAACACTGCGGCTCATTCTGGAGACTCCGGCAGATTCCGGAGACTCCAGCAAATTCCGGAGACTCCGGCAAATTAAGGAGACTCCGGCAAATTCCTGAGACTCCTGCGAATTCCGGAGACTCCGGCGGATTCTGGAGACTCCTATGGATGCTGAAGACTCCGATGAATTCAGAAGACTCCGGCGGATTCAGAAGATTTCAGCGGATTCAAAAGATTCCGGCTGATTCCGAAGACTCCACAATGGGTTTATACGATTCTAAAGACCGCACTATGGATCCGGTGCTTTTCAAAGACTCCAGTGGATTCCAGAGACTCAAATAGATTCCAAATATTGCAAGGGAATATAATGGCTACAACAGATTCCTATGGCTCCAATTAGTTTCTATGGCTCAAAAAGATTCCTAAGGCTCAGCGTACTACAAAGACTTCAGTATATTCAAAAGATTGATGCGGACTCCGAAGACTGAGGCGGACTCCAAAGACTGAAGCGGACTCCAGAGACTCCGGCGGATTCCGGAGTCTCCGGCGGATTCCGGAGACTCCGGCGGATTCCGGAGACTCCGGCGGATTCCGGAGACACCGGCGGATTCCGGAGACTCCGACGGATTCCAAACACCCCAGAAGATTCCAAACACTCTGGCGGATTCCAAACACTCCAGCAGATTCCAAGTACTCCGGCGGAGTCCGAAGATCCAAAAACTCCACAATAGCTATATTTAATTATAAAAACCGCACTATGGCTCCAATGGATTCCAAAGAGTCCAGTGTATTCCAAAGACTCCAGAGGATTACAAAGACTCCAATAGATTCCAAAGATTCTAATAGATTCTAAAGACTCCAATAGATTCCAAAGACTCCGTCGTATTATAATGGCTCTAACAGATTCCTAAGACTGCAACAGATTTCCTAAGGCTCCAACATATTTCATAGGTCTCAGCATACTACAAAGACTCCAGTGATGTTGAAAGACTGCGGAGGATTCTGAGGACTCCAACGGAATCCGAAAACTACAACGGATTACGAAGACTACAAAGGATTCTGAAGACTCCAACCGATTCCGAAGATTCCAACTTATTCTGGAGACTCTAACTTATTTAGAAGACACCAATGGATTCCGAGGAGTCCAACAAATTCTGAAGTTTAAAATTGATGAAGTTTCAAATGGATTCCGAAGACTCCAACGAATGCCGAAGACTCCAACGGATGCCGAAGACTCCAATGGATTCCGAAGACTGCAATGGATTCCGAAGACTGCAATGGATTCTGAAGACTACAATGGATTCCAACGACTCCGGCGGATTCCCGAGAATTCGACAGATTCCGAAGATTCTGGCGGATTCTGAAGATTCTGGCGGATTCCGAAGATTCCGACGGATTCCGAAAATTCTGGCGGATTCCGAAGACTCAACAATGGGTTTATACGGTTCTAAAGACTGCACTATGGATCCGGTGTATTTCAAAGACTCAAGTGGATTCCATAGACTCAAATAGATTCCAAATATTGCAACGGAATATAATGGCTGCAACAGATTCCTAAGGCTCCAATTGGTTCCTATGGCTCAAACAGATTCCTAAGGCTCAGCGTACTACAAAGACTTCAGTGAATTCAAAAGACTGCTGCAGAATCGAAAGACTGCAGCTGATTCCACACACTGCCGCGGACTCCGAAGACTGATGCGGACTCCGAAGACTGATGAGGACTTCGAAGAATGAGGCGGACTCCGGAGACTCCGGCGGAATCCGGAGACTCCGGCGGATTCCGGAGACTCCGGCGGATTCCGGAGACTCCGGCGGATTCCGGAGACTCCGGCGGATTCCGGAGACTCCGGCGGATTCCGGAGACTCCGGCGGATTCCGGAGACTCCGGCGGATTCCGGAGACTCCGGCGGATTCCGGAGACTCCGGCGGATTCCGGTGACTCCGGCGGATTCCGGTGACTCCGGCGGATTCTGAAGACTCCGGCGGATTCAGGAGACTCTCACGGATGCCGTAAACTCCAATGAATTCAGAAGATGCCGGCGGATTCAGAAGATTTCAGCGGATTCCAAAGAATCCGGCTGATTCCGAAGACTACACAATGTGTTTATACGATTCTAAAGACCGCACTATGGATCCAGTGCATTTCAAAGACTCCAGTGGATTCCATAGACTCTAATAGATTCCAAATGTTGCAACGGAATATAATGGCTGCAACAGATTCCTAACGCTCCAATTGGTTCCTATGGCTCAAACAGATTCCTAAGGCTCTGCGTACTACAAAGACTTCATAGAATTGAAAAGAGTGCAGCGGAATCGAAAGACTGCAGCTGATTCCACACACTGCGGCGGACTCCGAAGACTGAGGCGGACTCCGAAGACTGAGGTGGACTCCGAAAACTGAGGTGGACTCCGAAAACTGAGGTGGACTCCGAAGACTGAGGCGGACTTCGAAGACTGAGGCGGACTCCGAAAACTGAGGCGGACTCCAGACACTCCGGCGGACTTCGAAGACCTCGGCAGATTCCGGAGACTCAGGCGGATTCCGGAGACTCCGGCGGATTCCGGAAACTCTTACGGATGCCGAAGACTCCAATGAATTCAGAAGATTCCGGCGGATTCAGAAGATTTCAGCGGATTCCAAAGATTCCGGCGGATTCAGAAGACTCCACAATGGGTTTATTCGATTCTAAAGACTGCACTATGGATCCGGGGCATTTCAAAGACTCCAGTGAATTCCATTGACTCAAAGAGATTCAAAATATTGCAATGGAATATAATGGCTGCAACAGAATCCTATGGCTCCAAATGGTTCCTATGGCTCAAACAAATTCCTAAGGCTCAGCGTACTACAAAGACTTCAGTGAATTCAAAAGACTACGGCAAAATCGAAAGACTGCAGCTGATTCTGGAGACTGATGTGGACTCCGAATACTGATGCAGACTCTGAAGACTGATGCGGATTCCGGAGACTCCGGCGTTTTCTGGAGATTCCGGCAGATTCCGGAGACTGCGGCAGATTCCGGAGACTCCGGCGGATTCCGGAGACTCCGGCGGATTCCGGAGACTCCGGCGGATTCCGGAGACTCCGGCGGATTCCGGAGACTCCGGCGGATTCCGGAGACTCCGGCGGATTCCGGAGACTCCGGCGGATTCCGGAGACTCCGGCGGATTCCGGAGACTCCGGCGGATTCCGGAGACTCCGGCGGATTCCGGAGACTCCGGCGGATTCCGGAGACTCCGGCGGATTCCGGAGACTCCGGCGGATTCCGGAGACTCCGGCGGACTCCGGAAACTCTTACGGATGCCGAAGACTCCAATGAATTCAGAAGATTCCGGTGGATTCAGAAGATTTCAGCGGATTCCAAAGATTCCGGCAGATTCAGAAGACTCCACAATGGTTTCATTCGATTCTAAAGACTGTACTATGGATCTGGGGCATTTCAAAGACTCCAGTGGATTCCATTGACTCAAATAGATTCCAAATATTGCAATGGAATATAATGGCTGCAACAGATTCCTATGGTTCAAAATGGTTCCTATGGCTCAAACAAATTCCTAAGGCTCAGCGTACTACAAAGACTTCAGTGAATTCAAAAGACTGCGGCGAAATCGAAAGACTGCAGCTGATTCTGGAGACTGATGTGGACTCCGAAGACTGATGTGGACTCCGAAGACTGATTCAGACTCTGAAGACTGATGTGGCCTCCGGAGACTCCGGCGTTTTCTGGAGATTCCGGCAGATTCCGGAGACACCGGCGGATTCCAGAGACTCCGGCGGATTCCGGAGACTCCGGTGGATTCCGGAGACTCCGGCAGATTCCAGAGACTCCGGTGGATTCCAGAGACTCCGGTGGATTCCAGAGACTCCGGCCGATTCCAGAACCTTTGGCGGATTCCAGAGACTCCATCAAGTTCCGTAGACTCAGGCAGATTCCGAAGACTCCGGCGGATTCTGGAGACTCTGGAGGATTCTGGAGACTCCGGCGGATTCCGGAACCTTCAGCGGATTCCGGAGACTCCGGAGGATTCTGGAGACTCTGGAGGATTCTGGAGACTCCGGCGGATTCCGGAACTTTCAGCGGATTCCGGAGACTCCGGCGGATTCCGGAGACTCTGGCGGATTCCGGAGACTCTGGCGGATTCTGGAGACTCCAACGGATGCCGAAGACTTCAATGAATTAAGAAGATTCCGGCGGATTCAGAAGATTTCAGCGGATTCCAAAGATTCAGGATTATTCCAAAGACTCAACAATGGGTTTATTCGATTCTAAAGACCGCACTATGGATCCAGTGCATTTCAAAGACTCCAGTTGATTCCATAGACTCAAATAGATTCCAAATATTGCAAGGGAATATAATGGCTGCAACAGATTCCTATGGCTCCAATTGGTTCCTCTGGCTCAAACAGATTCCTAAGGCTCAGCGTACTACAAAGACTTCAGTGAATTCAAAAGACTGCTTCGGAATTGAAAGACTGCGGCTGATTCTGGAGACCGATGCGGACTACGAAGACTGATGCAGACTCCGAAGACTGATGCAGACTCCGGAGACTCCGGCGCATTCCGGATTTCCTCCCCCCTTACTTTGCCAAATCCTTTTCACACAACACTTACATTATTTTTTTCATAACCCAGTCGCAGTCGGGAACGGGACCTCTACTCCGAGTAACTGGGCCCCCATATACTCTCTCATTCACTTCTTCATTATCACAATCTTTCGCTACATTAACACTATTCCTAATCTAAATCCCTATCATCTAATATATCATGTACAATCATATCTACCTCGTTCTCATCTGGCCCTATAATTACACTCATTTCTGTAAACAGTTCATCCATTTCATCAAAAACATTCTCAACTTTAGTAAAAGATTCATTCATGCTATTAATCATTCTCCTATCTCTCACTCTCCCATTCGTCATCCTTTCTTTCACATCACCTAAGGAAAAGCCACACACACTATAGGTATCATTCATATTCAGCCATGATTCATCTGTATTAACACATTTATCTTCCATACACACTTGCACATTTACACCCTTGTCATACTTATTTCTATTCTCACTTTTACTTATAAAATTTCCCCTTCTTTCATCTTTACTTAAAGCTCTTGTATTCTTCCTTTTCTTATATTCTACTAACACCAACTGTTTACCTTCCAGACCTAAGTCCTCATACATACTAGGTTCACCCTTGTTCCTTTTCAACCATTTACTCATCCCATTCTCTTGGATATACTCAGGTACCTCTTTCCATTTACGCAACTGGTTGTGGTGGGCCCTAATTTTTTCCACAATACCACCCACACACAACTTACCCGAAATGTAACTTAATCCACTCGAACCAACTTCTAACACCTCATAGGGACCTTCAAATTTATCACGCACCTTATTTACATTCATTCTACCCTTTTCAATTACTTCTTTCATCACTCTCTCACCAACTTTAAAGCTTTCAAACCTCTTATTTGCTTTCCTCCACACATCTCTATCATCCTCCGACACACCCAACCTCGGTCTTATTATCTTTTCAAAATTTAACACAAACTTACATGGAGATATACCCGTACTCTTATGCACTGTTGCATTGTAAGTCCACAACGCTCTACCAACATACAATTCCCAATCATTATCACATGTACTCATCATTCGCAAAATTTCAGTTAATGTTCTTACAGTCCTTTCAGCCAACCCATTCGCACTTGGCATATAAGGAGTCGAATACACATGTTCAATACCCCATTCTCTTAACATCTGCTCAAACTCCCATCCAACAAACTCAGGGCCATTATCACTTAACATTCTCACAGGCTTACACACACACATCGACAACATCACTTGACCAACCATTCTTGCAACAGTTTCACTCCGTTTATCCATGATGGGTATTGCATAGGTAAATTTACCCATGTGATCAACCATAACAATCATTCCCACATGTCTTCTCGCAGTCACAGGCAACGAAACACAATCAATCACAAACATCTCAAATGGTTCTTTCATACGTAATCTCAAAACAGGCGGATTAGCATGTACTCTCTGATACTTCCCTTTCTGGCAATCTTCACACGTAGTCGCTACATCCTTATATATCTGACTCAACCCAGGTGTAAACAATCTCTCACGCATGCATTCCCATAATTTATTCTTACCCATATGCCCATATCTGTCATGCACTAACATACACATACTTACTGCTGCATGCATTGGAAACACAGGAACGTATATATCTTCATCCATTCCTTTATATAGAAAATAAACAATATTCTTACACACAATAAGTGTCTTACTAACTTTATTATACACCTCTAAATCAGACGGCCATTCTTCTACCTCAATACTATTCAACATACATTCACGTAACCTTTTAATTTCCTCACATTCATCTTGCATTTCTTCCACCTCCTCTTTAGTCAGTAGATCATCCTCACTCCTCGTAATATCAACCACGCCAACAAAATTCGCCATAAATACACTATTATCTTCTATCACAACTACTTCACATCCATTCTTCAGAAGCAAACCACTACCAATATCAACTGATAAATCATGCAATCTTAAAAAGTCAATTCCTATCAAAAAACAACTAGGCATCTCATTCTCTCTCATTACAATAAAATTATGTTCCACCTCCATATTTCCCAGTTTTACTTTCAAACGCACTTCTTCCCAAACTAGCAAACTTCCTTTACCTATCCCATGAATTCTCAAACTCGTGCATTGCCTTTTCACTTCCCAATTGTATCGCTCTATTTCCTTGATAACAGACATATTCACTAATGACACTTGCGCACCTGTATCAATTAAACTACAGTATTCATTCTCATTTATACCCACATACGTCATCATTCTTCCTTTTACACCATGCATACAAATGTTTACTCTCCTATCAATAGGGTCATCCTTATCACACCCATGGTCATCTTCGCTATCTTCCATGCTCATACCACTCGGATTCAAGTCACTCGGACAATCCTCCTTCTCACTCAACAACTTGCAACATCTTTCATTACATTGTAACCTCAATATATACTCCCTTTCAGTCTCTTTATTTGCTCGATACTGCATCGGACGATTCCACCCAAAATGCAAATAAACTGTGACACCATACAACATACTTACTACCAACAATACTTTTGATAACAATTCACCCACAAGCATACTATCCTCCTCCTTATATGCCATTTCTTTCGATACTTCATTCCTAACACTCATTCTAAGCTCATCTACACTAGCAGGTATATCCCTATTCAAACCCTTCAATTTAAACTTATTTAACCCACAAAAAATACATTTATACACCATGTCATCCCATTCAAAACTTTTTACCACCACTAAATCTTCCGGCAACCTTTCAAAATTACTATCATTCTCGCTACTCTCTTCTCTCTTACCATGCATTCTTGACATCGCATCTGCTATCACGTTCTTTCTCCCAGGTACATATTCTAGCTTAAAGTCAAATTCATTCAAATCCTCTATTGTCCTCGCAACCCTAGCATTCACAGACTCTTTCCTAATCATGTACACTAGGGGCTGATGGTCAGTACGCACAATAAATTTCACACCATACAAAAATACCTTCAATGCTTTCACGCAAAACCTTATCGCAGCCAACTCCCTTTCAATCGAGGAATACTTTCGCTCAGCCTTATTAAATACTTTACTTACATACGCTATCACTCTCAACTGTTCATCTCCGTTTATTCTTTGCATTTGAACCAAGCAACCACCCATACTAATCCCACTAGCATCCGTATATAACTCTAGCATACTCGCATGTTCACTATAATCGGGAAAAGCCAAAGTGACGTCTCTCGCAGCTTCTTCTTTCAAGTTTTCAAATGCTTCAATCATACGCTCATCCTATTTCAGTCTCGTACTATTTCTCTTACCTGTCCACTCATTCAAAGGCTTCCCTATTCCCGAACAATCTCTGACAAACTTCCGACCAAATTCAATTAACCCAAGAAAACCTCTCAACTCACGCACCGTACGAGGACGTGGAAACTCTCACCTTACTCACAAACTTTTCACTCTTCCTTATACCCGAGTCACTCACTACATGCCCAAGAAATTCCACCTCCCCAGCCAATCATGTACAATTTTCAAGCTTAACTTTCACACCAACTTCTATCAACCGTTCTAATACTGCTCCAAGCAACTGCATGTGTTCCTCAACAGTCTCACTAGCAATCAAAATATCATCAATAAAAACAGTCACCTTTTGTCTATCAAACCCAGCCAAAACTACATTCATTGCCCTCTGGAAGGCAGCAGGTGCATTAGCAAGGCCAAAACTTAATCTTTTAAACTGATAATGACAATTTCTATTTGAAAATGCTTTAATGGGCCTGCTCCCCTCTGCCAGAGGCATCTAGTAATAGCCCCTAACTAAATCTAACTTTGTAAAAACTTTCATACTATGCATCTTATACACACAGTCAGACACTACATTCATCGGAAAACGTTCTTTAACAGTTACTTCATTCACCTTCCTATAATCTATACACATACGTAAACTTCCATCCGGCTTTCTTACAGGTACAATAGGGCTATTCCAGGCACTCTCACTCCTTTCTATTACACCCATTTGTTCTAACTCCTGGCACTGCTCTTCTATTTCTCTGGCAATAGGCCGAGAAAAATGTCGGGGACGCTGATATATGGGGGTATCATTACTAAGAACTATCTTAAATTCATGCAGCTTTGATCCCCCACAATCCTCGTCACCGCGACTCAAAACTCTCCGTCTATCCCATAACATCCTATACAATTGTTCCCTTTCTCCCTCACTTATATTCTCATCTACATTAATTCTTTCTTTCAAACTTCCATAGTCCCAATCGTCATCCTGCTTTATCTTACCCGTCATAACACGTCTCAATTTAACGTACATTTCATCCTCTACATTGACCAACGTGTACATACATCCCATGCAATCACCCTCACATATACCCCGTATTCTCTTCCTCCTTACAGTCGGCAACAAGCTCACATACACCTTCGGCTCCTGCAAACTCAAAATACCATCAAACACATGCACAGTTTTTTTCACCAATTTACTTGCTTCCGAACCTTCCACTACATATTCACAATTGTCACTATTGGCAATTCCCAGACTATTCGGCCATGCAACTTTTACACTGACAACCTCACTCGCATCTTTTGACAATTTAACACCTTCTTTTGCTATTACCGGCACACCTTTCCATACCTTCGTACATACACTACCATCTTCATTCAAATAAAATTCCCCACAAAATTTACTCTTAACTTTCATCTCTATCATATTTACACTAGGATGTACAATCATACCGCATTTTTTCAAGAAGTTATAACCTAACAACACATCGTATTCGTCATTTACTCCCTCAACCACATAAAAATCATTATCTTCCATCATCAGCCCCCCCAATCATAACATTTTCACGTAACTTTCCTTGCACAGGCATACTTAAATTACCGATACCTTTCACTTCACCTTTACACCCCATAAATTTACACACATCCCTTACCTTATCGTATGCATTCCTAAACATTAAACTGACACCACAACCAGTATCAATCAGACCAACTAGCTCTATTCCATTAAAATTTACTTTTGCACTCATGCAGTCATAAGCTCTTTCGCCCATCACGTCTTCATGTAGTAAACCTTCACGAACATGCATCACATTCACTCCGCACACACTCGAGGACTCACCCAGCTGAACCCTCTTACACTCTAGTTTCCCGAACATCCTGGCTGATTTACTCCCTTCTTCCTACATACCCTAGCTACATGCTCATCTGCACCACATTCAGTACACTTACCCGTGGCTCCTTGCACATTCTAGCATAATGACCATCCTTACCACAATTACCGCAAATCACATTTGTACGATTACTCCGACATCCAGTCACTCTGTGCCCTGTCATACCACACCGATAACATTTTACCCCTTTCTCTTTCTTGCACTCAATAATTCTATGCCCTACCTCACCACATCCAAAAAAAGCACCTAGAGCCCATCTACATTCATTCTTCTTATGACCATCCTTTCCACACCTATAACACTTTTCATTACGGACACGACTATCTGACATACCTCGATGCGCACTAACACTCCTATCCCTCCAAACCTGATTCCCTTGCCTAAATCCTTCATTTGTCCTTACAGGTATTCCCACATTACTCGCCCTAACACTCCTATCTACTACACTATCAGCTACCCTCATCGGTCCTCTCATAACAGCATCTCTAAAACTAACAAATTCTGGCACACTTTCCTCCATTCCAGTTCTTACACACAGATTTACTTTCTTTCATACACCTATCCGACTCGTAATCCTCAACTATCTCTAAAATATCATCCCATGTCAATCTTTCTTTCGTCCAACTCATTTTCTCCTTCCGTTTCAAATTAACAAACTCGGCAACATTCTTGGGTACAGTAGCCAAAAACTTCTTCATTAACTCCTTATTCTCATTTATGCCATCATCCCCATACTTCTTCCTAGCTAACGTTTCCAACCTACATACGTACATTGATATCGCTTCTCCTGCAATCATCCGTGCTCTATCAAAATCATTCTTATGCTTATACTTAACACTCCCTTTCATATGTTTTACCTGCTCAATTATTCTCTTTTTCACACTTTCATAATCAACGTCCCCTACACTCATTATCACTCCATACATCGTCAACAAATACCCAGTCAAATATTCTCCTAACTCCCTAGCCCAAACTCTTTTACTATCACCATACTTATCCTGACAATACCTCTCATACTCCTTGAAAAAATCATATACATCCCTACTGCTATGCTCATTGAACCTTTCTCACCGAGGTACCTCTCTCATAAACAGTCTTACACACATCACGTTCATTCTCACTGCTATCATCACTGTCTATTCCCTTGTTACCTTCTTCCTCATTTGAATATAATGAATCCACTTCCACACTTAAATTCCTATCCTTAACCATTCCCTTCTTTCCCTTTTTCTTACTTACCACTTTCACCCATTCACGATCGTCCTTGCTATCAGCCTGATACTTTTTCTTCTCTTTCTTCACATCACTTTTACCTTTCCTTTCATCTTTCCTCTCACCTTTCTGTTCATCCTTACTATGCCTAATTCCCTTATCTTCAATATCACCATCACTATTACTACTATCACTATCACTTCCTTTCCGATTATCACCTACCTTAACCTTCTCTTCCACTACCAACCCATTACCCGAAGCTGAGGACACTTCTCCGACTGCACCTTCACCCGTTATAGTTTTCATCATCCCCATGACTTGCCCCATCATAGCTTCCAATCGTTTCTCCGTTCGTTCCTCATTCTCTTTCATCCTCATCTCAAAACATTCTTCCACTTTCTCTACAGTTCCCTTCAACTCCCTAAGCTCCTTCTGCATCGCCTCATTCTCCCAGTGCAACCTCTCATTCTCTACGAGCAACCTCTCCTTCTCAACTATCCACATCTGCTCCCGTTCTTTATAATGCCGCAATTCTTCCTCCAAAGCCTTGCATTTACCTTCCATTTTTCTTCAACCTTAATCCTAATTCCGTCCTTCGTCAAAGAGTCCAGCTTCAATCCCACCTCGGCTGTCCCTGTTCGGGCGCCAAAATAATGTGGCGGGATGTTGCAAAAACAACCCCCACACCCTTGAGTCTTACTTACTTACAATGGTCTCCACAAAACAAACTTTCCCCTTACGTTATCAGCAGCGGGACTCTTGGACAAAAGGACAAAAATCAAAACAAAAAATATCCTTAACACTATATTCTTACAAACTATAATAAATAAATCAATAAACTTGGAGACTAAACATACAATAAACTAACACCATTCCAATAAAAAAAAACAACCCTAACAAACTTAAAACTAAAATAGACCGTAACCAATATTCGATAATTATATATACATATGATTCTGAGTGGACACTTTCGTCCACACAAGGGTCAACAGTCTTTAACCCTGGATAGGTACGCTCCTCGGACACCCCTTTAAGGGTATACTCGGACGCGAACGACGCCGACGCCAAAAAAATTCTTGAAAAATCAGTTTTTGCAGTAACCTCCTTTTTTCTTTTGCCAAAAAAAACTTCAATGAATGCTTAAAACAACTGTAAAGATAAATACTACTCATCTGCAGAAAAACTATTTATTATAAATATTTTAAAAAATTAAGTAGAAAAAAAAGACCTGACATAAAATTCATAAAAAAAAAGTTTATACATATATACACAAATCCTTTTAGGAATTTATTCTTGAATGTTTAGGACACATGTTGATGTATTTTGGATGAAGTCAGACCCATGGAGGTGAAGATCTGAAATGAAAAAAAAATTTAACTTTTTTTGGCCAAAAAAATTTGTCCAAATTTCATGAATTTTTTTGGGTACCCAAATGAAATAGGAAGTGGCTAATTTTTTTAGGGAATAAACATATGTTATCCTAAAATATAAATATGTAAAAAAATCTTCATTATTTTGTAAATTACATTTATATCAGGGGCCATATCTAAAGGTAATTTTTTGAGTACTTAGAAATTTCGTAAAAAAATACATATATTTAATATATAATATGATATTTATGCAGGTAAAAATATACCAAATTATCACAAATTCTATAGGGAACAAGAATATATATAGATAGGGCAGCTTACGCTTCGGATATGTCCACAAAATGGCCGCCAACCACACTGACTCAGACTCCCTAATCTGCCACTTGAAATGTAGGAAGGGTGTCAATTTCAAGGTGTTATTTACTAATCTAATTATTATTGGATATGCATAAAAATTGTATGGTGGGTTGCTGGATAATTGTCGATTATTTTACGACTATAAAATTAAAATTCTGACCCCAAAAAATTTTTTTGAAAGGAAATAAAATCGAAAAAAAAATGTAAAACAATATAATATTTTAGCTAGAAAAATTTGATGATATTCATTCAAAAAAGAAGTAAACAAAATTTTCCGACAAATAAACATCTAGAGGAATCATTACTCTGTGATAGTTCCTTAGTACGTAGTAATTTTGAAAGAATTGGGAAAAAACGAAAAAATGGCAATCACCGGAAAATCGAACACATACCTATATATACGCCATATCTGGCTAAAAAAAAGATAGGCATGGGTAGCCTGATCATCTAGAAACACTTTCCAACACTATAAAAATATAAGTTTTGCGACACTACTTGACAATTCCTTACGGTAACATGACTAAGCAAAAAAATGCAAAACAAATAAAAAGGGGCACTCGCGGAAAAATGGCTAACATTCTAATATACGGCATTTCAGAAAGAAAAAAATTCAGCCACGTGCTAGGCAAACCATCAAGGCACATTTTCCGACAAATAAACATCTAAATGAATCATTACTCTGTGATAGTTCCTTAGTACGTAGTAATTTTGAAAGAAATGGGAAAAAACGAAAAAATGGCAATCACAGGAAAATCGAACACATACCTATATATACGCCATATCTGGCTAAAAAAAAAGATAGGCATGGGTAGCCAGATCATCTAGAAACACTTTCCAACACTATAAAATTATAAGTTTTGCGACACTACTTGCCAATTCCTTACGGTAACATGACTAAGCAAAAAAATGCAAAACAAATAAAAAGGGGCACTCGTGGAAAAATGGCCATTCTAATATACGGCATTTCAGAAAAAAAAAATTTCAGCCACGTGCTAGGCAAACCATCAAGGCACATTTTCCGACAAATAAACATATAATTGAATCATTACTCTGTGATAGTTCCTTAGTACGTAGTAATTTTGAAAGAAATGGGAAAAAACGAAAAAATGGCAATCACAGGAAAATCGAACACATACTTATATATACGCCATATCTGGCTAAAAAAAAAGATAGGCATGGGTAGCCAGATCATCTAGAAACACTTTCCAACACTATAAAAATATAAGTTTTGCGACACTACTTGCCAATTCCTTACGGTAACATGACTAAGCAAAAAAATGCAAAACAAATAAAAAGGGGCACTCGCGGAAAAATGCCCAACATTCTAATATACTGCATCTCAGATAAAAAAAAAGACATGCACGTGTTAGCCCAACCATCAAGGCACACTTTCTAACACATAAACATGAAAAAAAAATCAATAATATACGGCAATTCCTTACTACGTAGTAAATTTTTACAAATATTGAAAAAAAACAGAAATTGGCAACCGCAGTTAAATACCCAATATACCAATAACTACGTCGTATCTGACAAAAACAAAATCACGCATGGGTAGCCAGATCATCTAGACACACTTTCCAACACTAAAAAAGCAAAAGTTTTACGACACTATTTGGCAATATCATACGGAAAAATGACTTGGCAAAAAAATGAAAAAAAATTAAAAAGGGGCACTCGCGGTAAAATGCCCGACATTCTAATATACGGCATCTCAGATAAAAAAAAAGACATGCACGTGTTAGCCCAACCATCAAGGCACACTTTCTAACACATAAACATGAAAAATAAATGAATAATATACGGCAATTCCTTACTACGTAGTAATTTTTACAAATATTGAAAAAAAACAGAAATTGGTAATCGCAGTTAAATACTCAATATACCAATAACTACGTCGTATCTGACAAAAACAAAGTCACGCATGGGTAGCCAGATCATCTAGACACACTTTCCAACACTAAACAAGCAAAAGTTTTACGACACTATTTGGCAATATCTTACGGAAAAATGACTTGGCAAAAAAATGAAAAAAAATGAAAAAGGGGCACTCGCGGTAAAATGGTCCTCGTGGTGATGAACGATATTTTAACTAAAAAAAAAAATCATGCACATGGTAGCCAAACAATCCACCAAGACTTTCCACAACTGATAACCTATACAAGTTGCACCATTCTACGACAATTTCATAATACGTAATAACTTTGATAATTAGGCAAACTACCTTAGAAGGGTAAACTCGGTCGCGCTCGACCCCGACGCGTCTCAGAAATCGGGGAAGGAGTACAGCTACAGCAATGCACATCTGGACACTACTAGAGCGTGTAGGGGAGACACCTCCTGCAGGTCGATCACCCACAAATTCAGTCACGGGGATGAGTCACGTGAGAAAAACCTGTTTTTTTTGACGCTCGGGGTCGCGAACGACCCATCGTACCTATCCAGGGTTAATATAAAAAATATCAACTCTGCAGCAACCGGAACACATAGATATACACAATTGTATTAATTGGTCTGGTTTGTGTGCGGTATCATCATAAACATCGTCATCATCATCAATCGTAGGTTCATTCAGTCCGGGTCATCAACGTTATCTAAATATGAGCAGTCGTATCAAAATTAAGTACAGGCCAGATCATCAACAAGCGATCAATCCAAAGAGCAGTGTAAATATAATCAATTCCAGGCCAGGTCATCAACAGTAAATCCACTTTCAAAATTCGGTCTCTCCAAAGGAGTAATCACGGCTCAGAAAATCAATAATCACTTCCTCACTGGTAACGAAAAATAATAAATCCAGCGTTCACACAACTGACTCAGGACGCAGTCAATCAAAATAAGCATTCGCTCCGAAACATTCACCACTGTCGTAACCTAACTAAAAAATGTAAACAAACAACCTCAAATATACCGACAGTTTTTCCCACTACAAACAATCATTCACTAACTACCACTCTCTCTCTCTCTCTCTCTCTCTCTCTCTCTCTCTCTCTCTCTCTCTCTCTCTCTCTCTCTCTCTCTCTCTCTCTCTCAGAATTTGGCAAAAAACAGAAATAAAAAAAAGCAAAAAAAATCCTCCACAACTCCGGCAGATTCCGGAGACTCCCGTGGATTCCAAACAGTCCAGTGGATTCCGAACATTCCGGCGGATTCCGAACACTCCGGCGGATTCAGAACACTCCGGCGGATTCCAAACACTCCGGCAGATTCCAAACACTCCGGCAGATTCCAAACACTCCGGCAGATTCCAAACACTACGGCAGATTCCAAACACTACGGCATATTCCAAACACTACGGCAGATTCCAAACACTACGGCAGAGTCCAAACACTACGGCAGATTCCAAACACTCCGGCAGATTCAAAACACTCCGGCAGATTCAAAACACTCCGGCAGATTCAAAACACTCCGGCGAATTCCGAAGATCCAAAAACTCCACAATAGCTCTATTTAATTCCACAAACCGCACTATAGCACCAGTGGATTCCAAAGACTCCAGTGTATTCCAAAGACTCCAGAGGATTACAAAGACTCCAATAGATTCCAAAGATTCCAATAGATTCCAAAGATTCCAATAGATTCCAAAGACTCCAATAGATTCTAAAGACTCCAATAGATTCTAAAGACTCCAATAGATTCTAAAGACTCCAACTGATTATAATGGATCCAACAGATTCCTAAGGCTCCAGCAGATTCCTAAGGCTCCAACAGATTCCTAGGGCTCCACAGACTAAAAAGGATCCAGTGATGTTAAAAGACTGCGGAGGATTTTGAAGACTATAACAGATTCCGAAGACTAAAACGGATTACAAAGACTACAAAAGTTTTTGAAGACTCCAACGGATTCCCAAGATTCCAACTTATTCTGGACACTACAACGTATTTCGAAGACACCAACGGATTCGAAGGAGCCCAACAAATTCTGAAGATTCAAACGGATTCCGAAGACTCCAACGGATGCCGAAGATTCCAACGGATGCCGAAGATTCCAACGGATGCCAAAGATTCCAACGGATGCCAAAGATTCCAACAGATGCCGAAGACTCCAATGGATTCTGAAGACTACAATGGATTCCGAAGACTCCGGCGGATTCCTGAAAATTCGGCGTATTCCGAAGATTCCGGCAGAGTCCGAAGATTCCGGCGGATTCCGAAGATTCCGGCAGATTCCGAAGATTCCAGCGGATTCTGAAGATTCCGGCGGATTCCGAAGACTCCACAATGGCTATATTCACTTCCAAAGACCACACTATGGCTTTGGTGAACTTCGAAGACTCCAGTGGATTCCATAAACTTAAATAGATTCCAAATACTGCAACGGAATATAATGGCAGCAACAGATTCCGGAGGACTTTGAAGACTTCGAAGATTCCAAAGGACTCTGAAGACTCCGGCGGACTCTGAAGACTCCGGCGGACTCTGAAGACTCTGGCGGACTCCAAAAACGACAGCGAAGACTCCAGAGGAATCCAAACACTCCAAAGGACTCTGAAGACTCCAGAGGACCCTGAAGACTCCGGTGTATTCCAAAGACTCCTCAGGATTCTGAAGACTTCGGGGAATTCCGAAAACTCCAGCGGATTCCGAAAACTGCGGCATATTCCTAAATCCAGTGGATCCTGTGGACTGGTGGATTCCAACGACTCAGGCAGATTCCGAAGACTCATTCAAATTCCGAAAACGCCAATTTGGCTATATTTGATTCCAAAAATAGCACTATGGATCCAGTGGATTCCAGAGACTCCAGTGGATTCCAAACACTCCAAGAGATTCCAAAGACTTCAATAGGTTCCAAAGACTCCAACGGATTATAATGGTTCCAGGAGATTCCTATGGCTCTGACAGATTCTTATGGCTCCAACATATTCCAATACCTCCAACAGATTACTATGGCTCAACGGACTACAGAGACACCAATGAATTTAAAAGACGTAGGCGAAATCCGAAGACTGCGGTGGACTCTGGACACTGCGCCAGACTCCTGAGACTGCGACAGACTCCGGAGACTGCGGCAGACTCCGATGACTGCCTAGGACTCTGAAGACTGCGGCGGAATCCGAAGACTCCGGCGGAATCCGAAGACTCCGGCGGAATCCGAAGACTCCGGCGGGATCCGAAGACCCCGGCGGGATCCGAAGACTCCGGCGGGATCCGAAGACTCCGGCGGGATCCGAAGACTCCGGCGGAATCCGAAGACTCCGACGGAATCCGAAGACTCCGGCGGAATCCGAAGACTCCGGCGGAATCCGAAGACTCCGGCGGAATCCGAACACTCCGGCGGAATCCGAAGACTGCGCCGGACTTCGAAAAATCAGGCGGAATCCAAAGACTCCGGTGGAATCTGAAGACTCCAGCGGACTCCGAAGACTCCGGCGGACACTTGAGACTCCGGCGGACACCTAAGACATTGGCGGACTTTGAAGACTCTGGCTTGCTCCGAAGACTCTGGAGGACTCCAAAGACTTCGGAGGACTTCAAAGACGCCAGAGGACTTCGAAGACTCCGGTGGACTCCAAAGACTCCACCGGACTCCGAAGACTCCTGCGGACTCCAAAGACTCCGGCCGACTCCAAGGACTACGGCGGACTCCGAAAACTCCTGCGGACTCCGAAGATACCGGCGGATTCTGAAGACTGCGGCAGACTCCGAAGACTCCAAAGGACTCCGAAGACTACTGCGGATTCCGAAGTATCAGGCGAATTCCGAAGACTACGGCGGATCGCTTAGACTCCGGCGAATTCCGAAGACTCTCGCGGATTCCGAAGACTTCCGCGGATTCCGAAGAATCCCGCGGATTCCGAAGACTCCCTTGGATTCCGAAGACTCCCTTGGATTCCGAAGACTCCAGCGGATTCCGAAGACTCCCGCGGATTCCGAAGACTCCCGCGGATTCCGAAGACTCCCGCGGATTCCGAAGACTCCCGCGGATTCCGAAGACTCTGGCGGGAACCGAAGACTCCGGTAGATTTCGAAGACTCTGGCGGGAACCGAAGACTCTGGCAGATTTCGAAGACTCTGACAGATTACGAAAACTCCGGCAAATTACGAAGACTCCGGCGGATTCTGAAGATCCGGCTTGAACCGAAGACTCCGGCAGGAATCGAAGACTCCGGCATATTACGAAGACTCCGGTGGATTCCGAAGACTCCGGCAGATTCCGAAGACTCCGGCAGATTCCGAAGACTCTGGCGGATTCCGAAGACTCCGGCGGATTCCGAAAACTCCAGCAGATTCCGAAGACTACGGTGGATTCCGAAAACTCTGGCGGATTCAGAAAACTCCAAAATAGCTATATTTGATTCCAAAAAACACACTTTGGTTCCAGTGAATTCCAGACACTCCAGTGGACTTAAAAACTCCAGAATATTACACAGACCCAATAGATTCCAAAGACTTAAATAGATTCCAAAGTCTCCAAATGATTGCAAAGACTCCAATGGATTATAATGGCTCCAACAGATTCCTATGGATCTAACAGAATCCTAAGGCTCAGCGGAGTACAAAGACTCCAGAGAATTCAAAAGACTACTTCAGATTCTGAAGACTATAACGGATTCTGAAGACTACAACGAAATACGAAGACTATAACAGATTCCAAAGACTCCATTGGATTCCAAACACTCCAACATATTCCGAAGACTCCATGGGATTTCTAAGACTCCAACGGATTCTGAAGATTCCAACGGAATCCTTTGGAGGATTCCGAAGACTCCAACAGATTCCGAAGACTCGAATGGATTCCGAAGACTCCAACTGATCCCGAAGATTCCAATGGATTCCAAAGACTCCAACAGATTCCGAAGATTCCAAAATGGCTACATTCGTTTCCAAAGACCGCACTATGGCTCCAGTGGATTCCAAAGATACAAATAGATTCCAAGACTGCAACAAAATATAATGGTTCCAACAGATTCCAATGGCTCCAACAGATTCCTATGGCTCCAACTAGCTCCTAAGGCTCCAACAGATTCCTATGGCTCCGCGGACTACAAAGACTTCAGTGAGTTCAAAAGACTCCAGTGAATTCAAAAGACCTCGGCGGACTCCGAAGACTGCGGCTGACCCCGAAGACTCGGGCGGACTCCGAGGACTCCGGCGAACCCCGAAGACTACGGCGGACCCCGAAGACTCCGGCTGACCCCGAAGACTACGGCGAACTCCGAAGACTCCGGCAAACTCCGAAGACTCCGGCGGACTCCGAAGACTCCGGCGAACCTCTAAGACTCTGGAGGACCCCCAAGACTCCGGCGGACCCCGGAGACTCAGGTGGACCCTGAAAACTCCGGCGGACCCCGAAGACTCCGGTGGACCCCGAAGACTCCGGCGGACCCCGAAGACTCCGGCAAATTCCAAACACTCCAGTGGATTCGGAAAACTCCGGCGGACTCCGAAGACTCCGGCAGCCTCCAAAGACTCCGGCAGCCTCCAAAGACTCCGGCAGCCTCCAAAGACTCCGGCAGACTCTAAGGACTACGGCAGACTCCAAAGACTCCGGCTGGCTATGAAGACTCCTGCGGACTACGAAAACTCCGGCGGACTCCGGAGAATTCAGCGGACACCAAAGACTCCGGCGGAATCCGAAGACTCGGCGGACCCTGAAGACTCCGGCGGACTCCGAGGACTCCCCCAGACACCTGAGACATCATCGCACTCCGAAGACTGTGGCTGATTTTGAGGACTCTGGCGGACTCCGAAGACTCCAAAGGACTTCGAAGACTTCAAAGACTCCGAAGAAATCTGAAGACTCCGGCGGACTTTGAAGACTCTGGTGGACACCAAAAACTCTGGCATACTCCAAAGACTCCAGAGGAGTCCGAAGACTCAAAGAGACTCCGAAGTCTCCAAAGGACTCCGAAGACTCCAAAGGACTCCGAACTCTTCAAAGGACTCCAAAGACTCCGGTGTATTCCAGAGACTCCTACAGATTCCGAAGACTTCGGCAAATTCTGAAAACTCCAGCGTATTCTGAAAACTCCGGCGGATTCCGAAGACTCCAGTGTTTTCCGAAGACTCCAGTGTTTTCCGTAGACTCCAGAGGATTCCGTAGACTCTGTTGGATTCCAAAGATTCAGGCAGATTCCGAACTCATTCAAATTCCGAAAATTCCAATTTGGCTATATTTGATTCCAAAAATAGCACTATTGATCCAGTGGATTCCAAAGACTCCAGTGGATTCAAAACACTCCAAGAGATTCCAAAGACTTCAATAGGTTCCAAAGACTCCAACGGATTATAATGGTTCCAGCAGATTCCTATGGCTCCGACAGATTCCTATGGCTCCAACAGATTCCTATACCTCCAACAAATTCCTATGGCTCAATGGACTACAGGGACACCAGTGAATTTAAAACACATAGGCGAAATCCGAAGACTGCGGCGGACTTCGGAGACTGCGGCGGACTCCGAAGACTGCCGCGGACTCCAAATACTTTGGCGGACTCCAAAGACTGCCGCGGACTCCAAATACTTTGGCAGACTCCGAAGACTGCGGTGGACTCCGAAGACTCCTGCGGACTCCGAACACTCCAGCGGACTCCGAACACTCCAGCGGACTCCGAACTCTCCAGCGGACTCCGAAGACTCTGGCTGAATCCAAAGATTCTGGCGGACACCTAAGACATTGGTGGACTTTGAAGACTTTGGCAGGCTCCGAAGACTCCGAAGGACTCTAAAGACTCCGGAGGACTCTAAAGACTCCGGAGGACTTTAAAGACTCCGGAGGACTTAGAAGACTCCGGCGGACTCCAAAGACTTTAAAGACTCCAGAGGACTTCGAAGACTCCGGTGGACTCCGAAGACTCCGGCGTACTCCAAAGACTCCAGCGGACTCCAAGGACTCCGGCGGACTCTGAAAACACCGGCGGACTCTGAAAACTCAGAAGGACTCCGAAGACACCGGCGGACTCTGAACACTCAGAAGGACTCCCAAGACTCTGGAGAACTCCGAAGACTCCAGAAGACTCCGAAGACTCCAGAGGACTCCGAAGACTCCAGAGGACTCCGAAGACTCCAGAGGACTCCGAAGACTCCAGAGGACTCCGAAGACTCCAGAGGACTCCGAAGACTCCAGAGGACTCCGAAGACTCTGGTGTATTCCAAAGACTCCGGCGGATTCAGAAGACTCCGGCAAATTTCGAAAACTCCAGCGAATTCCGAAAACTCTGAAGGATTCCGAAGACTCCAGTGGATTCCGTATACTCTGGTCGATTCCAAAGACTCAGGCCGATTCCGAAGACTCATTCGAATTCCGAAAACTCCAATTTGGCTATATTTGATTCCAAAAACAACACTATGGATCCAGTGGATTCCAAAGACTCCAAGAGATTCCGAAGACTTCAATAGGTTGCAAACACTCCAACGGATTATAATGGTTCTAACAAATTCCTATGGCTCCGACATATTCCTATGGCTCTGACAGAATTCTATGGCTCAGCGGACTACAAAGACTCCAGTGAATTCAAAAGACTGCGGCGGACTCCGAAGACTGCGGCAGACTCCGAAGACTGCGGCGGACTCTGAAGACTGCGGCGGATTCCGAAGTGTCATGTGAATTCCGAAGACTACGGCGGATAGCTTAGACTCCGGGGAATTGCCTTGACTCCGGCGAATTCCGAAGACTCCCGCGGATTCCGAAAACTCGAATGGATTCCGAAGACTCCAACTGATCCCGAGATTCCAATGATTCCAAAGACTCAACCGGATTCCGAAGATTCCAAAACGGCTACATTCGTTTCCAAAGACTGCACTATGGCTCCAGTGGATTCCAAGGACTCTAGTGGATTCCAAAGACACAAATAGATTCCTAAGACTGCAACGGAATATAATGGTTTCAACAGATTCCTATGGCTCCAACTAGCTTCTATGGCTCCAACTAGCTCCTATGGCTCCATCAGATTCCTATGGCTCAGCGGACTACAAAGACTTCAGTGAGTTCAAAAGAGTCCAGTGAATTCAAAAGACTGTGGCGGACTCCGAAGACTGCGGCGGACTCCGAGGACTGCAGCGGACTCCCAGGACTCGGGCAGACTCCAAGGACTCGGGTGGACTCCGAGGACTCCGGCGAACCCCGAAGACTCCGGCGGACCCAAAAGACTCCGGCGAACCTCTAAGACTATGGAGGACCCTTAAGACTCCGGCGGACCCCGAAGACTCAGGTGGACGCCGAAGACTCCGGGGGACCCCGAAGACTCCGGCGGACAACGAAGACTCCGGCGGACAACGAAGACTCCGGCAAATTCCAAAAACTCCGGCGGATTCCAAAAACTCCGGCGGAGTCCGAAGACTCCAGCACACTCCAAGGACTCCGGCAGACTCTAAAGACTACGGCAGACTCCAAAGACTCCGGCTGGCTACGAAGACTCCTGTGGACTATGAAAACTTCGGCGGACTCCGGAGACTCCAGCGGACACCAAAGACTTCGGCGTAATCCGAAGACTCAGCGGAATCCGAAGACTCGGCGGACCCTGAAGACTCCGGCGGACTCTGAAGCCTCGGGCGGAGTCCAAGGACTCCGGCGAACCCCGAAGACTACGGCGGACCCCGAAGACTCCGGCTGACCCCGAAGACTACGGCGAACTCCGAAGACTACGGCAAACTCCGAAGACTCCGGCGGACTCCGAAGACTCCAGCAAACCTCTAACACTCTGGAGGACTCCTAAGACTCCAGCGGACCCCGAAGACTCAGGTGGACCCCAAAGACTTACGCGGACCCCGAAGACTACGGCAAATTCCAAAAACTCCGGCGGATTCCGAAAACTACGGCGGACTCCGAAGACTCTGGCGGACTCCGAAGACTCCGGCAGACTCCAAAGACTCCGGAAGACTCCAAAGACTCCGGCAGACTCCAAAGACTCCGGCTGGCTACGAAGACTCCTGCGGACTATGAAAACTCCGGCAGACTCTGGAGATTCCAGCGGACACCAAAGACTCCGGCGGTTTCCAATGACTCCGCCAGACACCTAAGACATCAGCGCACTCCGAAGACTCCGGCGGACACATAAGACTCCAGCGGACACCTATGACATCGGCGGACTTTGAAGACTCTGGCTTGCTCCGAAGACTCCGGACTCCAAAGACTTCGGAGGACTTTAAAGACTCCAAAGGACTTTGAAGACTCCAGTGTACTCCGAAAATTCCGGCGGACTCCAAAGACTCCGGCGGACTCCAAGGACTCCGGCGGACTCCGAAAACCTCCTCGGGACTCCGAAGACACCGGCGGACTCTGAAGACCCAACAGGACTCCGAAGACTCCAGAGGACTCCGAAGACTCCAGAGGACTCCGAACTCTGGTGTATTCCAAAGACTCCGGCAAATTCCGAAAATTCCAGCGGATTCCGAAAACTCTGAATGATTCCAAAGACTCCAGTGGATTCCGTATACTCTGGTCGACTCCAAAGACTCAGGCAGATTCCGAAGACTCATTCGAATTCCGAAAACTCCAATTTGGCTATATTTGATTCCAAAAACAACACTATGGAACCAGTGGATTCCAAAGACTCCAAGAGATTCCGAAGACTACAATAGGTTGCAAAGACTCCAACGGATTATAATGGTTCTAACAGATTCCTATGGCTCCGATATATTCCTATGGCTCTGACAGAATTCTATGGCTCAGCGGACTACAAAGACTCCAGTGAATTCAAAAGACTGCGGCGGACTCCAAAGACTGCGGCGGACTCTTAAGACTGCGGCGGATTCCTAAGTCTCAGGCGAATTCCGAAGACTACGGCGGATAGCTTAGACTCCGGCGAATTCCGAAGACTCCCGCGGATTCCGAAGACTCCCGCGGATTCCGAAGACTCCCGCGGATTCCGAAGACTCCCGCGGATTCCGAAGACTCCCACGAATTCCGAAGACTCCCGCGGATTCCGAAGACTCCCGCGGATTCCGAAGACTCCCGCGGATTCAAAAGACTCCCGCGGATTCCGAAGACTCCCATGGATTCCGAAGACTCTGGTGGGAACCGAAGACTCCGGCATATTTCAAAGACTCTGACAGATTACGAAGACTCCGGCAAATTACGAAGACTCCGGCGGATTCTGAAGATTCTGGCTTGAACCGAAGACTCCGGCGGGAACCGAAGAATCCGGCATATTACGAAGACACCGGCGGATTCTGAAGACTCTGACGGATTCCGAAGACTCCGGCAGATTCCGAAGATTACGGTGGATTCCGAAAACTCTGGCGGATTCAGAAAACTCCAAAATAGCTATATTAGATTCCAAAAAATGCACTTGGGCTCCAGTGAATTCCAGACACTCCAGTGGACTTTAGAAACTCTAGAATATTACACAGACCCAATTGATTCCAAAGACTTCAATAGATTCCTAAGTTTCCAATAGATTCCAAAGACTCCAATGGTTTATAATGGCTCCAACAGATTCCTATGGATCTAACAGAGTCCTATGGCTCAGCGGAGTACAAAGACTCAAGAGAATTCAAAAGACTACATCAGATTCCGAAGACTATAATGGATTCTGAAGACTACAACGAAATACGAAGACTATAACAGATTCTAAAGACTCCATTGGATTCCAAACACTCCAACATATTCCGAAGACTTCATGGGATTTCTAAGACTCCAGCGGATTCCGTAGATTCCAACGGAATCCTTTGGAGGATTCCGAAGACTCCAACAGATTCCGAAGACTCGAATGGATTCCAAAGACTCCAACTGATCCCGAAGATTCCAATGGATTCCAAAGACTCCAACGGATTCCGAAGATTCCAAAATGGCTACTTTCGTTTCCAAAGACCGCACTATGGTTCCAGTGGATTCCAAAGACTCCAGTGGATTCCAAAGACTCCAGTGGATTCCAAAGACTCCAGTGGATTCCAAAGACTCCAGTGGATTCCAAAGACTCCAGTGGATTCCATAGACTCCAGTGGATTCCAAAGATACAAATAGATTCCAAAGACTGCAACGGAATATAATGGTTTCAACAGATTCCTATGGCTCCAACAGATTCCTATGGCTCAGCGGACTACAAAGACTCCAGTGAGTTCAAAAGGCTCCAGTGAATTCAAAAGACCGCGGCGGACTCCGAGGACTCGGGCGGACTCCGAGGACTCGGGCGGACTCCGAGGACTCGGGCGGACTCCGAGGACTCGGGCGGACTCCGAAGACTCGGGCGGACTCCGAAGACTCGGGCGAGCCCCGAAGACTACGGCAAACCCCGAAGACTACGGCGGACCCCGAAGACTCCGGCTGACCCCGAAGACTACGGCAAACTCCGAAGACTCCGGCGGACTCCGAAGACTCCGGCGGACTCCGAAGACTCCGGCGGACTCCGAAGACTCCAGCAAACCTCTAAGACTCTGGAGGACTCCCAAGACTCCAGCGGACCCCGAAGACTCAGGTGGACCCCAAAGACAAAGGCGGACCCCGAAGATTACGGCAAATTCCAAAAACTCTGGCGGATTCCGAAAACTCCGGCGGACTCCGAAGACTCTGGCGGACTCTGAAGACCCCGGCAGACTCCAAAGACTCCGGCAGACTCTTAAGACTACGGCAGACTCCAAAGACTCCGGCTTGCTACGAAGACTCCTGCAGACACCTAAGACATCAGCGCACTCCGAAGACTCCAAAGGACTTTGAAGACTCTGGCGGACTCCGAAGACTCCAAAGGACTTCGAAGACTTCAAAGATTCCGAAGAAATCTGAAGACTCCGGCAGACTCGGAAGACTCTGGCGGACTTCAAAGACTCTGGCGGACTCCAAAAACTCCGGCGGACTTCAAAGACTCCAGAAGACTCCGAAGACTCCAAAGGACTCCTAAGACTCCAATTGACTCCGAAGACTCCGGTGTATTCCGAAGACTCCTGCATGTTCCAAAGACTCCGGCAAATTCAGAAAACTCCAGCGAATTCTGAAAACTCCGGCGGATTCCGAGAACTCCAGTGTTTTCCGTAGACTCCATTGGATTCCGTAGACTCCAGTGGATTCCGTAGACTCCAGTGGATTCAGTAGACTCCAGTGGATTCCGTAGACTCATTCACATTCCGAAATTCCAATTTGGCTATATTTTATTCCAAAAATAGCAGTATTGATCCTCTGAATTCCAAAGACTCCAGTGGATTCCAAACACTCCAAGAGTTTCCAAAGACTTCAATAGGTTCCAAAGACTCCAATGGATTATAATGGTTCCACAAGATTCCTATGGCTCTGACAGATTCCTATGGCTACAACAGATTCCTATAGGTCCAACAAATTCCTATGGCTCAACGGACTACAGGGACACCAGTGAATTTAAAAGACGTAGGCGAAATCCGAAGACTGCGGTGGACTTCGGAGACTAGGGCGGACTCCGGAGACTGCGGTGACTCCGATGACTGCGGCGGACTCCGAAGACTGCGGTGGACTCCAAATACTCTGGCAGACTCCGAAGACTGCGGCGGACTCCGAACACTCCTGCGGACTCCCAACACTCCAGCGGACTTGGAACTCTCCAGCGGACTCCGAAGACTCCGGCTGAATCCGAAGACTCTGCCGGACACCTAACACATCGGCGGACTTTTAAGACTCTGGCGGGCTCCGAAGACTCCGGAGGACTCTAAAGACTCCGGAGGACTTTAAAGACTCTGGAGGACTTCGAAGACTCTGGAGGACTTTGAAGACTCCGGCGGACTCCAAAGACTCCGACAGACTCAGAAAACTCCGGCGGACTCCGGAGGACCTCTAAGACTTTGGCGGACCCTAAGACTCTGGTGGAACCCGAAGACTCAAGCAGACCCCGAAGACTCTGGTGGAACCTGAAGACTCAAGCAGACCCCGAAGACTCAGGTGGATCCCGAAGACTCAGGTGGATCCCGAAGACTCAGGTGGATCCCGAAGACTCAGGTGGATCCCGAAGACTCAGGTGGATCCCGAAGACTCAGGCGGACCCCTAAGACTCAGGCGGACCCCTAAGACTCCCGCGGATCCCGAAGACTTTGGCGGACCCCGAAGACTCCAGCGGACCCCAGAGACTCCGGCGGATTCCGAAGACTCTGGCGGATTCCGAAAACTCCGGCAGACTCCGAAGACTCTGGCGGACTCGAAAGACTCCGGCAAACTCCAAAGACTCCGGCAGACTCCGAAGTCTCAGGCGTACTACGAAGACTCCTGCGGACTACGAAGACTCCGGCGGACTCTGGAGACTCCGGCATACACCAAACACTCTGGTAGAATCCGAAGACTCCGGCGAAATCCGAAGACTCGGCGGACTGCGAAAACTCTGGCGGACCCCGAAGACTAGAGCGGACCCCTAAGACTCCGGCGGACCGTGAAGACTCCAGCGGACCCCAAAGACTCGGGCGGACCGTGAAGACTCCAGCGGACTCGAAAGACTCCGGCAAACTCTAAAGACTCCGGCAGACTCCGAAGACTCTGTAGGACTACGAAGACTCCTGCGGACTACGAAGACTCCAGCGGACTCCGGAGACTCTGGCATACACCAAACACTCTAGCAAAATCCGAAGACTCCGGTGAAATCCGAAGACTCGGCGGACTGCGAAGACTCTGGCGGAGTCCGAAGACTCCGGCGGACTTTGAAGACTCTGGCGAACTCCGAAGACTCCAGAGGACTATGATGACTCCAGAGGACTACGAAGACTTCAAAGATTCCGAAGGACTCTGAAGACTCCGGCGGACTCCAAAAACTCCGGCGTACTCCGAAGACTTCAGAGGACTCTGAAGACTCCAAAGGACTCCGAAGACTCCAAAGGACTCCGAAGACTCCAAAGGAATCCGAAGACTCCAAAGGAATCCGAAGACTCCGGTGTATTCCAAAGACTCCGGCAAATTCCGAAAACTCAAGCAGATTCTGAAAACTCCGACAGATTCCGAAGACTCCAGTGGATTCCGTAGACTCCAGTGGATTCCGTAGACTCCAGTGGATTTCGTAGACTCCAGTGGATTCCGTAGACTCCAGTGGATTCCGTAGACTCCAGTGGATTCCAAAGACTCAGGCTGATTCCGAAGACTCATTCAAATTCTGAAAACTCCAATTTGATTATATTTAATTCCAAAAATAGCACTATGGATCCAGTGGATTCCAAAGATTCCAGTGGATTCCAAACACTGAAAGAAATTCCAAAGACTTCAATAGGTTCCAAAGACTCCAATGGATTATAATGGTTCCAGCAGATTCCTATGGCTCCGACAAATTCCTATGGCTCCAACAGATTCCTATAGCTCCAACAGATTCCTATGGCTCAACGGACTACAGGGACACCAGTGAATTTAAAAGACGTAGGCGAAATCCGAAGACTGCGGCGGACTCTGGGGACTTTGGCAGACTCCGATGACTACGGCTGACTCCGAAGACTGCGGCGAACTCCAAATACTCCGGCAGACTCCGAAGACTGCAGCGGACTCCGAAGACTCCAGTGAACTCCGAAGACTCCAGCGGACTCCGAAGACTCCAGCGGACTCCGAAGACTCCAGCGGACTCCGAACACTCCGGCTAAATCCGAAAACTCCAGCGGAATCCGAAGACTCAGGCGGAATCTGAAGACTCCGGGGGACTCCGAAGACTCCGACGGACTTCGAAGACTCTGGCGGGCTCCGAAGTTTCCAGAGGACTCCAAAGACTCCGGCGGACTTCGAAGACTCCGGCAGACTCCGAAGACTCCAGCAGACTCCGAAAACTCCGGCGGACTCGGAAAACTCCTGCGGATTCTGAAGATTCCAGTGGATTCCGTATACTCTGGTGGGTTCCAAAGACTCAGGCAGATTCCGAAGACTCATTCAAATTCCGAAAACTCCAATTTGGCTATATTTGATCCCAAAAACAGCACTATGGATCCAGTGGATTCCAAAGACTCCAAGAGATTCCAAAGACTTCAATAGGTTGCAAAGACTCCAACGGATTTTAATGGTTCTAACAGATTCCTATGGCTCCGACAAATTCCTATGGTTCTAACAGATTCCTATGGCTCCGACAAATTCCTATGGCTCTGACAGAATCCTATGGCTCAGCGGACTACAAAGACTCCAGTGAATTCAAAAGACTGCTGTGGATTCCAAAGTCTGCGGCGGACTCCGAAGACTGCGACGGACTCTGAAGACTGCGGCGGATTCCGAAGTCTCAGGCGGATTCCGAAAACTATGACGGATTCCGAAGACTACGGCAGATTGCTTAGACTCTGGTGGATTGCTTAGACTCCCGTGGATTCCGAACTCCCGTGGATTCCGAAGACTCACGTGGATTCCGAAGACTCCCGTGGATTCCGAAGACTCTGGCGGGAACCGAACACTCCGGCAGATTACGAATACTCCGGCGGATTCCGAAGACTCCGGCTTGAACCGAAGAATCCGGCGGGAACCAAAGACTCCGGCGGGAACCAAAGACTCCAGCATATTACGAAGACTCTGCCATATTTCGAAGACTCTGGCAGATTATGAAGACTCCGGCGGCTACGAAGACTCCAGCAGATTCCGAAAACTCCGGCGGATTCCGAAGATTACGGTGGATTCGGAAAACTCTGGCGGATTCAGAAAACTCCAAAATAGCTATATTAGATTCCAAAAAATGCACTTTGGCTCCAGTGAATTCCAGACACTCCAGTGGACTTCAGAAACTCCAGAATATCACACAGACCCAATAAATTCCAAAGACTTCAATAGATTCCTAAGTTTCCAATAGATTCCAAAGTCTCCAACGGATTATAATGGCTCCAACAGATTCTTATGGCTCAAACATATTCCTATGGCTCAGCGGAGTGCAAAGACTCCAGAGAATTCAAAAGACTGCGGCGAATTCCGAATACTACAACGGAATACAAAGACTATAACAGATTCCAAAGACTCCATTGGATTCCAAAGACTCCAAGGTATTCCGAAGAGTCCAAGGGATTTCTAAGACTCCAGTGGATTCCTAAGATTCCAATGGAATCCTTTGGAGGATTCCGAAGATTCCAATGGAATCCTTTGGAGGATTCCGAAGACTCCAACAGTTTCCGAAGACTCCAATGGATTCCGAAGACTACAACGGATTCCGAAGATTCCAATGGATTGCAAAAACTCCAACGGATTTCGAAGATTCCACAATGGCTACATTTGTTTCCAAAGACCACACTATGGCTTCAGTGGATTCAAAAGACTCCAGTGGATTCCATAGACTCCAGTGGATTCCAAAGACACAAATAGATTACAAAGACTGCAACAAAATATAATGGTTCCAACAGATTCCTATGGCTCCCAATAGCTCTTATGGCTCTAACAGATTCCTATGGCTCAGCGGACTACAAAAACTTCAGTGAGTTCAAAAGACTCCAGTGAAATCAAAAGACTGCGGCGGACTCCGAAGACTGCGGCGGACTCCGAAGACTGCGGCGGACTCCGGGGACTGCGGCGGACTCCGAGGAGTCAGCCGGACTCCAAGGACTCCGGCGGACTCCGAAGACTCCGGCGGACCCCAAAAACTCCGGCGGACCCCGAAAACTACGGCGGAACACCAAAGACTCCGGCAGACCCAGAAGACTCAGGCAGACCCCAAAGACTCAGGCGGACTCCGAAGACTCAGGCGGACTCCGAAGACTCAGGAGCACCCCAAAGACTCAGGTGCACCCCAAAGACTCAGGCACACCCCAAAGACTCAGGCAGACCCCGAAGACTCAGGCGGACTCCGAAGACTCAGGCGGACTCCGAAGACTCAGGAGCACCCCAAAGCCTCAGGTGCAACCCAAAGACTCAGGCACTCCCCAAAGACTCAGGCACACCCCCAAAGACTCAGGCGATCCCCGAAGACTCATGTGGACCCCGAAGACTCAGGCGGACTTCGAAGACTCAGGCGGACTTCGAAGACTCTGGCGCACTACGAAGACTTCGGCGCACTACAAAGACTCTGGCGCACTACGAAGACTCCGGCAGACTCCGAAGACTCCGGCGGACTCCGAAGACTCCGGCGGACTCCAAAGACTCTGACAGACACCAAATACTCCGGTAGACTCAGAAGACTCCCAAGGACTTCGAAGACTTCGAAGATTCCGAAAGACACTGACGACCTGGCGAACTCTGAAGACTCAGACGGACTCCAAAGACTATGGCGGACTCCAATAACTCCAGCGAACTCCAAAGACTCCGGAGGAATCTAAAGACTCCAGAAGACTCAGAAGACTCCAGAGGACTCCGGTGTATTCCAAAGACTCCCACGGATTCCAAAGACTTCGGCAAATTCTGAAAACTCCAGGGGATTTCGAAAACTCCGGTGGATTCCAAGACTCCATTGGATTCCGTAGACTCCAGTGGATTCTGTAGACTCCAGTGGATTCCAAAGAATCAGGCAGATTCCGAAGACTTATTTAAATTCCGAAAACTCCAATTTGGCTATATTTGATTCCAAAAATAGCACTATGGATCCAGTGAATTCCAAAGACTCCAGTGAATTCCAAACACTCCAAGAGATTCTAAAGACTTCAATAGGTTCCAAAGACTCCAACGGATTATAATGGTTCCAGCAAATTCCTATGGCTCCGACAGATTCCTATGGCTCCAACAGATTCCTATAGCTCCAACAGATTCCTATGGCTCAACGGACTATAGGGAACAAGTGAATTTAGAAGACGTAGGCGAAATTCTAAGAATGCGGCGGACTCCGAAGACTGCGGCTGACTCCAAATACTCCATCGGACTCCGAAGACTGCGGTGGACTCCGAAGACTGCGGTGGACTCCGAAGACTGCGGCGGACTCCAAAGACTCCGGCTGAATCCGAAGACTCTGGCTGAATCCGAAGACTCTGGCTGAATCCGAAGACTCCAGCGAAATCCGAAGACTCCAGCGGAATCCGAATACTCCGACGGAATCCGAAGACTCTGGCGGACAACTAAGTCATCGGCGGACTTTGAAGACTCCGGAGGACTCCAAAGACTCCGGAGGACTTCGAAAACTCCGATAGACTCCGAAGACTCCGGCGGACTCCGAAGACTCCGGCAGACTCCGAAGACTACGGCGGACTCCGAAGACTACGGCGGACTCCGAAGACTACGGCGGACTCTGAAGACTACGGCGGACTCTGAAAAAGCAGGCGGACTCTGAAAACACCGGCGGACTTTGAAGACTCCACAGGACTCCAAAGACTCCTACGGATTCGGAAGACTCCGGCAAATTCCAAAAACTCCAGCGGATTCCGAAAACTCTGGCGGATTCCGAAGACTCCAGTGGATTCCAAAGACTCCAGTGGATTCCAAAGACTCAGGCAGATTCCAAAGACTCAGGCAGATTCCAAAGACTCCGGCAGATTCCAAAGACTCCGGCGGACTCCAAAGTCTCCGCAGGACTCCGACGAATCCAGAGGACTCCAAAGACTCCAAAGGACTCCAAAAACTCTGGTGTATTCCAAAGACTCGTACAAATTCCGAAAACTCCGCCAAATTCCGAAAACTCTCGCGGATTCCGAAAACTCCTGCGGATTCCGAAGATTCCAGTGGATTCCGTAGACTCCAGTGGATTCCGTAGACTCAGGCAGATTCCGAAGACTCATTTAAATTCCGAAATTCCAATTTGGCTATATTTGATTCCAAAAATAGCACTATTGATCCAGTCGATTCCAAAGACTCCAGTGGATTCCAAACACTCCAAGAGTTTCCAGAATTCAATAGGTTCCAAAGACTCCAACGGATTAGAATGGCTCAGAGAGATTCCTATGGCTCCAACAGATTCCTATAGGTCCAACAAATTCCTATAGCTCAACTGACTACAGGGACACCAGGAAATTTAAAAGACTGCGGCGGACTCCGATGACTGCAGCGGACTCCGAAGACTGCGGCGGACTCCGAAGACTGCGGCGGACTCCGAAGACTGCGGCAGACTCCGAACACTCCTGTGGACTCCGAACACTCCTGTGGACTCCCAACACTCCTGTGGACTCCCAACACTCCTGTGGACTCCCAACACTCCTGTGGACTCCCAACACTCCTGTGGACTCCCAACACTCCTGTGGACTCCCAACACTCCAGCGGACTCCGAAATCTCCAGCGGACTCCGAAGACTCCGGCTGAATCCGAAGACTCTGCCAAACACCTAAGACATCGGCGGACTTTGAAGACTCTGGCGGGCTCCGAAGACTCCGGAGGACTTTAAATACTCCGGAGGACTCTAAAGACTTCGGAGGACTTTAAAGACTCTGGAGGACTTTGAACACTCCGGAGGACTTCGAAGACTCCGGCGGACTCCTAAGACTCCGGCAGACTCCGAAAACTCCGGCGGTCTCCGAAGACTCCGGAGGACCTCTACGACTCTGGCGGACCCTAAGAAACCGCTGGAACCCTAAGACTCAAGCGGACCCCGAAGACTCAGGCGGATCCTGAAGACTCAGTCAGACCCCTAAAACTCAGGCGGATCCCTAAGACTCAGGCGGACCCTTAAGACTCAGGCGGACTCCGAAGACTCTAGTGCACTACGAAGACTCCTGCGAACTACGAAGACTCCGGCAGACTCCGGAGACTCCGGCATACACCAAAGACTCCGGCAGAATCCGAAGACTCCGGCGAAATCCGAAGACTCGGCGGATAGTGAACACTGCGGCGGACTTTGAAGATTCTGGCGGACTCCGAAGACTCCAGAGGACTACGAAGACTCCAGAGGACTACAAAGACTTCAAAGATTCCGAAGGACTCTGAAGACTCCCGCTGACTTTGAAGACTCCGGCAGACTCCGAAGACTCTGGCGGACTCCAAAAACTCCGGCGTACTCCGAAGACTTCAGAGGACTCTGAAGACTCCAAAGGACTCCAAAGACTCCGGTGTATTTCAAAGACTCCTGAAAATTCCGAAAACTCAGGCGGATTCTGAAAACTCCGACAGATGCCGAAGACTCCAGTTGATTCCGTAGACTCCAGTGGATTTCGTAGACTCTGGTGGATTCCAAAGACTCAGGCAGATTCCGAAGACTCATTCAAATTCTGAAAACTCCAATTTAAATATATTTGATTCAAAAAATAGCACTATGGATCCAGTGGATTCTAAAGATTCCAGTGGATTCCAAACACTCCAAGAGATTCTAAATACTTCAATAGGTTCCAAAGACTCCAATGGATTATAATGGTTCCAGCAGATTCCTATAGCTCCAACAGATTTCTATGGCTCAACGGACTACAGGGACACCAGTGAATTTAAAAAACGTAGGCGAAAACCGAAGACTGCGGCGGACTCCAGAGACTTTGGCAGACTCCGAAGACTCCAGCTGAATCTGAAGACTCCGGCGGAATCCGAAGACTCCGGCGGAATCCGAAGACTCCAGCGGAATCCGAAGACTCCGGCGGAATCCGAAGACTCCGGCGGAATCTGAAGACTCCGGGGGACTCCGAAGACTCCGGCAGACACCGAAAACTCTGGCGGACACCTAAGACATCGGCGGACTTTGAAGACTCTGGCGGGCTCCGAAGACTCCAGAGGACTCCAAAGACTCCGCGGACTTCGAAGACTCCGCGGACTTCGAAGACTGCGGCAGACTCCGAAGACTCCGGCGGACTCCGAAGACTCCGGCGGACTCCGAAGACTCCGGCGGACTAGACTCCGGCGGACTCCGAAAACACCGGCAGATTCTGAAGATTTCAGTGGATTCCGTAGACTCTGGTGGGTTCCAAAAACTCAGGCTGATTCTGAAGACTCATTCGAATTCCGAAAACTCCAATTTGGCTATATTTGATTCTAAAAACAGCACTATGGATCCATTGGATTCCAAAGACTCCAAGAGATTCCAAACACTTCAATAGGTTGCAAAGACTCCAAGGGATTATATTGGTTCTAACAGATTCCTTTGGCTCCGACAAAATCCTATGGCTCTGACAGAATCCTATGGCTCAGCGGACTACAAAGACTCCAGTGAATTCAAAAGACTGCTGTGGTTTCCAAAGTCTGCGGCGGACTCCGAAGACTGCGACGGACTCTGAAGAGTCAGGCGGATTCCAAAAACTATGACGGATTCCGAAAACTACTGCGGATTGCTTAGACTCTGGCGTTTGCTTAGACTCCTGTGGATTCCAAACTCCCGTGGATTCCGGAGACTCACGCGGATTCCGAAGACTCCCGAGGATTCCGAGGACTCTGGCGGGAACCGAAGACACCGGAAGATTCCGAAGACTCCGGAAGATTCCGAAGACTCCGGCAGATTACGAAGACTCCGGCAGATTACGAAGACTCCGGCGGATGGAACCGAAGACTCCGGCGGGAACCGAAGACTCCGGCGGGAACCGAAGACTCCGGCGGGAACCAAAGACTCCGGCGGGAACCAAAGACTCCGGCGGGAACCAAAGACTCCGGCGTGAACCAAAGACTCCTGCATATTACGAAGACTCTGCCATATTTCGAAGACTCTGGCAGATTATGAAGACTCCGGCGGCTCCGAAGACTCCAGCAGATTCCGAATACTCCAGCAGATTCCGAAAACTCCGGCTTATTCCGAACATTACGGTGGATTCTGAAAACTCTGGCGGATTCAGCAAACTCCAAAGTAGCTATATTAGATTCCAAAAAATGCTCTTTGGCTCCAGTGAATTCCAGACACTCTAGTGGACTTCAGAAACTCCAGAATATTACACAGACCCATTAGATTCCAAAGACTTCAATAGATTCCTAAGTTTCCAATAGATTCCAAAATCTCCAACGGATTATAATGGCTCCAACAGATTCCTCTGGCTCAAACAGATTCCTATGGCTCAGCGGAGTGCAAAGACTCCAGAGAATTCAGAAGACTGCGGTGAATTCCAAAGAGTATAACGGATTCCGAAGACTACAACGGAATACAAAGACTATAACAGTTTCCAAAGACTCCATTGGATTCCAAAGACTCCAACGTATTCCGAAGAGTCCAAGGGATTTCTAAGACTCCAGTGGATTCCGAAGATTCCAATGGAATCCTTTGGAGGATTCCGAAGAGTCCAACAGTTTCCGAAGACTCCAATGGATTCCGAAGACTCCAATGGATTCCGAAGACTACAACGGATTTCGAAGATTCCACAATGGCTACATTTGTTTCCAAAGACTGCACTATGGATCCAATGGATTCAAAAGACTCCAGTGGATGCCATAGACTGCAGTGGATTCAAAAGATACAAATAGATTCCAAAGACTGCAACGAAATATAATGGTGCCAACAGATTCCTATGGCTCCCACTAGCTCCTATGGCTCTAACAGATTCCTATGGCTCAACGGACTACAAAGACTTCAGTGAGTTCAAAAGACTCCAGTGAAATCAAAAGACTGCGGCAGACTCCGAAGACTGCGGCGGACTCCGAAGACTGTGGCGGACTCCGGGGACTGAGGCGGACTCCGAGGAGCCGGCTGGACTCCGAGGACTCCGGTGGACTCCGAAGACTCCGGCGGACCCCAAAAACTCCGGCGGACCCCGAAAACTACGGCGGAACACCAAAGACTCCGGCACACCCCGAAGACTAAGGCAGACCCCGAAGACTCAGGCAAACTCCGAAGACTCAGGCGCACCCCAAAGACTCGGGCGCACCCCAAAGACTCAGGCGGACCCCGAAGACTCAGGCGGACCCCGAAGACTCAAGTAGACCCCGAAAACTCCGGCGGAGTCCGAAGACTCCAGTGGATTCTGTGGACTCCAGAGGACTCTGAAGACTAAGGTGTATTCCAAAGACTCCTACAGATTCCAAAGACTTCGGCAAATTCTGAAAACTACAGGGGATTTCGAAAACTCTGGAGGATTCCGAAGACTCCAGTGAATTCTGTAGACTCCAGTGGATTCCGTAGACTCCAGTGGATTCCAAAGACTCAGGCAGATTCCGAAGACTCATTTAAATTCCAAAATCTCCAATTTGGCTATATTTGATTCCAAAAATAGCACTATGGATCCAATGGATTTCAAAGACTCCAGTGGATTCCAAACACTCCAAGAGATTCCAAAGACTTCAATAGGTTCCAAAGACTCCAACGGATTATAATGGTTCCAGGAGATTCCTATGGCTCTGACAGATTCTTATGGCTCCAACAGATTCCAATAGCTCCAAAAGATTACTAGGGCTCAACGGACTACAGAGACACCAATGAATTTAAAAGATGTAGGCGAAATCCGAAGACTGCGGCGTACTCCGGAGACTGCGGCAGACTCCTGAGACTGCGGCGGACTCCGGAGACAGTGGCGGACTCCGATGACTGCCTCGGACTCCGAAGACTGCGGCGGACTCCGAACACGGTGGCGGAATCCGAAGATTCCAGCGGAATCCGAAGACTGCAGCAGACTCCGAAGACTCCGGCGGACTCCGAAGACTGCGGTGGAATCTGAAGACTCTGGTGGAATCCGAAGACATCGGCGGAATACGAAGACTGCGGCGGACTCCGAAGACTCCGGCGGACACTAAAGACTCCAGCAGACACCTAAGACATCGGCGGACTTTGAAGACTCTGGCTTGCTCCGAAGACTCCGGAGGACTCCAAAGACTTCGGAGGTCTTTAAAGACTCCAGAAGACTTCAAAGACTCCAGTGGACTCTGAAGATTCCAGCAGATTCCAAAGACTCCGGTGGACTCCAAGGACTCCGGTGGACTCCAAGGACTCCGGTGGACTCCGAAAACTCCTGCGGACTCCGAAGACACCGGCGGACTCTGAAGACTCAGCAGGACTCCGAAGACTCCAGAGGACTCCGAAGACTCCAGAGGACTTCAAGGACTCTGGTGTATTCCAAAGACTCCGGCGGATTCAGAAGACTCCGGCAAATTCCGAAAAATCCAACGGATTCCGAAAACTCTGAAGGATTCCGAAGACTCCAGTGGATTCCGAATACTCTGGTCGACTCCAAAGACTCAGGCAGATTCCGAAGACTCATTCGAATTCCGAAAACTCCAATTTAGCTATATTTGATTCCAAAAACAACCCTATGGATCCAGTGGATACCAAAGACTCCAAGAGATTCCAAATACTTCAATAGGTTGCAAAGACTCCAACGGATTATAATGGTTCTAACAGATTCCTATGGCTCCGACATATTCCTATGGCTCTGACAGAATCTATGGCTCAGCAGACTACAAAGACTCCAGTGAATTCAAAAGACTGCGGCGGACTCCAAAGACTGCGGCGGACTCCAAAGACTGCGGCAGACTCCAAAGACTGCGGCAGACTCCAAAGACTGCGGCAGACTCCAAAGACTGCGGCAGACTCCAAAGACTGCGGCAGACTCCGAAGACTGCGGCGGACTCTTAAGACTGCGTCGGATTCCGTAGTCTCAGGCGAAATCCGAAGACTACGTCGGATAGCTTCGACTCCGGCGAATTGCTTCGACTCCCGCGGATTCCGAAGACTCCCACGGATTCCGAAGACTCCCGCGGATTCCGAAGACTCCCGCAGATTCCGAAGACTCCCGCAGATTCCGAAGACTCCCGCGGATTCCGGAGACTCCCGCGGATTCCGAAGACTCCCTCGGATTCCGAAGACTCCCGCGGATTCCGAAGACTCCCGCAGATTCCGAAGACTCCCAGGGATTTCAAAGACTCCCGTGGATTCCGAAGACTCTGGCGGGAACCGAAGACTCCGGCAGATTTCGAAGACTCTGACAGATTACGAAGACTTCGGCAAATTACGAAGACTCCGGCGGATTCCGAAGACCCCGGCATATTACGAAGACACCGGCGGATTCCGAAGACACCGGCGGATTCCGAAGACTGACGGATTCCGAAAACTCTGACGGATTCAGAAAACTCCAAAATAGCTATATTCGATTCCAAAAAACACACTTTAGGTCCAGTGAATTCCAGATACTCCAGTGGACTTAAAAAACTCCAAAATATTACACAGACCCAATAGATTCCAAAGACTTCAATAGATTCCAAAGTCTCCAATTGATTCCAAAGACTCCAATGGATTATAATGGCTCCAACAGATTCCTATGGATCTAACAGAATCCTATGGCTCAGCGGAGTACAAACACTCCAGAAATTTCAAAAGACTACGTCAGATTCCGAAGACTATAACGGATTCTGAAGACTACAACGAAATACGAAGACTATAACAGATTTAAAGACTCCATTGGATTCCAAACACTCCATGGGATTTCTAAGACTCCAGCGGATTCCGAAGATTCCAACGGAATCCTTTGGAGGATTCCGAAGACTCCAACATATTCCGAAGACTCGAATGGATTTCGAAGACTCCAACTGATCCCGAAGATTCCAATGGATTCCAAAGACTCCAACGGATTCCGAAGATTCCAAAATGGCTACATTCGTTTCCAAAGACCGCACTATGGCTCCAGTGGATTCCAAAGACTCCAGTGGATTCCATAGACTCCAGTGGATTCCAAAGATACAAATAGATTCCAAAGACTGCAACGGAATATAATGGTTCCAACAGATTCCCCTGGCTCCAACTAGCTCCTATGGCTCCAACTAGCTCCTATGGCTCCAACTAGCTCCTATGGCTCCAACTAGCTCCTATGGCTCCAACAGATTCCTATGGCTCAGCGGACTACAAAGACTCCAATGACTTCAAAAGGCTCCAGTGAATTCAAAAGACTGCGGCGGACTCTGAAGACTGCGGCGGACTCCGAGGACTGCAGCGGACTCCGGGGACAGCGGCGGACTCCGAGGACTGCAGCGGACTCCGGGGACAGCGGCGGACTCCGAGGACTCGGGCGGAATCCGAAGACTCGGGCGGACTCCGAAGACTCGGGCGGACTCCAAGGACTCCGGCGAACCCCGAAGACTACGGCTCACCTCGAACACTCCGGCTGACCCCGCAGACTACGGCGAACTCCGAAGACTTCGACAAACTCCGAAGACTCCGGCGGACTCCGAAGACTCCAGCAAACCTCTAAGACTCTTGAGGACTCCTAAGACTCCAGCGGACCCCGAAGACTCAGGTGGAGCCAAAGACTCAGGCGGACCCCGAAGACTCCGGCAAATTCCAAAAACTCCGGCGGATTCCGAAAACTCCGGCGGACTCCGAAGACTCTGGCGGACTCCGAAGACTCCGGCGGACTCTGAAGACTCCGGCAGACTCTTAAGACTATGGCAGACTCCAAAGACTCCGGCTGATTACGAAGACTCCTGCGGACTACGAAACTCCGGCGGACTCTAGAGACTCCAGTGGACACCAAAGACTCCGGAGGAATCCGAAGACTCCGGCGGAATCCGAAGACTTGGCAGACCCTGAAGACTACAGCGGACTCCGAAGACTCCGCCAGACACTCAAGACATCAGCGCACTCCGAAGACTCCAAAGGACTGTGAAGACTCTGGCGGACTCAGAAGACTCCAAAGGACTTCGAAGACTTCAAAGATTCTGAAGAAATCTGAAGACTCCGGCAGACTCTGAAGACTCCGGCGGACTTCAAAGACTCTGGCGGACTCCAAAAACTCCGGCGGACTCCAAACACTCCAGAGGACTCCAAACACTCCAGAGGACTCTGAAGACTCCAAAGGACTCCGGAGACTACAAAGGACTCCAAAGACTCCAAAGGACTCCAAAGGACTCCAAAGGACTCCGGTGTATTCCGAAGACTCCTGCATATTCAGAAAACTCCAGCGAATTCTGAAAACTCCGGCGGATTCCAAAGACTCCAGTGTTTTCCATAGACTCCAGTGGATTCCGTAGACTCTGGTGGATTCCAAAGACTCAGGCAGATTCCGAAGACTCCATCGGATTCCGAAAACTCTGAAGGATTCCAAAGACTCCAGTGGATTCCGTATACTCTGGTCGACTCCAAAGACTCAGGCAGATTCCGAAGACTCATTCGAATTCCGAAAACTCCAATTTGGCTATATTTGATTCCAAAAACAACACTATGGATCCAGTGGATACCAAAGACTCCAAGAGATTCCGAACACTTCAATAGGTTGCAAACACTCCAACGGATTATAATGGTTCTAACAGATTCCTATGGCTCCGACATATTCCTATGGCTCTAACAGAATTCTATGGCTCAGCAGACTACAAAGACTCCAGTGAATTCAAAAGACTACGGCGGACTCCAAAGACTGCGGCAGACTCCGAAGACTGCGGCGGACTCTCAAGACTGCGTCGGATTCTGAAGTCTCAGGCGAATTCCGAAGACTACGGCGGATAGCTTAGACTCCGGCGAATTGCTTCGACTCCGGCGAATTGCTTCGACTCCGGCGAATTGCTTCGACTCCGGCGAATTGCTTCGACTCCGGCGAATTGCTTCGACTCCGGCGAATTGCTTCGACTCCGGCGAATTCCGAAGACTCCCGCGGATTCCGAAGACTCAGGCGAATTCCGAAGACTCCCGCGGATTCCGAAGACTCCCGCGGATTCCGAAGACTCCCGCGGATTCCGAAGACTCCCGCGGATTCCGAAGACTCCCGCGGATTCCGAAGACTGCCGTGGATTCCGAAGACTCTGGCGGGAACCGAAGACTCCGGCAGATTACGAAAACTTTGGCAAATTACGAAGACTCCGGCGGATTCTGAAGTTTCTGGCTTGAACCGAAGACTCCGGCGGGAACCGAAGACCCCGGCATATTACAAAGACACCGGTGGATTCCGAAGACTCTGAAGGATTCCGAAGACTCCGGCGGATTCTGAAGACTACGGTGGATTCCGAAAACTCTGACGGATTCAGAAAAATCCAAAATAGCTATATTCGATTCCAAAAAACACACTTTGGGTCCAGTGAATTCCAGACACTCCAGTGGACTTAAAAAAACTCCAAAATATTACACAGACCCAATAGATTCCGAAGACTTCAATAGATTCCAAAGTCTCCAATTGATTCCAAAGACTCCAATGGATTATAATGGCTCCAACAGATTTCTCTGGATCTAACAGAATCCTATGGCTCAGCGGAGTGCAAAGACTCCAGAGAATTCAAAAGACTGCGGCGAATTCCGAAGAGTATAACGGATTCCGAAGACTACAACGGAATACAAAGACTATAACAGATTCCAAAGACTCCATTGGATTCCAAAGACTCCAACGTATTCCAAAGAGTCCAAGGGATTTCTAACACCCCACTGGATTCCGAAGATTCCAATGGAATCCTTTGGAGGATTCCGAAGACTCCAACAGTTTCTGAAGACTCCAATGGATTCCGAAGACTAAAACGGATTCCGAAGATTCCAATGGATTGCGAAGACTCCAACGGATTTCAAAGATTCCATAATGGCTATATTCGTTTCCAAAGACCGCACTATGGATCCAGTGGATTCAAAAGACTCCAGTGGATTCCATAGACTGCAGTGGATTCCAAAGACACAAATAGATTCCAAAGACTGCAACGAAATATAATGGTTCCAACAGATTCCTATGGCTCCCAGTAGATCCTATGGCTCTAACAGATTCCTATGGCTCAGCTGACTACAAAGACTTCAGTGAGTTCAGTAGACTCCAGTGAAATCAAAAGACTGCGGCGGACTTCGAAGACTGCGGCAGACTCCGAAGACTGCGGCAGACTCCGAAGACTGCGGCGGACTCCGAAGACTGCGGCGGACTCCGAAGACTGCGGCGAACTCCGGGAACTGCGGCGTACTCCGAGAAGTCGGCCAGACTTCGAGGAGTCGGCCGGACTCCAAGGACTCCGGCAGACTCCGAAGACTCCGGCAGACTCCGAAGACTCCGGCGGACCCCAAAAACTCCGGCGGACCCCGAAAACTACGGCGGAACACCAAAGACTCCGGGAGACCCCGAAGAATCAGGCGGACCCCGAAGACTCAGGCGGACTCCGAAAACTCAGGAGCACCCCCAAAGACTCAGGCGCACCCCAAAGATTCAGGCGCACCCCGAAGACTCAGGCGGACCCCGAACACTCAGGTGGACCCCGAACACTCATGTGGACTCCGAAGACTCAGGCGGACCCCAAAGACTCCGGGGTACTACGAAGACTCCGGCGCACTACAAAGATTCTGGCGCACTACGAAGACTCCGGCGGACTCCGAAGACTCCGGCGGACTCCAAAGACTCCGGCGGACTCCAAAGACTCCGGCGGACTCCAAAGACTCCGGCGGACTCCAAAGACTCCGGCGGACTCCAAAGACTCCGGCGGACTCCAAAGACTCAGGCGGACCCCGAAGACTCAGGCGGACCCCGAAGACTCAAGTAGACCCCGAAAACTCCGGCGGAGTCCGAAGACTCCAGTGGATTCTGTGGACTCCAGAGGACTCTGAAGACTAAGGTGTATTCCAAAGACTCCTACAGATTCCAAAGACTTCGGCAAATTCTGAAAACTACAGGGGATTTCGAAAACTCTGGAGGATTCCGAAGACTCCAGTGAATTCTGTAGACTCCAGTGGATTCCGTAGACTCCAGTGGATTCCAAAGACTCAGGCAGATTCCGAAGACTCATTTAAATTCCGAAATCTCCAATTTGGCTATATTTGATTCCAAAAATAGCACTATGGATCCAATGGATTTCAAAGACTCCAGTGGATTCCAAACACTCCAAGAGATTCCAAAGACTTCAATAGGTTCCAAAGACTCCAACGGATTATAATGGTTCCAGGAGATTCCTATGGCTCTGACAGATTCTTATGGCTCCAACAGATTCCAATAGCTCCAAAAGATTACTAGGGCTCAACGGACTACAGAGACACCAATGAATTTAAAAGATGTAGGCGAAATCCGAAGACTGCGGCGTACTCCGGAGACTGCGGCAGACTCCTGAGACTGCGGCGGACTCCGGAGACAGTGGCGGACTCCGATGACTGCCTCGGACTCCGAAGACTGCGGCGGACTCCGAACACGGTGGCGGAATCCGAAGATTCCGGCGGAATCCGAAGACTGCAGCAGACTCCGAAGACTCCGGCGGACTCCGAAGACTGCGGTGGAATCTGAAGACTCTGGTGGAATCTGAAGACATCGGCGGAATACGAAGACTGCGGCGGACTCCGAAGACTCCGGCGGACACTAAAGACTCCAGCAGACACCTAAGACATCGGCGGACTTTGAAGACTCTGGCTTGCTCCGAAGACTCCGGAGGACTCCAAAGACTTCGGAGGTCTTTAAAGACTCCAGAAGACTTCAAAGACTCCAGTGGACTCTGAAGATTCCAGCGGATTCCAAAGACTCCGGTGGACTCCAAGGACTCCGGTGGACTCCGAAAACTCCTGCGGACTCCGAAGACACCGGCGGACTCTGAAGACTCGGCAGGACTCCGAAGACTCCAGAGGACTCCGAAGACTCCAGAGGACTCCGAAGACTCCAGAGGACTTCAAGGACTCTGGTGTATTCCAAAGACTCCGGCGGATTCAGAAGACTCCGGCAAATTCCGAAAAATCCAGCGGATTCCGAAAACTCTGAAGGATTCCGAAGACTCCAGTGGATTCCGAATACTCTGGTCGACTCCAAAGACTCAGGCAGATTCCGAAGACTCATTCGAATTCCGAAAACTCCAATTTAGCTATATTTGATTCCAAAAACAACCCTATGGATCCAGTGGATACCAAAGACTCCAAGAGATTCCAAATACTTCAATAGGTTGCAAAGACTCCAACTGATTATAATGGTTCTAACAGATTCCTATGGCTCCGACATATTCCTATGGCTCTGACAGAATCTATGGCTCAGCAGACTACAAAGACTCCAGTGAATTCAAAAGACTGCGGCGGACTCCAAAGACTGCGGCGGACTCCAAAGACTGCGGCAGACTCCAAAGACTGCGGCAGACTCCAAAGACTGCGGCAGACTCCAAAGACTGCGGCAGACTCCAAAGACTGCTGCAGACTCCGAAGACTGCGGCGGACTCTTAAGACTGCGTCGGATTCCGTAGTCTCAGGCGAAATCCGAAGACTACGTCGGATAGCTTCGACTCCAGCGAATTGCTTCGACTCCCGCGGATTCCGAAGACTCCCGCGGATTCCGAAGACTCCCGCGGATTCCGAAGACTCCCGCAGATTCCGAAGACTCCCGCGGAATCCGAAGACTCCCGCGGATTCCGGAGACTCCCGCGGATTCCGAAGACTCCCTCGGATTCCGAAGACTCCCGCGGATTCCGAAGACTCCCGCAGATTCCGAAGACTCCCAGGGATTTCAAAGACTCCCGTGGATTCCGAAGACTCTGGCGGGAACCGAAGACTCCGGCAGATTTCGAAGACTCTGACAGATTACGAAGACTTCGGCAAATTACGAAGACTCCGGCGGATTCCGAAGACCCCGGCATATTACGAAGACACCGGCGGATTCCGAAGACACCGGCGGATTCCGAAGACTGACGGATTCCGAAAACTCTGACGGATTCAGAAAACTCCAAAATAGCTATATTCGATTCCAAAAAACACTTTAGGTCCAGTGAATTCCAGATACTCCAGTGGACTTAAAAAACTCCAAAATATTACACAGACCCAATAGATTCCAAAGACTTCAATAGATTCCAAAGTCTCCAATTGATTCCAAAGACTCCAATGGATTATAATGGCTCCAACAGATTCCTATGGATCTAACAGAATCCTATGGCTCAGCGGAGTACAAACACTCCAGAAATTTCAAAAGACTACGTCAGATTCCGAAGACTATAACGGATTCTGAAGACTACAACGAAATACGAAGACTATAACAAATTTTAAAGACTCCATTGGATTCCAAACACTCCATGGGATTTCTAAGACTCCAGCGGATTCCGAAGATTCCAACGGAATCCTTTGGAGGATTCCGCAGACTCCAACATATTCCGAAGACTCGAATGGATTTCGAAGACTCCAACTGATCCCGAAGATTCCAATGGATTCCAAAGACTCCAACGGATTCCGAAGATTCCAAAATGGCTACATTCGTTTCCAAAGACCGCACTATGGCTCCAGTGGATTCCAAAGACTCCAGTGGATTCCATAGACTCCAGTGGATTCCAAAGATACAAATAGATTCCAAAGACTGCAACGGAATATAATGGTTCCAACAGATTCCCCTGGCTCCAACTAGCTCCTATGGCTCCAACTAGCTCCTATGGCTCCAACTAGCTCCTATGGCTCCAACAGATTCCTATGGCTCAGCGGACTACAAAGACTCCAATGACTTCAAAAGGCTCCAGTGAATTCAAAAGACTGCGGCGGACTCTGAAGACTGCGGCGGACTCCGAGGAATGCAGCGGACTCCGGGGACAGCGGCGGACTCCGAGGACTGCAGCGGACTCCGGGGACAGCGGCGGACTCCGAGGACTCGGGCGGAATCCGAAGACTCGGGCGGACTCCGAAGACTCGGGCGGACTCCAAGGACTCCGGCGAACCCCGAAGACTACGGCTCACCTCGAACACTCCGGCTGACCCCGCAGACTACGGCGAACTCCGAAGACTTCGACAAACTCCGAAGACTCCGGCGGACTCCGAAGACTCCAGCAAACCTCTAAGACTCTTGAGGACTCCTAAGACTCCAGCGGACCCCGAAGACTCAGGTGGAGCCAAAGACTCAGGCGGACCCCGAAGACTCCGGCAAATTCCAAAAACTCCGGCGGATTCCGAAAACTCCGGCGGACTCCGAAGACTCTGGCGGACTCCGAAGACTCCGGCGGACTCTGAAGACTCCGACAGACTCTTAAGACTATGGCAGACTCCAAAGACTCCGGCTGATTACGGAGACTCCTGCGGACTACGAAACTCCGGCGGACTCTAGAGACTCCAGTGGACACCAAAGACTCCGGAGGAATCCGAAGACTCCGGCGGAATCCGAAGACTTGGCAGACCCTGAAGACTACAGCGGACTCCGAAGACTCCGCCAGACACTCAAGACATCAGCGCACTCCGAAGACTCCAAAGGACTGTGAAGACTCTGGCGGACTCAGAAGACTCCAAAGGACTTCGAAGACTTCAAAGATTCTGAAGAAATCTGAAGACTCCGGCAGACTCTGAAGACTCCGGCGGACTTCAAAGACTCTGGCGGACTCCAAAAACTCCGGCGGACTCCAAACACTCCAGAGGACTCCAAACACTCCAGAGGACTCTGAAGACTCCAAAGGACTCCGGAGACTACAAAGGACTCCAAAGACTCCAAAGGACTCCAAAGGACTCCAAAGGACTCCAAAGACTCCGGTGTATTCCGAAGACTCCTGCATATTCAGAAAACTCCAGCGAATTCTGAAAACTCCGGCGGATTCCAAAGACTCCAGTGTTTTCCATAGACTCCAGTGGATTCCGTAGACTCTGGTGGATTCCAGAGACTCAGGCAGATTCCGAAGACTCCATCGGATTCCGAAAACTCTGAAGGATTCCAAAGACTCCAGTGGATTCCGTATACTCTGGTCGACTCCAAAGACTCAGGCAGATTCCGAAGACTCATTCGAATTCCGAAAACTCCAATTTGGCTATATTTGATTCCAAAAACAACACTATGGATCCAGTGGATACCAAAGACTCCAAGAGATTCCGAACACTTCAATAGGTTGCAAACACTCCAACGGATTATAATGGTTCTAACAGATTCCTATGGCTCCGACATATTCCTATGGCTCTAACAGAATTCTATGGCTCAGCAGACTACAAAGACTCCAGTGAATTCAAAAGACTACGGCGGACTCCAAAGACTGCGGCGGACTCTCAAGACTGCGGCGGACTCTCAAGACTGCGTCGGATTCTGAAGTCTCAGGCGAATTCCGAAGACTACGGCGGATAGCTTAGACTCCGGCGAATTGCTTCGACTCCGGCGAATTGCTTCGACTCCGGCGAATTGCTTCGACTCCGGCGAATTGCTTCGACTCCGGCGAATTGCTTCGACTCCGGCGAATTGCTTCGACTCCGGCGAATTGCTTCGACTCCGGCGAATTGCTTCGACTCCGGCGAATTGCTTCGACTCCGGCGAATTGCTTCGACTCCGGCGAATTGCTTCGACTCCGGCGAATTGCTTCGACTCCGGCGAATTGCTTCGACTCCGGCGAATTGCTTCGACTCCGGCGAATTGCTTCGACTCCGGCGAATTCCGAAGACTCCGGCGAATTGCTTCGACTCCGGCGAATTCCGAAGACTCCCGCGGATTCCGAAGACTCCCGCGGATTCCGAAGACTGCCGTGGATTCCGAAGACTCTGGCGGGAACCGAAGACTCCGGCAGATTACGAAAACTTTGGCAAATTACGAAGACTCCGGCGGATTCTGAAGTTTCTTGCTTGAACCGAAGACTCCGGCGGGAACCGAAGACCCCGGCATATTACAAAGACACCGGTGGATTCCGAAGACTCTGAAGGATTCCGAAGACTCCGGCGGATTCTGAAGACTACGGTGGATTCCGAAAACTCTGACGGATTCAGAAAAATCCAAAATAGCTATATTCGATTCCAAAAAACACACTTTGGGTCCAGTGAATTCCAGACACTCCAGTGGACTTAAAAAAACTCCAAAATATTACACAGACCCAATAGATTCCGAAGACTTCAATAGATTCCAAAGTCTCCAATTGATTCCAAAGACTCCAATGGATTATAATGGCTCCAACAGATTCCTCTGGATCTAACAGAATCCTATGGCTCAGCGGAGTGCAAAGACTCTAGAGAATTCAAAAGACTGCGGCGAATTCCGAAGAGTATAACGGATTCCGAAGACTACAACGGAATACAAAGACTATAACAGATTCCAAAGACTCCATTGGATTCCAAAGACTCCAACGTATTCCAAAGAGTCCAAGGGATTTCTAACACCCCACTGGATTCCGAAGATTCCAATGGAATCCTTTGGAGGATTCCGAAGACTCCAACAGTTTCTGAAGACTCCAATGGATTCCGAAGACTAAAACGGATTCCGAAGATTCCAATGGATTGCGAAGACTCCAACGGATTTCAAAGATTCCATAATGGCTATATTCGTTTCCAAAGACCGCACTATGGATCCAGTGGATTCAAAAGACTCCAGTGGATTCCATAGACTGCAGTGGATTCCAAAGACACAAATAGATTCCAAAGACTGCAACGAAATATAATGGTTCCAACAGATTCCTATGGCTCCCAGTAGATCCTATGGCTCTAACAGATTCCTATGGCTCAGCTGACTACAAAGACTTCAGTGAGTTCAGTAGACTCCAGTGAAATCAAAAGACTGCGGCGGACTTCGAAGACTGCGGCAGACTCCGAAGACTGCGGCAGACTCCGAAGACTGCGGCGGACTCCGAAGACTGCGGCGGACTCCGAAGACTGCGGCGAACTCCGGGAACTGCGGCGTACTCCGAGAAGTCGGCCAGACTTCGAGGAGTCGGCCGGACTCCAAGGACTCCGGCAGACTCCGAAGACTCCGCCAGACTCCGAAGACTCCGGCGGACCCCAAAAACTCCGGCGGACCCCAAAAACTCCGGCGGAACACCAAAGACTCCGGGAGACCCCGAAGAATCAGGCGGACCCCGAAGACTCAGGCGGACTCCGAAAACTCAGGAGCACCCCCAAAGACTCAGGCGCACCCCAAAGATTCAGGCGCACCCCGAAGACTCAGGCGGACCCCGAACACTCATGTGGACTCCGAAGACTCAGGCGGACCCCAAAGACTCCGGGGTACTACGAAGACTCCGGCGCACTACAAAGATTCTGGCGCACTACGAAGACTCCGGCGGACTCCGAAGACTCCGGCAGACTCCAAAGACTCCGGCGGACTCCAAAGACTCCGGCGGACTCCAAAGACTCCGGCGGACTCCAAAGACTCCGGCGGACTCCAAAGACTCCGGCGGACTCCAAAGACTCCGGCGGACTCCGAAGACTCCGGCGGACTCCGAAGACTCCGGCGGACTCCGAAGACTCCGACTGACACCAAAGACTCCGATAGACTCAAAAGACTCCCAAGGACGTCAAAGACTTCGAAGATTCCGAAAGATTCTGAAGACCTGGCGGATTCAGAAGACTCAGACGGACTCCAAAGACTATGGCGGACTCCAATAACTCCAGTGGACTCCAAAGACTCCGATGGAATCCAAAGTCTCCAGAAAACTCTGAAGACTCCAGAGGACTCTGAAGACTAAGGTGTATTCCGAAGACTCCAGAGGACTCTGAAGACTAAGGTGTATTCCAAAGACTCCTACAGATTCCAAAGACTTCGGCAAATTCTGAAAACTACAGGGGATTTCGAAAACTCTGGAGGATTCCGAAGACTCCAGTGAATTCTGTAGACTCCAGTGGATTCCGTAGACTCCAGTGGATTCCAAAGACTCAGGCAGATTCCGAAGACTCATTTAAATTCCAAAAACACCAATTTGGCTATATTTGATTCCAAAAATAGCACTATGGATCCAGTGAATTCCAAAGACTCCAGTGGATTCCAAACACTCCAAGAGATTCTAAAGTCTTCAATAGGTTCCAAAGACTCCAACGGATTATAATGGTTCCAGCAGATTCCTATGGCTCCGACAGATTCCTATGGCTCCAACAGATTCCTATAGCTCTAACTGATTCCTATGGCTCAACGGACTACAGGGACACCAGTGAATTTAGAAGACGTAGGCGAAATTCTAAGACTGCGGCAGGCTCCGGAGACTGCGGCGAACTCCGAAGACCGCGGCTGACTCCAAATACTCCATCGGACTCCGAAGACTGCGGCGGACTCCGAAGACTGCGGCGGACTCCGAAGACTCCATCTGAATCCGAAGACTCCGGCTGAATCCGAAGACTCCAGCGGAATCCGAAGACTCCGGCGGAATCCGAAGACTCTGGCGGAAAACTAAGACATCGGCGGACTTTGAAGACTCCGGAGGACTCCAAAGACTCCGGAGGACTTCGAAGACTCCGAAGACGCCAGCGGACTCCGAAAACGCCAGCAGACTCTGAAAACGCCGGCGGACTCTGAAAACGCCGGCGGACTTCGAAGACTCCACAGGACTCCAAAGACTCCTACGGATTCGGAACACTCCGGCAAATTCCAAAAACTCCAGCGGATTCTGAAAACTCCGGCAAATTCCAAAAACTCCTGCGGATTCCGAAAACTCTGGCGGATTCCGAAGACTCCAGTGGATTCCAAAGACTCCAGTGGATTCCAAAGACTCCAGTGGATTCCAAAGACTCAGGCAGATTCCGAAGACTCATTTAAATTCCAAAAACACCAATTTGGCTATATTTGATTCCAAAAATAGCACTATGGATCCAGTGAATTCCAAAGACTCCAGTGGATTCCAAACACTCCAAGAGATTCTAAAGTCTTCAATAGGTTCCAAAGACTCCAACGGATTATAATGGTTCCAGCAGATTCCTATGGCTCTGACAGATTCCTATGGCTCCAACAGATTCCTATAGCTCTAACTGATTCCTATGGCTCAACGGACTACAGGGACACCAGTGAATTTAGAAGACGTAGGCGAAATTCTAAGACTGCGGCAGGCTCCGGAGACTGCGGCGAACTCCGAAGACCGCGGCTGACTCCAAATACTCCATCGGACTCCGAAGACTGTTGCGGACTCCGAAGACTGCGGCGGACTCCGAAGACTCCATCTGAATCCGAAGACTCCGGCTGAATCCGAAGACTCCAGCGGAATCCGAAGACTCCGGCGGAATCCGAAGACTCTGGCGGAAAACTAAGACATCGGCGGACTTTGAAGACTCCGGAGGACTCCAAAGACTCCGGAGGACTTCGAAGACTCCGAAGACGCCAGCGGACTCCGAAAACGCCAGCAGACTCTGAAAACGCCGGCGGACTCTGAAAACGCCGGCGGACTTCGAAGACTCCACAGGACTCCAAAGACTCCTACGGATTCGGAACACTCCGGCAAATTCCAAAAACTCCAGCGGATTCTGAAAACTCCGGCAAATTCCAAAAACTCCTGCGGATTCCGAAAACTCTGGCGGATTCCGAAGACTCCAGTGGATTCCAAAGACTCCAGTGGATTCCAAAGACTCCAGTGGATTCCAAAGACTCAGGCAGATTCCAAAGACTCAGGCAGATTCCAAAGACTCCGGCAGATTCCAAAGACTCCGGCGGACTCCAAAGTCTCCGCAGGACTCCAAAGAATCCAGAGGACTCCAAAGACTCCAAAGGACTCCAAAAACTCTGGTGTATTCCAAAGACTCGTACGGATTCTGAAAACTTCGGCAAATTCCGAAAACTCCCGCGGATTCCGAAAACTCCAGCGGATTCCGAAGATTCCAGTGGATTCCGTAGACTCCAGAGGATTCCGTAGACTCCAGAGGATTCCATAGACTCCAGTGGATTCCGTAGACTCCAGTGGATTCCGTAGACTCAGGCAGATGCCGAAGACTCAGGCAGATTCAGAAGACTCAGGCAGATTCCGAAGACTCAGGCAGATTCCGAAGACTCATTCAAATTCCGAAATTCCAATTTGGCTATATTTGATTCCAAAAATAGCACTATTGATCCAGTGGATTCCAAAGACTCCAGTGGATTCCAAACACTCCAAAAGATTCTAAGGACTTCAATAGGTTCCAAAGACTCCAACAGATTATAATGGTTCCAGAAGATTCCTATGGCTCCGACAGATTCCTATGGCTCCAACAGATTCCTATAGGTCCAACAAATTCCTATGGCTCAACTGACTATAGGGACACCAGTGAATTTAAAAGACGTAGGCGAAATCCGAAGACTGCGGCGGACTTCGGAGACTGCGGCGGACTCCGGAGACTGCGGCGGACTCCGGAGACTGCGGCGGACTCCGGAGACTGCGGCGGACTCCGGAGACTGCGGCGGACTCCGATGACTGCGGCGGACTCCGAAGACTGTGGCGGACTTCGAAGACTGTGGCGGACTCCACATACTCCGGCGGACTCCACATACTCCGGCGGACTCCGAACACTCTTGCGGACTCCCAACACTCCAGCGGACACCAAACTCTTCAGCGGACTCCGAAGACTCCAGCTGACTCCGAAGACTCTGCCGGACACCTAAGACATCGGCGGACTTTGAAGACTCTGGCGGGCTCCGAAGACTCCGGAAGACTCTAAAGACTCCGGAGGACTTTAAAGACTCTGGAGGACTTCGAACACTCCAGAGGACTTCGAAGACTCCGGCGGACTCCAAAGACTCCGGCAGACTCCGAAAACTCCGGCGGACTCCGAAGACTCCGAAGGACCTCTAAGACTCTGGTGGACCCTAACACTCCGGTGGAACCCGCCGACTCAAGCGGACCCCAAAGACTAAGGCGGATCCCGAAGACTCAAGCGGATCCCTAAGACTAAGGCGGACCCCTAAGACTCAGGCGGACCCCGAAGACTCCGGCGGACCCCGAAGACTCCGGCGGACCGCGAAGAGTCTGGCGGATTCCGAAAACTCCGGCAGACTCCTAAGACTCTGGCGGACTCGAAAGACTCCGGCAAACTCCAAAGACTCAGGCATACTCCGAAGACTCTGGTGGACTACGAAAACTCCTGTGGACTACGAAGACTCCGGCGGACTCCGGAGACTCCGGCATACATCAAAGACTCCGGCAAAATCCGATGACTCCGGCGAAATCCGAAGACTCGGCGGACTGCGAAGACTCCGGCGGACTTTTAAAACTCTGGCGGACTCCTAAGAATCCAGAGGACTACGAACACTCCAGAGGACTACAAAGACTTCAAAAATTCCGAAGGACTCTGAAGACTCCGGCGGACTTTGAAAGACTCCGGCAGACTCCGAAAACTCTGGCGGACTCCAAAAACTCCGGCGTACTCCGAAGACTTCAGAGGACTCTGAAGACTCCAAAGGACTCCGAAGACTCCAAAGGACTCCAAACACTCCGGTGTATTCCAAAGACTCCCGCAAATTCCGAAAACTCAAGCGGATTCTGAAAACTCCGACAGATTCCGAAGACTCCAGTGGATTCCGTAGACTCCAGTGGATTCCGTAGACTCTGGTGAATTCCAAAGACTCAGGCAGATTCCGAAGACTCATTCAAATTCTGAAAACTCCAATTTGATTATATTTGATTCCAAAAATAGCACTATGGATCCAGTGGATTCCAAAGATTCCAGTGGATTCCAAACACTCCAAGAGATTCTAAAGACTTCAATAGGTTCCAAAGACTCCAATGGATTATAATGGTTCCAGCAGATTCCTATGGCTCCGACAGATCCCTATGGCTCCAACAGATTCCTATAGCTCCAACAGATTCCTATGGCTCAACGGACTACAGGGACACCAGTGAATTTAAAAGACGTAGGCGAAATCCGAAGACTGCGGCGGGCTCCAGAGATTTTGGCAGACTCCGATGACTACGGCGGACTCCGAAGACTGCGGCGAACTCCAAATACTCCGGCGAACTCCGAAGACGGCGGCAAACTCCAAATACTCCGGCGAACTCCGAAGACTGCAGCGGACTCCGAAGACTCCAGTGAACTCCAAAGACTCCAGCGGACTCAGAAGACTTCGGCTAAATCCAAAGACTCCCGCAGAATCCGAAGACTCCGACGGAATCCGAAGACTCTGGCGGAATCTGAAGACTCCGGGGGACTCCGAAGACTCCAACGGACACCAAAAACTCTGGCGGACACCTAAGACATTGGCGGACTTTGAAGACTCTGGCGGTCTCCGAAGACTCCAGAGGACTCCAAAGACACCGGCGGACTTCGAAGACTCCAGCAGACTTCGAAGACTCCAGCAGACTCCGAAGACTCCGGCAGACTCCGAAGACTCCGGCAGACTCCGAAAACACCGGCGGATTCTGAAGATTCCAGTGGATTCTGTAGACTCTGGGGGGTTCCAAAGACTCAGGCAGATTCCTTAGATTCATTCGAATTCCGAAAACTCCAATTTAGCTATAATTGATTCCAAAAACAGCACTATGGATCCAGTGGATTCCAAAGACTCCAAGAGATTCCAAAGACTGCAATAGGTTGCAAAGACTCCAACGGATTCTAATGGTTTTAACAGATTCCTATGGCTCCGACAAATTCCTATGGCTCTGACAGAATCCTATGGCTCAGCAGACTACAAAGACTCTAGTGAATTCAAAAGACTGCTGTGGATTCCAAAGTCTGCGGCGGACTCCGAAGACTGCGACGGACTCTGAAGACTGCGGCGGATTCCGAAGTCTCAGGCGGATTCCAAAAACTATGACGGATTCCAAAGACTCTGGCGGATTGCTTAGACTCTGGCGGATTGCTTAGACTCTGTGGATTCCAAACTCACGTGGATTCCGAAGACTCACGTGGATTCCGAAGACTCACATGGATTCTAAAAACTCTGGCGGGAAGCGAAGACTTCGGCAGATTCCGAAGACTCCGGCAGATTACGAAGACTCCGGCAGATTACGAAGACTCCGGCAGATTACGAAGACTCCGGCAGATTACGAATACTCCGGCGGATTACGAAGACTCCGGCTTGAACCGAAGACTCCGACGGGAACAGAAGACTCCGGCGGGAACCAAAGACTCCGGCATATTACGAAGACTGCCATATTTCGAAGACTCTGGCAGATTATGAAGACACCGGCAGCTCCGAAGACTCCAGCAGATTCCGAAGACTCCAGCAGATTCCGAAGATTCCAGCAGATTCCGAAGATTACGGTGAATTCTGAAAACTCTGGCGGATTCAGAAAATTCCAAAATACCTATATTATATTCCAAAAAATGCACTTTGGCTCCAGTGAATTCCAGACACTCTATTGGACTTCAGAAACTCCAAAATATTACACAGACCCAATATATTTCAAAGACTTCAATGGACTCCTAAGTTTCCAATAGATTCCAAAGTCTCCAGCGGATTATAATGGCTCCAACAGATTTCTATGGCTCGAACAGATTCCTATGGCTCAGCGGAGTGCAGAGACTCCAGAGAATTCAAAAGACTGCGTCGAATTCCGAAGAGTATAACGGATTCCGAAGACTACAACGGAATACAAAGACTCCATTGGATTCCAAAGACTCCATTGGATTCCAAAGACTCCATTGGATTCCAAAGACTCCATTGGATTCCAAACACTCCATGGGATTTCTAAGACTCCAGCGGATTCCGAAGATTCCAACGGAATCCTTTGGAGGATTCCGCAGACTCCAACATATTCCGAAGACTCGAATGGATTTCGAAGACTCCAACTGATCCCGAAGATTCCAATGGATTCCAAAGACTCCAACGGATTCCGAAGATTCCAAAATGGCTACATTCGTTTCCAAAGACCGCACTATGGCTCCAGTGGATTCCAAAGACTCCAGTGGATTCCATAGACTCCAGTGGATTCCAAAGATACAAATAGATTCCAAAGACTGCAACGGAATATAATGGTTCCAACAGATTCCCCTGGCTCCAACTAGCTCCTATGGCTCCAACTAGCTCCTATGGCTCCAACTAGCTCCTATGGCTCCAACAGATTCCTATGGCTCAGCGGACTACAAAGACTCCAATGACTTCAAAAGGCTCCAGTGAATTCAAAAGACTGCGGCGGACTCTGAAGACTGCGGCGGACTCCGAGGACTGCAGCGGACTCCGGGGACAGCGGCGGACTCCGAGGACTGCAGCGGACTCCGGGGACAGCGGCGGACTCCGAGGACTCGGGCGGAATCCGAAGACTCGGGCGGACTCCGAAGACTCGGGCGGACTCCAAGGACTCCGGCGAACCCCGAAGACTACGGCTCACCTCGAACACTCCGGCTGACCCCGCAGACTACGGCGAACTCCGAAGACTTCGACAAACTCCGAAGACTCCGGCGGACTCCGAAGACTCCAGCAAACCTCTAAGACTCTTGAGGACTCCTAAGACTCCAGCGGACCCCGAAGACTCAGGTGGAGCCAAAGACTCAGGCGGACCCCGAAGACTCCGGCAAATTCCAAAAACTCCGGCGGATTCCGAAAACTCCGGCGGACTCCGAAGACTCTGGCGGACTCCGAAGACTCCGGCGGACTCTGAAGACTCCGGCAGACTCTTAAGACTATGGCAGACTCCAAAGACTCCGGCTGATTACGGAGACTCCTGCGGACTACGAAACTCCGGCGGACTCTAGAGACTCCAGTGGACACCAAAGACTCCGGAGGAATCCGAAGACTCCGGCGGAATCCGAAGACTTGGCAGACCCTGAAGACTACAGCGGACTCCGAAGACTCCGCCAGACACTCAAGACATCAGCGCACTCCGAAGACTCCAAAGGACTGTGAAGACTCTGGCGGACTCAGAAGACTCCAAAGGACTTCGAAGACTTCAAAGATTCTGAAGAAATCTGAAGACTCCGGCAGACTCTGAAGACTCCGGCGGACTTCAAAGACTCTGGCGGACTCCAAAAACTCCGGCGGACTCCAAACACTCCAGAGGACTCCAAACACTCCAGAGGACTCTGAAGACTCCAAAGGACTCCGGAGACTACAAAGGACTCCAAAGACTCCAAAGGACTCCAAAGGACTCCAAAGGACTCCAAAGACTCCGGTGTATTCCGAAGACTCCTGCATATTCAGAAAACTCCAGCGAATTCTGAAAACTCCGGCGGATTCCAAAGACTCCAGTGTTTTCCATAGACTCCAGTGGATTCCGTAGACTCTGGTGGATTCCAGAGACTCAGGCAGATTCCGAAGACTCCATCGGATTCCGAAAACTCTGAAGGATTCCAAAGACTCCAGTGGATTCCGTATACTCTGGTCGACTCCAAAGACTCAGGCAGATTCCGAAGACTCATTCGAATTCCGAAAACTCCAATTTGGCTATATTTGATTCCAAAAACAACACTATGGATCCAGTGGATACCAAAGACTCCAAGAGATTCCGAACACTTCAATAGGTTGCAAACACTCCAACGGATTATAATGGTTCTAACAGATTCCTATGGCTCCGACATATTCCTATGGCTCTAACAGAATTCTATGGCTCAGCAGACTACAAAGACTCCAGTGAATTCAAAAGACTACGGCGGACTCCAAAGACTGCGGCGGACTCTCAAGACTGCGGCGGACTCTCAAGACTGCGTCGGATTCTGAAGTCTCAGGCGAATTCCGAAGACTACGGCGGATAGCTTAGACTCCGGCGAATTGCTTCGACTCCGGCGAATTGCTTCGACTCCGGCGAATTGCTTCGACTCCGGCGAATTGCTTCGACTCCGGCGAATTGCTTCGACTCCGGCGAATTGCTTCGACTCCGGCGAATTGCTTCGACTCCGGCGAATTGCTTCGACTCCGGCGAATTGCTTCGACTCCGGCGAATTGCTTCGACTCCGGCGAATTGCTTCGACTCCGGCGAATTGCTTCGACTCCGGCGAATTGCTTCGACTCCGGCGAATTGCTTCGACTCCGGCGAATTGCTTCGACTCCGGCGAATTGCTTCGACTCCGGCGAATTGCTTCGACTCCGGCGAATTGCTTCGACTCCGGCGAATTGCTTCGACTCCGGCGAATTGCTTCGACTCCGGCGAATTGCTTCGACTCCGGCGAATTCCGAAGACTCCGGCGAATTGCTTCGACTCCGGCGAATTCCGAAGACTCCCGCGGATTCCGAAGACTCCCGCGGATTCCGAAGACTGCCGTGGATTCCGAAGACTCTGGCGGGAACCGAAGACTCCGGCAGATTACGAAAACTTTGGCAAATTACGAAGACTCCGGCGGATTCTGAAGTTTCTTGCTTGAACCGAAGACTCCGGCGGGAACCGAAGACCCCGGCATATTACAAAGACACCGGTGGATTCCGAAGACTCTGAAGGATTCCGAAGACTCCGGCGGATTCTGAAGACTACGGTGGATTCCGAAAACTCTGACGGATTCAGAAAAATCCAAAATAGCTATATTCGATTCCAAAAAACACACTTTGGGTCCAGTGAATTCCAGACACTCCAGTGGACTTAAAAAAACTCCAAAATATTACACAGACCCAATAGATTCCGAAGACTTCAATAGATTCCAAAGTCTCCAATTGATTCCAAAGACTCCAATGGATTATAATGGCTCCAACAGATTCCTCTGGATCTAACAGAATCCTATGGCTCAGCGGAGTGCAAAGACTCTAGAGAATTCAAAAGACTGCGGCGAATTCCGAAGAGTATAACGGATTCCGAAGACTACAACGGAATACAAAGACTATAACAGATTCCAAAGACTCCATTGGATTCCAAAGACTCCAACGTATTCCAAAGAGTCCAAGGGATTTCTAACACCCCACTGGATTCCGAAGATTCCAATGGAATCCTTTGGAGGATTCCGAAGACTCCAACAGTTTCTGAAGACTCCAATGGATTCCGAAGACTAAAACGGATTCCGAAGATTCCAATGGATTGCGAAGACTCCAACGGATTTCAAAGATTCCATAATGGCTATATTCGTTTCCAAAGACCGCACTATGGATCCAGTGGATTCAAAAGACTCCAGTGGATTCCATAGACTGCAGTGGATTCCAAAGACACAAATAGATTCCAAAGACTGCAACGAAATATAATGGTTCCAACAGATTCCTATGGCTCCCAGTAGATCCTATGGCTCTAACAGATTCCTATGGCTCAGCTGACTACAAAGACTTCAGTGAGTTCAGTAGACTCCAGTGAAATCAAAAGACTGCGGCGGACTTCGAAGACTGCGGCAGACTCCGAAGACTGCGGCAGACTCCGAAGACTGCGGCGGACTCCGAAGACTGCGGCGGACTCCGAAGACTGCGGCGAACTCCGGGAACTGCGGCGTACTCCGAGAAGTCGGCCAGACTTCGAGGAGTCGGCCGGACTCCAAGGACTCCGGCAGACTCCGAAGACTCCGCCAGACTCCGAAGACTCCGGCGGACCCCAAAAACTCCGGCGGACCCCAAAAACTCCGGCGGAACACCAAAGACTCCGGGAGACCCCGAAGAATCAGGCGGACCCCGAAGACTCAGGCGGACTCCGAAAACTCAGGAGCACCCCCAAAGACTCAGGCGCACCCCAAAGATTCAGGCGCACCCCGAAGACTCAGGCGGACCCCGAACACTCATGTGGACTCCGAAGACTCAGGCGGACCCCAAAGACTCCGGGGTACTACGAAGACTCCGGCGCACTACAAAGATTCTGGCGCACTACGAAGACTCCGGCGGACTCCGAAGACTCCGGCAGACTCCAAAGACTCCGGCGGACTCCAAAGACTCCGGCGGACTCCAAAGACTCCGGCGGACTCCAAAGACTCCGGCGGACTCCAAAGACTCCGGCGGACTCCGAAGACTCCGGCGGACTCCGAAGACTCCGGCGGACTCCGAAGACTCCGACTGACACCAAAGACTCCGATAGACTCAAAAGACTCCCAAGGACGTCAAAGACTTCGAAGATTCCGAAAGATTCTGAAGACCTGGCGGATTCAGAAGACTCAGACGGACTCCAAAGACTATGGCGGACTCCAATAACTCCAGTGGACTCCAAAGACTCCGATGGAATCCAAAGTCTCCAGAAAACTCTGAAGACTCCAGAGGACTCTGAAGACTAAGGTGTATTCCGAAGACTCCAGAGGACTCTGAAGACTAAGGTGTATTCCAAAGACTCCTACAGATTCCAAAGACTTCGGCAAATTCTGAAAACTACAGGGGATTTCGAAAACTCTGGAGGATTCCGAAGACTCCAGTGAATTCTGTAGACTCCAGTGGATTCCGTAGACTCCAGTGGATTCCAAAGACTCAGGCAGATTCCGAAGACTCATTTAAATTCCAAAAACACCAATTTGGCTATATTTGATTCCAAAAATAGCACTATGGATCCAGTGAATTCCAAAGACTCCAGTGGATTCCAAACACTCCAAGAGATTCTAAAGTCTTCAATAGGTTCCAAAGACTCCAACGGATTATAATGGTTCCAGCAGATTCCTATGGCTCCGACAGATTCCTATGGCTCCAACAGATTCCTATAGCTCTAACTGATTCCTATGGCTCAACGGACTACAGGGACACCAGTGAATTTAGAAGACGTAGGCGAAATTCTAAGACTGCGGCAGGCTCCGGAGACTGCGGCGAACTCCGAAGACCGCGGCTGACTCCAAATACTCCATCGGACTCCGAAGACTGCGGCGGACTCCGAAGACTGCGGCGGACTCCGAAGACTCCATCTGAATCCGAAGACTCCGGCTGAATCCGAAGACTCCAGCGGAATCCGAAGACTCCGGCGGAATCCGAAGACTCTGGCGGAAAACTAAGACATCGGCGGACTTTGAAGACTCCGGAGGACTCCAAAGACTCCGGAGGACTTCGAAGACTCCGAAGACGCCAGCGGACTCCGAAAACGCCAGCAGACTCTGAAAACGCCGGCGGACTCTGAAAACGCCGGCGGACTTCGAAGACTCCACAGGACTCCAAAGACTCCTACGGATTCGGAACACTCCGGCAAATTCCAAAAACTCCAGCGGATTCTGAAAACTCCGGCAAATTCCAAAAACTCCTGCGGATTCCGAAAACTCTGGCGGATTCCGAAGACTCCAGTGGATTCCAAAGACTCCAGTGGATTCCGTAGACTCCAGTGGATTCCAAAGACTCAGGCAGATTCCGAAGACTCATTTAAATTCCAAAAACACCAATTTGGCTATATTTGATTCCAAAAATAGCACTATGGATCCAGTGAATTCCAAAGACTCCAGTGGATTCCAAACACTCCAAGAGATTCTAAAGTCTTCAATAGGTTCCAAAGACTCCAACGGATTATAATGGTTCCAGCAGATTCCTATGGCTCTGACAGATTCCTATGGCTCCAACAGATTCCTATAGCTCTAACTGATTCCTATGGCTCAACGGACTACAGGGACACCAGTGAATTTAGAAGACGTAGGCGAAATTCTAAGACTGCGGCAGGCTCCGGAGACTGCGGCGAACTCCGAAGACCGCGGCTGACTCCAAATACTCCATCGGACTCCGAAGACTGTTGCGGACTCCGAAGACTGCGGCGGACTCCGAAGACTCCATCTGAATCCGAAGACTCCGGCTGAATCCGAAGACTCCAGCGGAATCCGAAGACTCCGGCGGAATCCGAAGACTCTGGCGGAAAACTAAGACATCGGCGGACTTTGAAGACTCCGGAGGACTCCAAAGACTCCGGAGGACTTCGAAGACTCCGAAGACGCCAGCGGACTCCGAAAACGCCAGCAGACTCTGAAAACGCCGGCGGACTCTGAAAACGCCGGCGGACTTCGAAGACTCCACAGGACTCCAAAGACTCCTACGGATTCGGAACACTCCGGCAAATTCCAAAAACTCCAGCGGATTCTGAAAACTCCGGCAAATTCCAAAAACTCCTGCGGATTCCGAAAACTCTGGCGGATTCCGAAGACTCCAGTGGATTCCAAAGACTCCAGTGGATTCCAAAGACTCCAGTGGATTCCAAAGACTCAGGCAGATTCCAAAGACTCAGGCAGATTCCAAAGACTCCGGCAGATTCCAAAGACTCCGGCGGACTCCAAAGTCTCCGCAGGACTCCAAAGAATCCAGAGGACTCCAAAGACTCCAAAGGACTCCAAAAACTCTGGTGTATTCCAAAGACTCGTACGGATTCTGAAAACTTCGGCAAATTCCGAAAACTCCCGCGGATTCCGAAAACTCCAGCGGATTCCGAAGATTCCAGTGGATTCCGTAGACTCCAGAGGATTCCGTAGACTCCAGAGGATTCCATAGACTCCAGTGGATTCCGTAGACTCCAGTGGATTCCGTAGACTCAGGCAGATGCCGAAGACTCAGGCAGATTCAGAAGACTCAGGCAGATTCCGAAGACTCAGGCAGATTCCGAAGACTCATTCAAATTCCGAAATTCCAATTTGGCTATATTTGATTCCAAAAATAGCACTATTGATCCAGTGGATTCCAAAGACTCCAGTGGATTCCAAACACTCCAAAAGATTCTAAGGACTTCAATAGGTTCCAAAGACTCCAACAGATTATAATGGTTCCAGAAGATTCCTATGGCTCCGACAGATTCCTATGGCTCCAACAGATTCCTATAGGTCCAACAAATTCCTATGGCTCAACTGACTATAGGGACACCAGTGAATTTAAAAGACGTAGGCGAAATCCGAAGACTGCGGCGGACTTCGGAGACTGCGGCGGACTCCGGAGACTGCGGCGGACTCCGGAGACTGCGGCGGACTCCGGAGACTGCGGCGGACTCCGGAGACTGCGGCGGACTCCGATGACTGCGGCGGACTCCGAAGACTGTGGCGGACTTCGAAGACTGTGGCGGACTCCACATACTCCGGCGGACTCCACATACTCCGGCGGACTCCGAACACTCTTGCGGACTCCCAACACTCCAGCGGACACCAAACTCTTCAGCGGACTCCGAAGACTCCAGCTGACTCCGAAGACTCTGCCGGACACCTAAGACATCGGCGGACTTTGAAGACTCTGGCGGGCTCCGAAGACTCCGGAAGACTCTAAAGACTCCGGAGGACTTTAAAGACTCTGGAGGACTTCGAACACTCCAGAGGACTTCGAAGACTCCGGCGGACTCCAAAGACTCCGGCAGACTCCGAAAACTCCGGCGGACTCCGAAGACTCCGAAGGACCTCTAAGACTCTGGTGGACCCTAACACTCCGGTGGAACCCGCCGACTCAAGCGGACCCCAAAGACTAAGGCGGATCCCGAAGACTCAAGCGGATCCCTAAGACTAAGGCGGACCCCTAAGACTCAGGCGGACCCCGAAGACTCCGGCGGACCCCGAAGACTCCGGCGGACCGCGAAGAGTCTGGCGGATTCCGAAAACTCCGGCAGACTCCTAAGACTCTGGCGGACTCGAAAGACTCCGGCAAACTCCAAAGACTCAGGCATACTCCGAAGACTCTGGTGGACTACGAAAACTCCTGTGGACTACGAAGACTCCGGCGGACTCCGGAGACTCCGGCATACATCAAAGACTCCGGCAAAATCCGATGACTCCGGCGAAATCCGAAGACTCGGCGGACTGCGAAGACTCCGGCGGACTTTTAAAACTCTGGCGGACTCCTAAGAATCCAGAGGACTACGAACACTCCAGAGGACTACAAAGACTTCAAAAATTCCGAAGGACTCTGAAGACTCCGGCGGACTTTGAAAGACTCCGGCAGACTCCGAAAACTCTGGCGGACTCCAAAAACTCCGGCGTACTCCGAAGACTTCAGAGGACTCTGAAGACTCCAAAGGACTCCGAAGACTCCAAAGGACTCCAAACACTCCGGTGTATTCCAAAGACTCCCGCAAATTCCGAAAACTCAAGCGGATTCTGAAAACTCCGACAGATTCCGAAGACTCCAGTGGATTCCGTAGACTCCAGTGGATTCCGTAGACTCTGGTGAATTCCAAAGACTCAGGCAGATTCCGAAGACTCATTCAAATTCTGAAAACTCCAATTTGATTATATTTGATTCCAAAAATAGCACTATGGATCCAGTGGATTCCAAAGATTCCAGTGGATTCCAAACACTCCAAGAGATTCTAAAGACTTCAATAGGTTCCAAAGACTCCAATGGATTATAATGGTTCCAGCAGATTCCTATGGCTCCGACAGATCCCTATGGCTCCAACAGATTCCTATAGCTCCAACAGATTCCTATGGCTCAACGGACTACAGGGACACCAGTGAATTTAAAAGACGTAGGCGAAATCCGAAGACTGCGGCGGGCTCCAGAGATTTTGGCAGACTCCGATGACTACGGCGGACTCCGAAGACTGCGGCGAACTCCAAATACTCCGGCGAACTCCGAAGACGGCGGCAAACTCCAAATACTCCGGCGAACTCCGAAGACTGCAGCGGACTCCGAAGACTCCAGTGAACTCCAAAGACTCCAGCGGACTCAGAAGACTTCGGCTAAATCCAAAGACTCCCGCAGAATCCGAAGACTCCGACGGAATCCGAAGACTCTGGCGGAATCTGAAGACTCCGGGGGACTCCGAAGACTCCAACGGACACCAAAAACTCTGGCGGACACCTAAGACATTGGCGGACTTTGAAGACTCTGGCGGTCTCCGAAGACTCCAGAGGACTCCAAAGACACCGGCGGACTTCGAAGACTCCAGCAGACTTCGAAGACTCCAGCAGACTCCGAAGACTCCGGCAGACTCCGAAGACTCCGGCAGACTCCGAAAACACCGGCGGATTCTGAAGATTCCAGTGGATTCTGTAGACTCTGGGGGGTTCCAAAGACTCAGGCAGATTCCTTAGATTCATTCGAATTCCGAAAACTCCAATTTAGCTATAATTGATTCCAAAAACAGCACTATGGATCCAGTGGATTCCAAAGACTCCAAGAGATTCCAAAGACTGCAATAGGTTGCAAAGACTCCAACGGATTCTAATGGTTTTAACAGATTCCTATGGCTCCGACAAATTCCTATGGCTCTGACAGAATCCTATGGCTCAGCAGACTACAAAGACTCTAGTGAATTCAAAAGACTGCTGTGGATTCCAAAGTCTGCGGCGGACTCCGAAGACTGCGACGGACTCTGAAGACTGCGGCGGATTCCGAAGTCTCAGGCGGATTCCAAAAACTATGACGGATTCCAAAGACTCTGGCGGATTGCTTAGACTCTGGCGGATTGCTTAGACTCTGTGGATTCCAAACTCACGTGGATTCCGAAGACTCACGTGGATTCCGAAGACTCACATGGATTCTAAAAACTCTGGCGGGAAGCGAAGACTTCGGCAGATTCCGAAGACTCCGGCAGATTACGAAGACTCCGGCAGATTACGAAGACTCCGGCAGATTACGAAGACTCCGGCAGATTACGAAGACTCCGGCAGATTACGAATACTCCGGCGGATTACGAAGACTCCGGCTTGAACCGAAGACTCCGACGGGAACAGAAGACTCCGGCGGGAACCAAAGACTCCGGCATATTACGAAGACTGCCATATTTCGAAGACTCTGGCAGATTATGAAGACACCGGCAGCTCCGAAGACTCCAGCAGATTCCGAAGACTCCAGCAGATTCCGAAGATTCCAGCAGATTCCGAAGATTACGGTGAATTCTGAAAACTCTGGCGGATTCAGAAAATTCCAAAATACCTATATTATATTCCAAAAAATGCACTTTGGCTCCAGTGAATTCCAGACACTCTATTGGACTTCAGAAACTCCAAAATATTACACAGACCCAATATATTTCAAAGACTTCAATGGACTCCTAAGTTTCCAATAGATTCCAAAGTCTCCAGCGGATTATAATGGCTCCAACAGATTTCTATGGCTCGAACAGATTCCTATGGCTCAGCGGAGTGCAGAGACTCCAGAGAATTCAAAAGACTGCGTCGAATTCCGAAGAGTATAACGGATTCCGAAGACTACAACGGAATACAAAGACTCCATTGGATTCCAAAGACTCCATTGGATTCCAAAGACTCCATTGGATTCCAAAGACTCCATTGGATTCCAAAGACTCCATTGGATTCCAAAGACTCCAACGTATTCCGAAGAGTCCAAGGGATTTCTAAGATTCCAGTGGATTCCGAAGATTCCAATGGAATCCTTTGGAGGACTTCAAAGACTCCACCAGTTTCCGAAGACTCCAATGGATTCCGAAGACTAAAACGGATTCCGAAGATTCCAATGGATTCCGAAGATTCCACAATGGCTACATTCGTTTCCAAAGACCGCACTATGGCTCCAGTGGATTCAAAAGACTCCAGTGGACTCCATTGACTGCAGTAGATTCCAAAGACACAAATAGATTCCAAAGACTGCAACGAAATATAATGGTTCCAACAGATTCCTATGGCTCCCACTAGCTCCTATGGCTCTAACAGATTCCTATGGCTCAGCGGACTACAAAGACTTCAGTGAGTTCAAAAGACTCCAGTGAAATCAAAAGACTGCGGCGGACTCTGAAGACTGCGGCGGACTCCGAAGACTGCGGCGGACTCCGGGGACTGCGGCGGACTCAGAGGACCCCGGCGGACTCCGAAGACTCCGGCGGACCCCAAAAACTCCGGCGGACCCGAAAACTACGGCGGAACACCAAAGACTCCGGCAGACCCCGAAGACTCCGGCGGACCCCCGAAGACTCAGGCGGACCCTCAAGACTCAGGCGCACCCCAAAGACTCAGGCGCACCCCAAAGACTCACCTGGACCCCGAAGACTCAGGTGGACCCCGAAGACTCAGGCGGACTCCGAAGACTCTGGCGGACCCCAAAGACTCCGGCGCACTACAAAGACTCCGGCGCACTACAAAGACTCTGGCGCACTAAAAAGACTCCGGTGAACTCCGAAGACTCCGACAGACAACGAAGACTCCGGTAGACTCAGAAGACTCCCAAGGACTTCGAAGACTTCAAAGATTCCAAAAGACTCTGAAGACCTGGCGGACTCTGAAGACTCAGACGGACTCCAAAGACTATGGCGGACTCTGAAGACTCAGACGGACTCCAAAGACTATGGCGGACTCCAATAACTCCAGCGGACTCCAAAGACTCCGGAGGAATCCAAAGACTCCAGAGGACTCTGAAGACTCCGGTGTATTCCAAAGACTCCTACGGATTCCTAAGACTTCGGCAAATTCTGAAAGCTGCAGGGGATTTCGAAAACTCCGGTGGATTCCGTAGACTCCAGTGGACTCCGTAGACTCCAGTGGATTCCAAAGACTCAGGCAGATTCCGAAGACTCATTTAAATCCCAAAAACTCCAATTTGGCTATATTTGATTCCAAAAATAGCACTATGGATCCAGTGAATTCCAAAGACTCCAGTGAATTCCAAAGACTCCAAGAAATTCTAAAGTCTTCAATAGGTTCCAAAGACTCCAACGGATTATAATGGTTCATGCAGTTTCCTATGGCTCCGACAGATTCCTATGGCTCCAAAAGATTCCTATAGCTCCAGCAGATTCCTATGGCTCAACGGATTACAGGGACACCAGTGAATTTAGAAGACGTAGGCGGACTCCGGAGACTGCGGCGGACTCCGGAGACTGCGGCGGACTCCGGAGACTGCGGCGGACTCCGGAGACTGCGGCGGACTCCGAAGACTGCGGCTGACTCCGAAGACTGCGGCTGACTCCGAAGACTGCGGCTGACTCCGAAGACGGCGGCTGACTCCGAAGACTGCGGCTGACTCCGAAGACTGCGGCTGACTCCGAATACTCCATCGGACTCCGAAGACTGCGGCGGAATCCAAAGACTCCGGCTGAATCCAAAGACTCCGGCTGAATCCAAAGACTCCGGCTGAATCCGAAGACTCCAGCGAAATCCGAAGACTCCAGCGAAATCCGAAGACTCCAGCGGAATCCGAAGACTCCGGCGGAATCCGAAGACTCCGGCGGAATACGAAGACACTGGCGGACAACTAAGACATCGGCGGACTTTGAAGGCTCTGGCGGGCTCCGAAGACTCCGGAGGACTCCGAAGACTCCGGAGGACTCCAAAGACTCCGGAGGACTCCAAAGACTCCGGAGGACTCCAAAGACTCCGGAGGACTCCAAAGACTCCGGTTGACTTCGAAGACTCCGAGAGACTCCGAAGACTACGGCGGACTCCGAAAACGCCAGCGGACTCCGAAAACGTCAGCGGACTCTGAAAACGCCGGCGGACTCCACAGGACTCCAAAGACTCCTACGGATTCGGAAGACTCCGGCAAATTCCTAAAACTCCAGCGGATTCAGAAAACTCTGGCGGATTCCGAAGACTCCAGTGGAATCCAGAGACTCAGGCAGATTCCAAAGACTCCGCAGGACTCCGAAGAATCCAGAGGACTCCAAAGACTCCAAAGGACTCCGAAAACTCTGGTGTATTCACAAGACTCGTACGGATTCCGAAAACTCCGGTAAATTCCGAAAACTCCAGCGGATTCCGAAAACTCCAGTGGATTCCGAAGATTCCAGTGGATTCCGTAGACACTGGTGGATTCCAAAACTCAGGCAGATTCCGAAGACTCTTTCGAATTCCGAAAATCCAATTTGGCTATATTTGATTCCAAAAACAGCACTATGGATCCAGTGGATTCCAAAGACTCCAAGAGATTCCAAAGACTTCAATAGGTTGCAAAGACTCATTGGATTATAATGGTTTTTACAGATTCCTATGGCTCCAACAGATTCCTATGGCTCTGACAGATTCCTATGGCTCAGCGCACTACAAAGACTCCAGAGACTTCAAAAGACTGCGATGGATTCCAAAGTCTGCGGAGGACTCTTAAGACTGCGATGGACTCCGAAGACTGCGGTATATTCCGAAGTCTCAGGCGGATTCCGAAATCTACGGCGAATTCCGAAGACTACGGCGGATTGCTTAGACTCCGGCGGATTGCTTAGACTCCCGTGGATTCCGAAGACTCCCGTGGATTCCGAAGACTCCCGTGGATTCCGAAGACTCCCGTGGATTCCGAAGACTCCCATGGATTCCGAACACTCCCGCGGGAACCAAAGACTCCGGCAGATTCCGAAGACTCCGGCAGATTCCGAAGACTCCGGCAGATTCCGAAGACTCCGGCAGATTCCGAAGACTCCGGCAGATTCCGAAGACTCCGGCAGATTACAAAGACTCCGGCAGATTACAAAGACTCCGGCAGATTACGAATACTCCGGCAGATTACGAATACTCCGGCAGATTCCGAACCCTCCGGCTTGAACCGAAGACTCCGGCGGGAACCGAAAACTCCGCCGGGAACCAAAAGACTCCGTCGGGAACCAAAGACTCAGTCATATTACGAAGACTTCGCCATATTTTGAAGACTCCGGCGGCTCCTAAGACTTGGGCAGATTCCGAATACTCTGGCAGATTCCGAAGACTCCGGCGGATTCTGAAGACTACGGTGGATTCCGAAAACACTGGCGGATTCAGAAAACTCCAAATAGCTATATTCGATTCCAAAAAACGCACTTTGGCTCCAGTGAATTCCAGACACTCCAGTGGACTTAAAAAACTCCAGAATATTACAGAGATCCAATAGATTCCAAAGACTTTAATAGATTCCAAAGTCTCCAATAGATTCCAAAGACTCCAACGGATTATAATGGCTCCTAATGGTCAAACTGATTCCTATGGCTCAGCGGAGTGCAAAGACTCCAGAGAATTCAAAAGACTGTGGCGGATTCCGAAGACTACAATGGAATACGAAGACTATAACAGATTCCAAAGACTCCATTGGATTCCAAAGACTTCAACGTATTCCGGAGAGTCCAAGGGATTTCTAAGACTCCAGCGGATTAGATTCCAATGGAATCCTTTGGAGGATTCCGAAGACTCCAACGTATTCCGGAGACTCCAATGGATTCCGAAGATTCCAATGGATTCCAAAGATTCCAATGGATTCCGAAGATTCCAATGGATTCCGAAGACTCCACCGGATTCCAAAGATTCCACAATGGCTACATTCGTTTCCAAATACCGCACTATGGCTCCAGTGGATTCCAAAGACTCCAGAGGATTCCATAGACTCCAGAGGATTCCATAGACTCCAGAGGATTCCATAGACTCCAGAGGATTCCATAGACTCCAGTGGATTCCAAAGACACAAATAGATTCCAAAGACTGCAACGAAATATAATGTTTCCAATAGATTCATATGGCTCCAAGTAGCTCCTATAGATCCAACAGATTCCTATGGCTCAGTGGACTACAAAAACTTCAGTGAGTTCAAAAGACTCCAGTTAATTCAAAAGACTGCGGCTGACTACGAAGACTGCGTCGGACTCTGGAGACTGCGGCGAACTCCGAGGACTCGGGCGGACTCCGAAGACTCCGGCCGACCCAAAAAACTCCAGCGGACCCCGAAAACTACGGCGGAACACCAAAGTCTCCGGCAGACCATGAAGACTCAGGCGGACCCCGAAGACTCAGGTGGACCCCGAAGACTCAGGCGGACCCCGAAGACTAAGGTCGATCCAGAACACTCAGGCGGACCCCAACGACTCAGGCGGACTTCGAAGACTCAGGCGGATTTCGAAGACTCCGGCGGACTCCGAAGACACCGGCGGACCCCAAAGACACCGGCGCACTACGAAGACTCCGGCGCACTACGAAGACTCCGGCGCACTACGAAGACTCCGGTAGACTCCGAAGACTCCGAAGGACTTCAAAGACTTCAAAGATTCCGAAAGACTCTGAAGACTCCGGCGGACTCTGAAGACTTTGGCAAATTTCGAAAACTGCAGCGGATTTCGAGAACTCCGGCGGATTCCGAAGACTCCAGTGGATTCCGTAGACTCTGGTGGATTCCAAAGACTCAGACAGATTTCGAACTCATTCGAATTCCAAAAACTCGAATTTGGCTATATTTGATTCCAAAAATAGCACTATGGATCCAGTGGATTCCAAAGACTCCACAGGATTCCAAACACTCCAAGAGATTCCAAAGACTTCAATAGGTTCCAAAGACTCCAACGGATTATATTGGTTCCAGCAGATTCCTATGGCTCCGACAGATTCCTATAGCTCCAACAGATTCCAATAGCTCCAACAGATTCCTATGGCTCAACGGACTACATGGACGCCAGTGAATTTAAAAGATGTAGGCGAAATCAGAAAACTGCGGCGGACTCCGGAGACTGCGGCGGACTCCGGAGACTACAGCGGACTCCGGAGACTGCGGTGGACTCCGAAGACTCTGCAGGACTCCGAAGACTCCAGAAGACTCCTAAGACTCCTACGGATTCTGAAGACTCTGGCAAATTCCGAAAACTCCGGCGGATTCCGAAAACTCTGGCGGATTCCGTATACTCTGGTGGATTCCGAAGACTCCTGCGGACTCTGAAGACTCCGCAGGACTCCGAAGACTCCGCAGGACTCCGAAGACTCCGGTGTATTCCAAAGACTTCTACGGATTCCGAAGACTCTGGCAAATTTCGAAAACTCCGGCAGATTTCGAAGACACCGGCAGATTACGAAGGCTCCGGCAGATTACGAAGACTCCGGCAGATTACGAAGACTCTGGCAGATTTCGAAGACTCCGGCTTGAACCGAAGACTCCGGCTTGAACCGAAGACTCCGGCTTGAACCGAAGACTCCGGCGGGAACCAAAGACTACTTTGGATTTCGAAGAATGACGGATTTCAAAGACTCCGACGGATTCCGAAGATTCCAGTGGATTCTGTAGACTCTGGTGGAGTCCAAAGACTCAGGCAAATTCTGAAGACTCATTCGCATTCCGAAAACTCCAATTTGGCTATATTTCATTCCAAAAACAGCACTATGGATCCAGTGGATTCCAAAGACTCCAAGAGATTCCAAAGACTTCAATAGGTTGTAAAAACTCCAACGGATTATAAAGGTTCAAACAGATTCCTATGGCTCCGACAGATTCCTATGGCTCTAACAGAATCCTATGGCTCAGCAGACTACAAAGACTCCAGTGAATTCAAAAGACTGCGGTGGATTCCAAAGTCTGCAGCGGACTCCGAAGACTGCGGTGGACTCCGAAGACTGCGGTGGACTCCGAAGACTGCGGTGGACTCCGAAGACTGCGGCGGACCCTGAATATTGCGGCGGATTCCAAAGTCTCAGGCGGATTCCGAAGACTATGGCGGATTCCGAAGACTACGGCGGATTGCTTAGACTCCGGCGGATTCCGAAGACTCCCGTGGATTCCGAAGACTTCCGTGGATTCCGAAGACTCCCGTGGATTCCGAAGACTCCCGTGGATTCCGAAGACTCCCGTGGATTCCGAAGACTCCCGTGGATTCCAAAGACTCCCGTGGATTCCGAAGACTCCCGTGGATTCCGAAGACTCCCGTGGATTCCGAAGACTCCCGTGGATTCCGAAGACTCTGGCGGGAACCGAAGACTCCAACAGATTCTGAAGACTCCGGCAGATTACGAAGACTCCGGCAGATTCTGAAGACTCCTGCTTGAACCAAAGACTCTGGCGGGAAATGAAGACTCAGGCGGGAAGCAAAGACTCTGGCATATTACGAAGACTCCGGCAGATTTCGAAGACTACGGCCGATTCCGAACACTCCGGTAGTTTCCGAAGACTCCGACCAATTCCGAAGGCTCCAACAGATTCCTATGGCTCAAACAGATTCCTATGGCTCAGCGGTGTGCAAAGACTCCAGAGAATTCAAAAGACTGTGGCGGATTCCGAAGACTATAACGGATTCCAAAGACTACAATGGAATATGAAGACTATTACAGATTCTAAAGACTCCATTGGATTCCAAAGACTCCAACGTATTCCGAACACTCCAAGGGATTTCTAAGACTCCAGCGGTTTCCGAAGATTCCAACGTAATCCTTTGGAGGATTCCAAAGACTCCAACAGATTCCGAAGACTCCAACGGATTCCGAAGACTCCAACGGATTCCGAAGAATACACAATGGCTACATTCGTTTCCAAAGACCACACTATGGCTCCAGTGGATTTCAAAGACTCCAGTGGATTCCATAGACTCCAAGAGATTCCAAAGACTTAAATAGGATGCAAAGACTCAAACGGATTATAATGGTTCTAACAAATTCCTATGGCTCCGACAGATTTCTATGGCTCTAACAGAATCCTATGGCTCAGCGGACTACAAAGAATCCAGTGAATTCAAAAGACTGCGGCGGACTCCGAAGACTGTGGCGGACTCCGAAGTCTCAGGCGTATTCCGAAGACTAAGGCGTATTCCGAAGACTAAGGCGTATTCCGAAGACTAAGGCGGATTCCGAAGACTTCGGCGGATTCCGAAGACTTCGGCGGATTGCTTAGACTCCGGCGGATTCCGAAGACTCCCGTGGATTCCGAAGACTCCCGTGGATTCCGAAGACTCCTGTGGATTCCGAAGACTCCCGTGGATTCCGAAGGCTCCCGTGGATTCCAAAGACTCCCGTGGATTCCGAAGACTCCCGTGGATTCCGAAGACTCCAGTGGATTCCGAAGACTCCCGTGGATTCTTAAGGCGGGAACCGAAGACTCCGGCAGATTTTGAAGACTCCGATAGCTTATGGAGACTCCGGCAGATTACGAAGACTCCGGCGGATTCCGAAGACTCCGGCTTGAACCGAAGACTCCGGCGGGAACCGAAGACTCCGGCGAGAACCGAAGACTCCGGCGGGAACCAAAGACTCCGGAATATTACGAAGACTCCGGCAGATTATGAACACTCCGGCGGATTACGAAGACTCCGGCGGATTACGAAGACTCCGGCGGATTACGAAGACTCCGGCGGATTACGAAGACTCCGGCGGATTACGAAGACTCCGGCGGATTTCGAAGACTCCGGCAGATTACGAAGACTCCGGCGGATTACGAAGACTCCGGCGGATTACGAAGACTCCGGCTGACTTCGAAAACTCTGGCGGATTCCAAAGTCTGAGGTTGATTCCTAAGACTAGGGCAGATTGCTCAGACTTCGGCAGATTGCTTAGACTCTGGCGGATTGCTTAGACTCTGGCGGATTGCTTAGACTCTGGTGGATTGCTTACACCCCGTCGGATTGCTTAGACACCGGTGGAGTCCAAAGACTCCCGTGGACTCCGAAGTCTCCCGGGGATTCCAAACACTCCCGTGGATTCCGAAGAGTCCCGGGGATACCGGAGAGTCCCGGAGATTCCGAAGACTCCCGGGGATTCCGAACACTCCCGTGGATTCTGAAGACTCCCGTGGATTCCGAAGACTCTGGAGGGGACCAAAAATTCCGGCAGATTTCGAAGACTCCGGCAGATTCGGAAGACTCTGGCAGATTCGAAAGACTCCGGCGGATTCCGAAGAATACGGTGGATTCCAAACACTCTGGCAGATTCAGAAAACTCCAAAATAGCTATATTCGATTCCAAAAAATGCACTTTGGCTCCCGAGAATTCCATTCACTCCAGTGGACTTCAAAAACTCCAGAATATTACACGGACCCAATAGATTCCAAAGACTTCAATAGATTACAAAGACTTCAATAGATTCCACAGACTTCAATAGATTTCAAAGACTCAATTGGATTCCAAAGACTCCGTATACCGAACACTCCAAGGGATTTCTAAGACTCCAGTGGATTCCGAAGATTCCCTCGGAATCCTTTGAAGGATTCCGAAGACTCCAACAGATTCCGAAGACTCCAATGAATTCCGAAAACTCCAACGCATTCGGAAGACTCCAACGGATTCCGAAGATTCCAATGGATTCCGAAGACTCCAACAGATTCCGAAGATTCCACAATGGCTACATTCGTTTCCAAAGACTGCACTATGTCTCCAGTGGATTCCAAAGACTCCAGTGGATTCCAAAGACACAGATAGATTCCAAAGACTGCAACGAAATATAATGGCTCCAACAGATTCCTTTGGCTCCAACAGATTCCTTTGGCTCCAACTAGCTCTTATGGCTCCAACAGATTACTATGGCTCAGCAGACTACAAAGACTTCATTGAGTTCAAAAGACTCCAATAAATTCAAAAGACTACGGCGGACTCCGAAGACTGCGGCAGACTCCGGGTACTGCGGCGGACTTCGAGGACTCGGGCGGACTCCGAGGACGCCGGCAGATTCCGAAGACTCCGGCGGACCCCAAAGACTCCGGCAGACCCCGAAAACTAAAGCGGAACAACAAAGACCCCAGCGGACCCCAAAGACTCCGGCAGACCCCGAAAACTACAGCGGAACACCAAAGACTCCGGCGGACCCTGAAGACTCCGGCGGACCCCGAAGACTCAGGCGGACCCCGAAGACTCAGGCAGACCCCAAAGACTCAGGCAGACCCCAAAGACTCAGGCAGACCCAAAAGACTCAGGCAGACCCAAAAGACTCAGGCGGACCCCGAAGACTCAGGCAGACCCCGAAGACTCAGGCAGACTCCAAAGACTCGGCCGCACCCAAAGACTCCGGTGCAATACAAAGACCCCGGCGCACTACGAAGACCCCGGCGCACTACGAAGACTCCGGCGGACTCCGGAGACTCCAACGGACACCGAAGACTCTGGCAGACTCCGAAGGACTCCGAAAACTTCTATGATTCCGAAAGACTCTGAAGACCTCGGCGGACACTGGAGAGACTGGCGGACTCTGAAGACTCTGGCGGACTCCGAAAACTCCGGAGGAATCCGAAGACTCCGGAGGAATCCGAAGACTCCGGAGGACTCCGAAGACTCCAGAGGACTCTGAAGACTCCAGAAGACTCTGAAGACTCCAGAGGACTCTGAAGACTCCAGAGGACTCTGAAGACTCCAGATGACTCTGAACACTCCGGTGTATTCCAAAGACTCCTACGGATTCCGAAGACTTCAGCAAATTCCGGAAACTCCAGGGGATTCCGAAAAATCCGGCGGATTCCGAAGACTCCAGTGGATTCCAAAGACTCAGGCAGATTCCGAACTCGTTCGAATTCCGAAAACTCGAATTTGGCTATATTTGATTCCAAAAATAGCACTATGAATCCAGTGGATTCCAAAGACTCCAGTGGATTCCAAACACTCCAAGAGATTCCAAAGACTTCAATAGGTTCCATGGACTCCAACGGAATATAATGGTTCCAGCAGATTCCTATGGCTCCGACAGATTCCTATGGCTCCAACATATTCCTATAGCTCCAACAGATTCCTATGGCTCACCGGACTACAGGGACGTCAGTGACTTTAAAACACTTAGGCGAAATCCGAAGACTGTGGCGGACGCCGGAGACTGCGGCAGACTCCGGAGACTGCGGCGGACTGCGAAGACTCCGGCGGACTGCGAAGACTCCGGCGGACTCCGAAGACTCCGGCGGACTCCGAAGACTCCGGCGGACTCCAGAGGAAACCGAAGAATCCGGAGGACACCGAAGAATCCGGATGAATCCGAAGACTCCGGCTGAATCTAAAGACTCCGGTGGAATCCGAAGACTCCGGCGGACTCCAAAGACTCTGGCGGACACCTAAGACTCCAGCGGACACCTAAGACTCCAGCGGACACCTAAGACTCCAGCGGACACCTAAGACTCCAGCGGACTTTGAAGACTCTAGCGGGCTCAGAAGACTCCGGAGGACTCCAAAGACTCAGGAGGACTCCGATGACTTCTAAGATTCCGAAAGACTCTGAAGACCTCGGCGGACACTGGTGACACTGGAGACTCTGGCGGACTCTGAAGACTCAGACAGTCTCCAAAGACTCTGGCAGACTCCGAAAACTCCGGCGGACTCTGAAGATTCCGGAGGAATCCGAAGACTCCGGAGGACTCCGAAGACTCCAGCGGACTCCGAAGACTCCGGCGGACTCCGAAGACTCCGGCGGACTCCAGAGGACACCGAAGAATCCGGAGGACACCGAAGAATCCGGATGAATCCGAAGACTCCGGCTGAATCCAAAGACTCCGGTGGAATCCGAAGACTCCGGCGGACTCCAAAGACTCCGGCGGACACCTAAGACTCCAGCGGACACCTAAGACTCCAGCGGACACCTAAGACTCCAGCGGACACCTAAGACTCCAGCGGACTTTGAAGACTCTAGCGGGCTCAGAAGACTCCGGAGGACTCCAAAGAGTCAGGAGGACTTCGAAGAGTCAGGAGGACTTCGAAGAGTCCAGAGGACCTCGAAGACTCCGGCAGACTCCGCAGACTCTGGCAGACTCCGCAGACTCCAGCGGACTCCGAAGCCTCCGGCGGACTCCAAATACTCCGGAGGACTCCGAAGACTTCTAAGATTCCGAAAGACTCTGAAGACCTCGGCGGACACTGGAGACACTGGAGACTCTGGCGGACTCTGAAGACTCAGACGGACTCCAAAGACTCTGGCAGACTCCGAAAACTCCGGCGGACTCTGAAGATTCCGGAGGAATCCGAAGACTCCGGAGGACTCCGAAGACTCCAGAGGACTCTGAAGACTCCAGTGGACTCCGAAGACTCCAGAGGACTCCGAAGACTCCGGTGGAATCCGAAGACTCCGGCGGAATCCGAAGACCCCGGCGGACTCCGAAGACTCCGGCGGACACCTAAGACTCCAGCGGACACCTAAGACATCGGCGGACTTTGAAGACTCTAGCGGGCTCAGAAGACTCCGGAGGACTCCAAAGACTCAGGAGGACTTCGAAGAGTCCAGAGGACCTCGAAGACTCCGCAAACTCCGCAGACTCCGGCGGACTCCGCAGACTCCGGCGAACTCCGCAGACTCCGGTGGACTCCAAAGCCTCCGGCGGACTCCGAAGACTCCGGCGGACTCTGAAAACTCAGGCGAACTTAGAAAACTCAGGCGAACTTAGAAAACTCCGGCGGACTCCGAAGACTCCGGAGGACTCCAAAGACTCAGGAGGACTTTTAAGACTCCAGAGGATTTCCGGAGGACTCCGAAGACTCCAGAGGAACTCCAGAGACTTATGAGGACTCCGAAGACTCCAGAGGATTCCAAAGACTCCAGAGGACTCCGAAGACTCTGGTATATTCCAAAGACTCTTACAGATTCCGAAGACTTCAGCGGATTACGAAAATTCTGGCGGATTCCGAAGACTCCAGTGGATTACGTAGACTCAGGCAGATTCCGAAGACTCATTCAATTTCCGAAAACTCCAAATTAGCTATATTTGATTCCAAAAAAAGCACTATGGATCCAGTGGATTCCAAAGACTCCAAGAGATTCCAAAGACTTCAATAGGTTCCAAAGACTTCAACGGATTATAATGGTTCTGATAGATTCCTATGACTCTGACAGAATCCTATGGCTCATCGGACTACAAACACTTCAGTAAATTCAAAAGACTGCGGTGGACTCCAAATACTCCGGCAGACTCCGATGACTGCGTCGGACTCCGAAGACTGCGGCGGACTCCGAATACTCCGGCAGACTCCAAAGACTGCGACGGACCCCAAGTACTCCGGCGGACTCATAATACTAAGGCGAACTTCGAAGACTCAGGCTGAATCCGGACACTTCGGCGGAATCTAAAGACTCATGCGGAATCCAAACACTCCGGCGGACACCTAAAACATCGGAGGACTCCGAAGACTCCGGAGGACTTCGAAGACTCCGGAGGACTTCGAAGACTCCGGCGGACTCCGAAGACTCTGGCAGACACCTTAGACATTGGCGAACACCTAAGACATCGGCGGACTTCAAAGACTCCGGCGGACTTTGAAGACTCTGGCAGACTCCAAAGACTCCGCAGGACTTTGAAGACTCCGGAGGACTTCGAAGGCTTTAAAGACTCCGGAGGACTTCGAAGGCTTCAAAGACTCCGGACGACTTCGAAGGCTTCAAAGACTCCGGAGGACTCCGAAGACTCCGGCGGACTCCGAAGACTCCGGCGGACTCTGAAGACTCCAGAGGACTCCTAAGACTCTGGCAGACTCCAAAAACATCAGAGGACTCCGAAGACTCCAGAGGAATCTGAAGACTCCAAAGGACTCCGTAGACTCCGGTGTATTCCAAAGACTCCTACGGATTCCGAAGACTCAGGCAAATTCCAAAAACTCCAGCGGATTCTGAAAACTCCGGCGGATTCCGAAGACTCCAGTGGATTCCGTAGACTCCCGTGGATTTCGTAGACTCTGGTGGATTCTAAAGACTCAGGCCGATTCCAAACTCATTCGAATTCCGAAAACTCCAATTTGGCTATATTTGATTACAAACATAGCACTATGGATCCAGTAGATTCCAAACACTCCAAGAGATTCCAAAGACTTCAATAGGTTCCAAAGACTCCAAGGGATTATAATGGCTCCAGCAGATTCCTATGGCTCTGACATATTCCTATAGCTCCAACAGATTCCTATAACTTCAACAGATTCCTATGGCTCAACGGACTACAGGGACACCAGTGAATTTAACCCTGGATAGGTACGGTCCTCGGACACCCCTTTAAGGGTATACTCGGACGCGAACGACCCCGACGCCAAAAAAAATTCTTGAAAAATCAGTTTTTGCAGTAACCTCCTTTTTTCTTTTGCCAAAAAAAACTTCAATGAATGCTTAAAACAACTGTAAAGATAAATACTACTCATCTGCAGAAAAACTATTTATTATAAATATTTTAAAAAATTAAGTAGAAAAAAAAGACCTGACATAAAAATTCATAAAAAAAAAGTTTATACATATATACACAAATCCTTTTAGGAATTGATTCTTGAATGTTTAGGACACATCTTGATGTATTTTGGATGAAGTCAGACCCATGGAGGTGAAGATCTGAAATGAGAAAAAAATGGTAACTTTTTTTGGCCAAAAAAAATTGTCAAAATTTCATGAATTTTTTTGGGTACCCAAATGAAATAGGAAGTGGCTAGTTTTTTTAGGGAATAAACATATGTTATCCTAAAATAGAAATATGTAAAAAAATCTTCATTATTTTGTAAATTACATTTATATCAGGGGCCATATCTAAAGGTAATTTTTTGAGTACTTGGAAATTTCGTAAAAAAATACATATATTTAATATATAATATGATATTTATGCAGGTAAAAATATACCAAAATATCACAAATTCTATAGGGAACAAGAATATATATAGATAGGGCAGCTTACGCTTCGGATATGTCCACAAAATGGCCGCCAACCACACTGACTCAGACTCCCTAATCTGCCACATGAAATGTAGGAAGGGTATGTCAATTTCAAGGTGTTATTTACTAATCTAATTATTATTGGATATGCATAAAAATTGTATGGTGGGTTGCTGGATAATTGTCGATTATTTTACGACTATAAAATTAAAATTCTGACCCAAAAAAATTTTTTTGAAGGGAAATAAAATCGAAAAAAAAAATGTAAAACAATATTTTAGCTAAAAAAATTTGATGATATTCAATCAAAAAAAAAGTAAACAAAATTTTCCGACAAATAAACATCTAGAGGAATCATTACTCTGTGATAGTTCCTTAGTACGTAGTAATTTTGAAAGAATTGGGAAAAAACGAAAAAATGGCAATCGAACACATACCTATATATACGCCATATCTGGCTAAAAAAAAAGATAGGCATGGGTAGCCAGATCATCTAGAAACACTTTCCAACACTATAAAAATATAAGTTTTGCGACACTACTTGCCAATTCCTTACGGTAACATGACTAAGCAAAAAAATGCAAAACAAATAAAAAGGGGCACTCGTGGAAAAATGGCCATTCTAATATACGGCATTTCAGAAAAAAAAAATTTCAGCCACGTGCTAGGCAAACCATCAAGGAATATTTTCCGACACATAAACATATAAATGAAATATTACTCTGTGATAGTTCCTTAGTACGTAGTAATTTTGAAAGAAATGGGAAAAAACGAAAAAATGGCAATCACAGGAAAATCGAACACATACTTATATATACGCCATATCTGGCTAAAAAAAAATAGGCATGGGTAGCCAGATCATCTAGAAACACTTTCCAACACTATAAAAATATAAGTTTTGCGACACTACTTGCCAATTCCTTACGGTAACATGACTAAGCAAAAAAATGCAAAACAAATAAAAAGGGGCACTCGCGGAAAAATGCCCAACATTCTAATATACGGCATCTCAGATAAAAAAAAAAGACATGCACGTGTTAGCCCAACCATCAAGGCACACTTTCTAACACATAAACATGAAAAAAAAATCAATAATATACGGCAATTCCTTACTACGTAGTAAATTTTTACAAATATTGAAAAAAAAAACAGAAATTGGCAACCGCAGTTAAATACCCAATATACCAATAACTACGTCGTATCTGACAAAAACAAAATCACGCATGGGTAGCCAGATCATCTAGACACACTTTCCAACATTAAAAAAGCAAAAGTTTTACGACACTATTTGGCAATATCTTACGGAAAAATGACTTGGCAAAAAAATTTTAAAAAATTAAAAAGGGACACTCGCGGTAAAATGCCCGACATTCTAATATACGACATCTCAGATAAAAAAAAAGACATGCACGTGTTAGCCCAACCATCAAGGCACACTTTCTAACACATAAACATGAAAAAAAAATGAATAATATACGGCAATTCCTTACTACGTAGTAATTTTTACAAATATTGAAAAAAAAACAGAAATTGGTAACCGCAGTTAAATACCCAATATACCAATAACTACGTCGTATCTGACAAAAACAAAGTCATGCATGGGTAGCCAGATCATCTAGACACACTTTCCAACACTAAACAAGCAAAAGTTTTACGACACTATTTGGCAATATCTTACGGAAAAATGACTTGGCAAAAAAATGAAAAAAAATGAAAAAGGGGCACTCGCGGTAAAATGGTCCTCGTGGTGATGAACGACATTTTAACTAAAAAAAAAAAACATGCACATGGTAGCCAAACAATCCACCAAGACTTTCCACAACTGATAACCTATACAAGTTGCACCATTCTACGACAATTTCATAATACGTAATAACTTTGATAATTATGCAAACTACCTCAGAAGGGTAAACTCGGACGCGAACGACCCCGACGCGTCTCAGAAATCGGGGAAGGAGTACAGCTACAGCAATGCACATCTGGACACTACTAGAGCGTGTAGGGGAGACACCTCCTGCAGGTCGATCACCCACAAATTCAGTTACAGGGGTGAGTCACGTGAGAAAAACCTGTTTTTTTTTGACGCTCGGGGTCGCAAACGACCCACCGTACCTATCCAGGGTTAAAAGATGTAGGCGAAATAGGAAGACTGCGGCAGACTCCGGAGACTGCGGCGGACTCCGACGACTGCGGCGGACTCCGACGACTGCGGCGGACTCCGACGACTGCGGCGGACTCCGACGACTGCGGCGGACTCCGACGACTGCGGCGGACTCCGACGACTGCGGCGGACTCCGACGACTGCGGCGGACTCCGACGACTGCGGCGGACTCCGACGACTGCGGCGGACTCCGACGACTCCGGCGGACTCCGACGACTCCGGCGGACTCCGACGACTCCGGCGGACTCCGACGACTCCGGCGGACTCCGACGACTCCGGCGAACTCCGACGACTCCGGCGAACTCCGACGACTCCGGCAGACTCAGAAAACTCCGGCGGACTTCGAAAACTCCGGCAGACTCCGAAGACTCCAAAGGACTCCGAAGACTCCAAAGGACTCCGAAGACTCTGGTGTATTCCAAAGACTCCTACGGACTCCAAAGACTCCGGCAAATTATGAAAACTCCAGCGGATTCTGAAAACTCTGGCGGATTCCGAAGACTCCAGTGGATTCCATGTACTCTGGTGGATTCCAAAGACTCAGGCAGATTCCGAAGACTCTGGCAAACTCCGAAGACTCCGGCTGACTCCGAAAACTCCGGCGGACTCCGAAGACTCCGGAGGACTCCGAAGACTCCGCAGGACCCCGAAAACTCCAGAGGACTCCGAAAACTCCAGAGGACTCCGAAAACTCCAGAGGACTCCGAAGACTCCGGCTGACTCCAAAGACTCTGGCGGGCTATGAAAACTCCGGAAAACTCCGAAGACTCCGGCACACTCCGAAGACTCCGGCAGACTCCAAAAACTCCGGCGGACTCCGAAGACTCCGGAGGACTCCGAAGACTCCGCAGGACCCCGAAAACTCCAGAGGACTCCGAAGACTCCGCAGGACCCCGAAAACTCCAGAGGACTCCGAAGACTCTGGCTGACTCCAAAGACTCTGGCGGGCTATGAAAACTCCGGCGAACTACGAAGACTACGGCGGTCTCCGAAAACTCCGGCAGACTCCGAAGACTCCGGCGGACACCTAAGACATCGGCGGACTCCGAAGACTCCGGCGGACTTTGAAGATTCTGGCAGACTCCAAAGACTCCAGAGGACTTTGAAGACTCCGGAGGACTTTGAAGACTTCGAAGACTCCGGAGGACTCCGAAGACTCAGGCGGACTCCGAAGACTCGGCGGACTCCGAAAACTCCGGCGGACTCCGAAGACTCCAGAGGACTTCGAAGACTCCAAAGGACTGAAGACTCTGGAAGACTCCAAAAACTTCGGAGGACTCCGAAGAATCCAGAGGAATCTGAAGACTCCAGGGGACTCTGAAAACTCAAAAGAACTCTGAAGACCCCGGTGTATTTCAAAGACTCCTACGGATTCCGAAGACTTTGGGAAATTCTGAAAACTCCAGCGGATTCCAAAGACTTCGGGAAATTCCGAAGACTCCAGTGAATTCCGTAGACTCTGGTGGATTCCAAAGACTCGGGCAGATTCCGAAGACTCATTCGATTTGCGAAAACTCCAATTTGGCTATATTTAATTCTAAAAATAGCACTATGGATTCAGTGGATTCCAAAGACTCCAGTGAATTCCAAAGACTTAAATAGGTTCCAAAGACTCCAACGTATTATAATGGTTCCAGCAGATTCCTATGACTCCGACAGATTCCTATGGCTCCAACAGATTCCTATGGCTCCAACAGATTCCTATAGCTCCAACAGATTCCTATAGCTCAACGGACTACAGAGACGCCAGTGAATTTAAGAGACTTACGCGAAATCAGAAGACTGCGGCAGACTCCAGAGACTGCGGCAGACTCCAATGACTGCAGCGGACTCCGAAGACTGCGGCGGACTCCGAAGACTGCGGCGGAATCCGAAGACTCCGGCGGACTCCGAAGACTCCGGAGGACTCCGAAGACTCTGGAGGACTCCGAAGACTCCGGAGGACTCCGAAGACTCCGGAGGACTCCGAAGACTCCGGAGGACTCCGAAGACTCCGGAGGACTCCGAAGACTCCGGAGGACTCTAGCGGACTCCGGAGGACACTGAAGAATCCGGATGAATCCAAAGACTCCGGCGGAATCCAAAGACTCCGGCGGAATCCAAAGACTCCGGCGGAATCCAAAGACTCCGGCGGAATCCAAAGACTCCGGCGGAATCCAAAGACTCCGGCGGAATCCAAAGACTCCGGCGGAATCCAAAGACTCCGGCGGAATCCAAAGACTCCGGCGGAATCCAAAGACTCCAGAGGACCTCGAAGACTCCGGCGGACTCCGAAGACTCAGGCGGACTCCGAAGACTCAGGCGGACTCCGAAGACTCTGGCGGACTCCGAAAACTCCGGCGAACTTAGAAAACTCCGGCGGACTCCAAAGACTCCGGAGGACTCAGAAGACTCCGGTGGACTCCGAAGACTCCGGCGGACTCCGAAAACTCCGGCGGACTCCGAAGACTCCGCAGGACTCCGAAGACTCTGGTGTATTCCAAAGACTCCTACGGATTCCGAAGACTCCGGCAAATTCTGAAAACTCCAGCGGATTCCGAAAACTCTGTCAGATTCCGAAGACTCCAGTAGATTCCGTATACTCTTATGGATTAGAAGGACTCAGGATGATTCCGAAGACTCCGGCGAACTCCGAAGACTCCGGAGGACTCCGAAAACTCTGCAGGACTCCGAAAACTCCAGAGGAATCCGAAGACTCTGGCGGACTCCGAAGACTTCAGCGGACTACGAAGACTCCGGTGGTCTTCGAAAACTCCGGCAGACTCCGAAGACTCCAGCAGACTCCAAAGACTTCAGCGGACACCTAAGATAGCGGCGTACTCCGAAGACTCCGGCGGACTTTGAAGACTCTGGCAGACTCCAAAGACTCCTGAGGGCTTTGAAGACTCCGGAGGACTTCGAAGACTTCGAAAACTCCGGATGACTCCGAAGACTTTGGCGGACTCAAATGACTCAGGCGGACTCGAAAGACTCCTGCGGACTCCGAAGACTCCAGAGGAATCCGAAGACTCCAGAGGACTCTGGAGACTGCAGAGGACTCTCAAGACTCCAGAGGACTCTCAAGACTCCAGAGGACTCTCAAGACTCCAGAGGACTCTCAAGACTCCAGAGGACTCTCAAGACTCCAGAGGACTCTCAAGACTCCAGAGGACTCTTAAGACTCCAGAGGACTCTCAAGACTCCAGTGTATTCAAAAGATTCCTACATATTCCGAAGACTTTGGGAAATTCCGAAAACTCCAGCGGATTCCGAAAACTCCAGCGGATTCCGAAAACTCCGGCGGATTCCGAAGACTCCAGTGAATTCCGTAGACACTGGTGGATTCCAAAGACTCAGGCCGATTCCGAAGACTCAGTCGAATTCCGAAAACTCCGGCGGATTCCGAAGAAGCCAAGTGGACTCAGTAGACTCAGGTGGATTCGAAAGACTCAGGCAGATTCTGAAGACTCATTCGAATTCCGAAAACTCCAAGTTGGCTATATTTAATTCCAAAATAGCACTATGGATTCAGTGGATTCCAAAGATTCCAGTGGATTCCAAACACTCCAAGAGATTTCAAAGACTTCAATAGGTTCCATAGACTCCAACGGATTATAATAGTTCCAGCAGATTCCTATGGCTCCGACAGATTCCTATGGCTCCAACAAATTCCTATAGCCCCAACAGATTCCTAAGGCTCAACGGACTACAGGGACGCCAGTGAATTTAAAAGACTTAGGCGAAATCCGAAGACTGCGGCTGACTCCAGAAACTGCGGCGGACTCCGATGACTGCGGCGGACTCCGATGACTCAAGCGGACTCCGAAAGACACCAAAGAATCCGGATGAATCCGAAGACTCCGGCTGAATCTAAAGACTCCGTCGGACTCCAAAGACTCCGGCGGACTCCGAAGACTCCGGCGGACACCTAAGACTCCAGCGGACACCTAAGACTCCAGCGGACACCTAAGACATCGGCGGACTTTGAAGACTCTGGCGGTTTCCGAAGACTCCGGAGGACTCCAAAGACTCAGGGGGACTTCAAAGAGTCCAGAGAACCTAGAAGACTCTGGCCGACTCCGAAGACTCCGGAGGACTCCGAAGACTCCGGAGGACTCCGAAGACTCCGGAGGACTCCGAAGACTCTGGAGGACTCCGAAGACAGGAGTCCGAAAACTCCAGAGGACTCCGAAGACAGGAGTCCGAAAACTCCAGAGGACTCCGGAGACTCCAGCGGACGCCGAAGACTCCGGCGACTCCGGCAGACTCCGAAGACTCCGGCGGACTTCGAATACTCCAGCGGACTCCAAAGACTCCGGTAAACACCTAAGACATCGGCGGAAACCTAAGACATCGGCGGACTCTGAAGACTCCGGCGGACTTTGAAGATTCTGGCAGACTCCAAAGACTCCGAAGGACTTTAAAAACTCCGAAGGACTTTGAAGACTCCGGACGACTCCGGTGGACTCGAAAGACTCCGGCAGACTCGAAAGACTCCAGCGGACTCCGAAGACTCCGGCGGACTCCGAAGACTCCACAGGAATCCGAAGACTCCTGAGGACTCCTAAGATTCTGGCGGACTCCAAAAACTTCGGAGGACTCCGAAGACTCCAGAGGAATCTGAAGACTCCAAAGGACTCCGTAGACTCCGGTGTATTCCAAAGACTCCTACGGATTCCGAAGACTCAGGCAAATTCCAAAAACTCCAGCGGATTCTGAAAACTCCGGCGGATTCCAAAGACTCCAGTGGATTACGTAGACTCTAGTGGATTACGTAGACTCTAGTGGATTACGTAGACTCTAGTGGATTAGGTAGACTCTAGTGGATTACGTAGACTCTAGTGGATTCCGAAGACTCATTCGAATTCCGAAAACTCCAATTTGGCTATATTTGATTCCCAAAACAGCACTATGGATCCAGTGGATTCCAAAGACTCCAAGAGATTCCAAAGACTTCAATAGGTTCCAAACACTCTAATGGATTATAATGGTTCTAATAGATTCCTATGACTCTGACAAAATCCTATGGCTCAGCGGACTATAAAGACTTCAGTGAATTCAAAAGACTGCGGTGGACTCCAAATGCTCCGGAGGACTCCGAAGACTACGGCGGACTCCGATGACTGTGTCGGACTCCGATAACTGCGGCAGACTCCGAATACTCCGGCAGACTCCAAAGACTGCGGCGGACTCCAAATGCTCCGGCAGACTCCAAAGACTGCGGCGGACTCCAAATGCTCCGGCGAACTTCGAAGACTCCGGCTAAATCCGGACACTTCGGCGGGATCTGGACACTTCGGCGGAATCCGGACACTTCGGCAGAATCCAAAGACTCTTGCGGAATCCGAAGACTTCGGCGGACTCTGAACACTACGGCGGACTCCGAAGACTAAGGCGGACACCTAAGACATCGGCAGACTACGAAGACTCTGGCGGGCTCCGAATACTCCGGAGGACCCCAAAGATTCCGGAGGACTTCGAAGACTCCTATGGACTCCGAAGAAGCCGGCGGACTCCGAAAACTCCGCAGGACACCGAAGACTCCAGAGTACTCCAAAGACTCTGGTGTATTCCAAAGACTCCTACGGATTCCGAATACTCCGGCAAATTCTGGAAACTCCAGCGGATTCCGAAAACTCTGGCGGCTTCCGATGACTCCAGTGGATTCCGTATACTCTGGTGGATTCTAAAGACTCAGGCAGATTCTGAAGAATCCGGCGGACTCCAAAGACTCCGGTGGATTCCAAAGACTCCAGCGGAATCCGAAAACTCCGGCGGACTCCGAAGACTCCGGAGGACTCCGAAGACAGGAGTCCGAAAACTCCAGAGGACTCCAGAGACTCCAGCGGACGCCGAAGACTCTGGCAACTCCAGCAGACTCCGAAGACTCCATCGGACTTCGAAGACTCCAGCGGACTCCAAAGACTCCGGCAAACATCCAAGACATCGGCGGAAATCTAAGACATTGGCAGACTCCGAAGACTCCGGCGGACTTTGAAGACTCTGGCAGACTCCTAAGACTCCGAAGGACTTTGAAGACTCCGAAGGACTGAAGACTCCGGACGACTCCGGCGGACTCGAAAGACTCCGGCAGACTCGAAAGACTCCGGCGGACTCTGAAGACTCCGGCGGACTCAGAAGACTCCATAGGAATCCGAAGACTCCTGAGGACTCCTAAGACAGGAGTCCGAAAACTCCAGAGGACTCCGGAGACTCCAGCGGACGCCGAAGACTCCGGCAACTCCAGCAGACTCCGAAGACTCCAGCGGACTTCGAAGACTCCGGCGGACTCCAAAGACTCCGGCAAAAACCCAAGACATCAGCGGAAACATAAGACATCGGCGGACTCCGAAGACTCCGGCGGACTTTGAAGACTCTGGCAGACTCCTAAGACTCCAAAGGACTTTGAAGACTCCGAAGGACTGAAGACTCCGGACGACTCCGGCGGACTCGAAAGACTCCGGCAGACTCGAAAGACTCCGGCGGACTCCGAAGACTCCGGCGGACTCCGAAGACTCCGGCGGACTCCGAAGACTCCGGCGGACTCCGAAGAATCCATAGGAATCCGAAGACTCCTGAGGACTCCTAAGACTCTGGCGGACTCCAAAAACTTCGGAGGACTCCGAAGACTCCAGAGGAATCTGAAGACTCTGGCGGACTCCAAAAACTTCGGAGGACTCCGAAGACTCCAGAGGAATCTGAAGACTCCAAAGGACTCCGTAGACTCCGGTGTATTCCAAAGACTTCTACGGATTCCGAAGACTCAGGCAAATTCCAAAAACTCCAGCGGATTCTGAAAACTCCGGCGGATTCCGAAGACTCCAGTGGATTTCGTAGACTCCCGTGGATTTCGTAGACTCTGGTAGATTCCAAAGACTCAGGCAAATTCCGAACTCATTCGAATTCCGAAAACTCCAATCTGGCTATATTTGATTCCAAAAAAAGCACTATGGATCCAGGGGATTCCAAAGACTCCAGTAGATTCCAAACACTCCAAGAGATTCCGAAGACTTCAATAGGTTCCAAAGACTTCAACGGATAATGGTTCCAGCAAATTCCTATGGCTCTGACAGATTACTATAGCTCCAACAGATTCCTATAACTCCAACAGATTCCTATGGCTCAACGGACTACAGGGACACCAGTGAATTTAAAAGACGTAGACGAAATCCGAAGACTGTGGCAGACTCCGGAGACTGCAGCGGACTCCGATGACTCCGGCGGACTCCGATGACTCCGGCGGACTCCGATGACTCCGGCGGACTCCGATGACTCCGGCGGACTCCGATGACTCCGGCGGATTCCAAAGACTCCGGCGGATTCCAAAGACTCCGGCGGACTCAGAAAACTCCTGCGGTCTCCGAAAACTCAGGCGGACCTCGAAAACTCCGGCGGACTCCGAAGACTCCGCAAGACTCCAAAGACTCCAGAGGACTCCGAAGATTCGGGTGTATTTCAAAGACTCCTACGGACTCCGAAGACTCCGGCAAATTATGAAAACTCCAGCGGATTCCGAAAACTCTGGCGGATTCCGAAGGCTCCAGTGGATTCCGTGTACTCTGGTGGATTCCAAAGACTCAGGCAGATTCCGAAGACTCCGGCAAACTCCGAAGAATCTGGCGGACTACGAAGACTCCGGCAGTCTCCGAAAACATTGGCAGACTCCGAAGACTCCGGCGGACACATGAGACATCGCCGGACTCCGAAGACTCCGGCGGACTTTGAAGACCCTGGCAGACTCCAAAGACTCCTGAGGACTTTGAAGACTCCGGCGGACTTAGAAGGCTCTGGCGGACTCCGAAGACTCCAGCGGACTCCGAAGACTCCAGCGGACTCCGAAGACTCCGGTGGACTCCGAATACTCCAGAGGAATCCGAAGACTCCAGAGGACTCCTAAGACTCTGGAAGACTCCAAAAACTTCAGAGGACTCTGAAGACTCCAAAGGAATCTGAATACTCCAGAGGAATCTGAACACTCCAGAGGAATCTGAGGACTCCAGTGGACTCTGAAGACTCCGGTGTATTCCAAAGACTCCTACGGATTCCGAAGACTTCGGGAAATTCCAAAAACTCCAGCAGATTCCAAAGACTTCGGGATATTCCAAAGACTACAGTGGATTCCGTAGACTCTGCTGGATTCCAAAGACTCAGGGAGATTCCGAAGATCATTCGAATTCCGAAAACTCCAATTTGGCTATATTTAATTCCAAAACTAGCTCTATGGATTCAGTGGATTCCAAAGACTCCAGTGGATTCCAAACACTCCAAGAGATTACAAAGACTTCAATAGGTTCCAAAGACTCCACGGATTATTATGGTTCCAGCAGATTCCTATGGCTCCGACAGATTCCTATGGCTCCAACAGATTCCTATAACTCCAACAGATTCCTATGGTTCAACGGACTACAGGGACGCCAGTGAATTTAAAAGACTTATGCGAAATCCGAAGACTGTGGCGGAATCCAGAGACTGCGGCAGACTCCGGAGACTGCGGCGGACTCCAATAACTGCGGCGGACTCCGAAGACTCCGTCGGACTTCGAAGACTTTGGCGAACTCTGGAGGACACCGAAGAATCTTGATGAATCCGAAAACTCCGGCGGAATCCAAAGACTCCGGTGGAATCCGAAGACTCCAGCAGACTCAGAAGACTCTGGCGGACTCCGAAGACTCCAGCGGAAACCTGAGACTCCAGCGGACAACTAAGACATCGGGGGACTTCGAAGACTCTGGTGGGCTCCGAAGACTCCGGAGGACTCCAAAGACTCCAGAGGACCTCGAAGACTCCGGCGGACTCCGAAGACTCCGGTGGACTCCGAAGACTACGGCGGACTCCAAAGACTCCGGAGGACTACAAAGACTCCCGAGGACTCCAAAGACTCCAGAAGACTCTGAAGAATCCGGAGGAACTCCAAAGACTCAAGAGGACTCCGAAGACTCCAGAGGACTCGAAAGACTCAAGAGGACTCGAAAGACTCCAGAGGACTCCAAAGACTGCGGCAGACTCCGAAGACTTCGGCGGACACCTAAGACATCGGCGGACACCTAAGACATCGGCGGACTCCGAAGACTCCGGCGGACTTTGAAGACTCTGGCAGACTCCAAAGACTCCTAAGGACTTTGAAGACTCCGGAGGACTTTGAAGACTCCAGAGGGTTTCGAAGACTTCGAAGACTCCGGAGGACTCCGAAGACTCCGGCGGACTCCGAAAACTCCGGCGGACTCCGAAAACTCCGGCGGACTCCGAAAACTCCAAAAGAATCCGAAGACTCCATAGGACTCCGAAGACTCTGGAAGACTCCATAAATTTCGGAGGACCCCGAAGACTCCAGAGGAATCTGAAGACTCCAGGGGACTCTGAAGACTCCAGAGGACTCTGAACACTCCGGTTTATTCCAAAGACTCCTACGGATTCCGAACATTTCGGGAAATTTCGAAAACTCCAGCGGATTCCAAAGACTTCAGGAAATTCCGAAGACTCCAGTGGATTCCGTAGACTCTGGTGGATTCCAAAGACTCAGGCAGATTCCGAAGACTCATTCGAATTCCGAAAACTCCAATTTGGCTATATTTAATTCCAAAAATAGCACTATGGATTCAGTGGATTCCAAAGACTCCAGTGGATTCCAAACACTCCAAGAGGTTCCAAAGACTTCAATATGTTCCAAAGACTCCAACGGATTATAATGGTTCCAACTGATTCCTATGGCTCTGACAGATTCCTATGGCTCCAACAGATTCCTATAGCTCCAACAGATTCCTATGGCTCAACGGACTACAGGGACGCCAGTAAATTTAAAAGACTTAGGCGAAATCCGAAGACTGCGTCGGACAACAGAAACTGCGGCAGACTCCGGAGACTGCGGAGGACTCCGACGACTGCGGCGAACTCCGAAGACTCCGGCAGACTCCGAAGACTCAGGCGGACTCGGAACACTCCGGAGGAGCCCAGCGGACACCTAAGACATCGGCGGACTTTGAAGACTCTGGCGGGCTCCGAAGACTCCGAAGGACTCCAAAGACTCCGGAGGACTTCGAAGACTCCAGAGGACCTCGAAGACTCAGGCGGACTCCGAAGATTCCGGCGGACTCCGAAGACTCAGGCGGACTCCGAAGACTCAGGCGGACTCTGAAGACTCAGGCGGACTCTGAAGACTCAGGCGGACTCCGAACACTCAGGCGGACTCCGAAGACTCTGGCGGACTCCGAACACTCAGGCGGACTCCGAACACTCAGGCGGACTCCGAAAAAGCTTAGAAAACTTCACTGGACTCTGGATATTCCAGAGGACTCTGAAGACTCCGGAAGAACTCCAAAGACTCAAGAGGACTCCGAAGACTCCAGAGGACTCCAAAGACTCAAGAGGACTCCCAAGACTCCAGAGGACTCCAAAGACTCAAGAGGACTCCCAAGACTCCAGAGGATTCTGAAGACTCCAGAGGACTCCCAAGACTCTGGTGTATTCCAAAGACTTCTACGGATTCCGAAGACTCCGGCAAATTCCGAAAAACTCCAGCGGATTACGAAAACTCCGGCGAATTCCGAAGACTCCAGTGGATTCCGTACACTACAGTGGATTCCGTAGACTCCAGTGGATTCCGAAAACTCCAATTTGGCTATATTTTATCCCAAAAACAGCACTATGGATCCAGTGGATTCCAAAGACTCCAAGAGATTCCAAAGACTTCAATATGTTCCAAAGATTCCAACGGATTATAATGGTTCTAATAGATTCTTATGGCTCTGACAGAATCACATGGCTCAGCGGACTACAAAGACTTCAGTGAATTCAAAAGACTGCGGTGGACTCCAAAGACTGCAGTGGACTCCAAAGTCTGCAGCGGACTCCGAAGACTGCGGCGGACACCGAAGACTCCTGCGGACACCGAAGACTCCGTCTGACTCCGAAGACTCCGGCGGACACCTAAGACATCGGCGGACTCCGAAAACTCTGGCGGACTTTGAAAACTCTGGCAGACTCTAAATACTCTGGAGGACTTTGAAGATTGCAGCGGACTCCAGAGACTGCGGCGGACTCCGATGACTGCGTCGGACTCCGAAGGACTCCGAATACTCCGGCGGACTCCAGAGACTGCGGCGAACTCCAAACACTCCGGCGAACTTCTAAAACTCCGGCGAACTTCGAAGACTCATGCGGAATCCGAAGACTTTGGCGGACTCCGAAGACTCCGCCGAAGACTTTGGCGGACTCCGAAGACTCCGCCGGACTCCGAAGACTCCGGCGGACTCCGAAGACTCCGGCGGACTCCGAAGACTCCAGAGGACTCCGAAGACTCCAGAGGATTCCGAAGACTCCAGGGGACTCCGAAGACTCCAGGGGACTCCGAAGACTCCAGAGGACTCCAAAGAGTCTGGTGTATTCCAAAGACTCCTACGGATTACGAAGACTCCGGCAAATTCTGAAAACTCCTGCGGATTCCAAAAACTCTTGAAGATTCCGAAGACTCCAGTGGATTCCCTATAGTCTGGTGGATTCCAAAGACTCAGGCAGATTCCGAAGTCTCTGGCGAACTCCGAAGACTCCGAAAGACTCCGAAGACTCCGCAGGACTCCGAAAACTCCAGAGGACTCCGAAGACTCCGGCGGACTCTGAAGACTCCGGAAGATTCTGAAGACTCCGACGACTCCGGCGAACTCCGACGACTCCGGCGAACTCCGACGACTCCGGCGAACTCCGACGACTCCGGCGAACTCCGACGACTCCGGCAGACTCAGAAAACTCCGGCGGACTTCGAAAACTCCGGCAGACTCCGAAGACTCCAAAGGACTCCGAAGACTCCAAAGGACTCCGAAGACTCCAAAGGACTCCGAAGACTCTGGTGTATTCCAAAGACTCCTACGGACTCCAAAGACTCCGGCAAATTATGAAAACTCCAGCGGATTCTGAAAACTCTGGCGGATTCCGAAGACTCCAGTGGATTCCGTGTACTCTGGTGGATTCCAAAGACTCAGGCAGATTCCGAAGACTCTGGCAAACTCCGAAGACTCCGGCTGACTCCGAAAACTCCGGCGGACTCCGAAGACTCCGGAGGACTCCGAAGACTCCGCAGGACCCCGAAAACTCCAGAGGACTCCGAAAACTCCAGAGGACTCCGAAGACTCCGGCTGACTCCAAAGACTCTGGCGGGCTATGAAAACTCCGGAAAACTCCGAAGACTCCGGCACACTCCGAAGACTCCGGCAGACTCCAAAAACTCCGGCGGACTCCGAAGACTCCGGAGGACTCCGAAGACTCCGCAGGACCCCGAAAACTCCAGAGGACTCCGAAGACTCCGCAGGACCCCGAAAACTCCAGAGGACTCCGAAGACTCTGGCTGACTCCAAAGACTCTGGCGGGCTATGAAAACTCCGGCGAACTACGAAGACTACGGCGGTCTCCGAAAACTCCGGCAGACTCCGAAGACTCCGGCGGACTTTGAAGATTCTGGCAGACTCCAAAGACTCCAGAGGACTTTGAAGACTCCGGAGGACTTTGAAGACTTCGAAGACTCCGGAGGACTCCGAAGACTCAGGCGGACTCCGAAGACTCGGCGGACTCCGAAAACTCCGGCGGACTCCGAAGACTCCAGAGGACTTCGAAGACTCCAAAGGACTGAAGACTCTGGAAGACTCCAAAAACTTCGGAGGACTCCGAAGAATCCAGAGGAATCTGAAGACTCCAGGGGACTCTGAAAACTCAAAAGAACTCTGAAGACCCCGGTGTATTTCAAAGACTCCTACGGATTCCGAAGACTTTGGGAAATTCTGAAAACTCCAGCGGATTCCAAAGACTTCGGGAAATTCCGAAGACTCCAGTGAATTCCGTAGACTCTGGTGGATTCCAAAGACTCGGGCAGATTCCGAAGACTCATTCGATTTGCGAAAACTCCAATTTGGCTATATTTAATTCTAAAAATAGCACTATGGATTCAGTGGATTCCAAAGACTCCAGTGAATTCCAAAGACTTAAATAGGTTCCAAAGACTCCAACGTATTATAATGGTTCCAGCAGATTCCTATGACTCCGACAGATTCCTATGGCTCCAACAGATTCCTATAGCTCCAACAGATTCCTATAGCTCAACGGACTACAGAGACGCCAGTGAATTTAAAAGACTTACGCGAAATCAGAAGACTGCGGCAGACTCCAGAGACTGCGGCAGACTCCAATGACTGCAGCGGACTCCGAAGACTGCGGCGGACTCCGAAGACTGCGGCGGAATCCGAAGACTCCGGCGGACTCCGAAGACTCCGGAGAACTCCGAAGACTCTGGAGGACTCCGAAGACTCCAGAGGACTCCGAAGACTCCGGAGGACTCCGAAGACTCCGGAGGACTCCGAAGACTCCGGAGGACTCCGAAGACTCCGGAGGACTCTAGCGGACTCCGGAGGACACTGAAGAATCCGGATGAATCCAAAGACTCCGGCGGAATCCAAAGACTCCGGCGGAATCCAAAGACTCCGGCGGAATCCAAAGACTCCGGCGGAATCCAAAGACTCCGGCGGAATCCAAAGACTCCGGCGGAATCCAAAGAATCCGGCGGAATCCAAAGACTCCGGCGGAATCCAAAGACTCCGGCGGAATCCAAAGACTCCGGCGGACCTCAAAGACTCCAGAGGACCTCGAAGACTCCAGAGGACTCCGAAGACTCAGGCGGACTCCGAAGACTCAGGCGGACTCCGAAGACTCTGGCGGACTCCGAAGACTCTGGCGGACTCCGAAAACTCCGGCGAACTTAGAAAACTCCGGCGGACTCCAAAGACTCCGGAGGACTCAGAAGACTCCGGTGGACTCCGAAGACTCCGGCGGACTCCGAAAACTCCGGCGGACTCCGAAGACTCCGCAGGACTCCGAAGACTCTGGTGTATTCCAAAGACTCCTACGGATTCCGAAGACTCCGGCAAATTCTGAAAACTCCAGCGGATTCCGAAAACTCTGTCAGATTCCGAAGACTCCAGTAGATTCCGTATACTCTTATGGATTAGAAGGACTCAGGATGATTCCGAAGACTCCGGCGAACTCCGAAGACTCCGGAGGACTCCGAAAACTCTGCAGGACTCCGAAAACTCCAGAGGAATCCGAAGACTCTGGCGGACTCCGAAGACTTCAGCGGACTACGAAGACTCCGGTGGTCTTCGAAAACTCCAGCAGACTCCGAAGACTCCAGCAGACTCCAAAGACTTCAGCGGACACCTAAGATAGCGGCGTACTCCGAAGACTCCGGCGGACTTTGAAGACTCTGGCAGACTCCAAAGACTCCTGAGGGCTTTGAAGACTCCGGAGGACTTCGAAGACTTCGAAAACTCCGGATGACTCCGAAGACTTTGGCGGACTCAAATGACTCCGGCGGACTCGAAAGACTCCTGCGGACTCCGAAGACTCCAGAGGAATCCGAAGACTCCAGAGGACTCTGGAGACTGCAGAGGACTCTCAAGACTCCAGAGGACTCTCAAGACTCCAGAGGACTCTCAAGACTCCAGAGGACTCTCAAGACTCCAGAGGACTCTCAAGACTCCAGAGGACTCTCAAGACTCCAGAGGACTCTTAAGACTCCAGAGGACTCTCAAGACTCCAGTGTATTCAAAAGATTCCTACATATTCCGAAGACTTTGGGAAATTCCGAAAACTCCAGCGGATTCCGAAAACTCCAGCGGATTCCGAAAACTCCGGCGGATTCCGAAGACTCCAGTGAATTCCGTAGACACTGGTGGATTCCAAAGACTCAGGCCGATTCCGAAGACTCAGTCGAATTCCGAAAACTCCGGCGGATTCCGAAGAAGCCAAGTGGACTCAGTAGACTCAGGTGGATTCGAAAGACTCAGGCAGATTCCGAAGACTCATTCGAATTCCGAAAACTCCAAGTTGGCTATATTTAATTCCAAAATAGCACTATGGATTCAGTGGATTCCAAAGATTCCAGTTGATTCCAAACACTCCAAGAGATTTCAAAGACTTCAATAGGTTCCATAGACTCCAACGGATTATAATAGTTCCAGCAGATTCCTATGGCTCCGACAGATTCCTATGGCTCCAACAAATTCCTATAGCCCCAACAGATTCCTATGGCTCAACGGACTACAGGGACGCCAGTGAATTTAAAAGACTTAGGCGAAATCCGAAGACTGCGGCTGACTCCAGAAACTGCGGCGGACTCCGATGACTGCGGCGGACTCCGATGACTCAAGCAGACTCCGAAAGACACCAAAGAATCCGGATGAATCCGAAGACTCCGGCTGAATCTAAAGACTCCGTCGGACTCCAAAGACTCCGGCGGACTCCGAAGACTCCGGCGGACACCTAAGACTCCAGTGGACACCTAAGACTCCAGCGGACACCTAAGACATCGGCGGACTTTGAAGACTCTGGCGGTTTCCGAAGACTCCGGAGGACTCCAAAGACTCAGGGGGACTTCAAAGAGTCCAGAGAACCTAGAAGACTCTGGCAGACTCCGAAGACTCCGGAGGACTCCGAAGACTCCGGAGGACTCCGAAGACAGGAGTCCGAAAACTCCAGAGGACTCCGAAGACAGGAGTCCGAAAACTCCAGAGGACTCCGGAGACTCCAGCGGACGCCGAAGACTCCGGCGACTCCGGCAGACTCCGAAGACTCCGGCGGACTTCGAATACTCCAGCGGACTCCAAAGACTCCGGTAAACACCCAAGACATCGGCGGAAACCTAAGACATCGGCGGACTCTGAAGACTCCGGCGGACTTTGAAGATTCTGGCAGACTCCAAAGACTCCGAAGGACTTTAAAAACTCCGAAGGACTTTGAAGACTCCGGACGACTCCGGTGGACTCGAAAGACTCCGGCAGACTCGAAAGACTCCAGCGGACTCCGAAGACTCCGGCGGACTCCGAAGACTCCACAGGAATCCGAAGACTCCTGAGGACTCCTAAGATTCTGGCGGACTCCAAAAACTTCGGAGGACTCCGAAGACTCCAGAGGAATCTGAAGACTCCAAAGGACTCCGTAGACTCCGGTGTATTCCAAAGACTCCTACGGATTCCGAAGACTCAGGCAAATTCCAAAAACTCCAGCGGATTCTGAAAACTCCGGCGGATTCCAAAGACTCCAGTGGATTACGTAGACTCTAGTGGATTACGTAGACTCTAGTGGATTACGTAGACTCTAGTGGATTACGTAGACTCTAGTGGATTACGTAGACTCTAGTGGATTACGTAGACTCTAGTGGATTACGTAGACTCTAGTGGATTACGTAGACTCTAGTGGATTCCGAAGACTCATTCGAATTCCGAAAACTCCAATTTGGCTATATTTGATTCCCAAAACAGCACTATGGATCCAGTGGATTCCAAAGACTCCAAGAGATTCCAAAGACTTCAATAGGTTCCAAACACTCTAATGGATTATAATGGTTCTAATAGATTCCTATGACTCTGACAGAATCCTATGGCTCAGCGGACTATAAAGACTTCAGTGAATTCAAAAGACTGCGGTGGACTCCAAATGCTCCGGAGGACTCCGAAGACTATGGCGGACTCCGATGACTGTGTCGGACTCCGATAACTGCGGCAGACTCCGAATACTCCGGCAGACTCCAAAGACTGCGGCGGACTCCAAATGCTCCGGCAGACTCCAAAGACTGCGGCGGACTCCAAATGCTCCGGCGAACTTCGAAGACTCCGGCTAAATCCGGACACTTCGGCGGGATCTGGACACTTCGGCGGAATCCGGACACTTCGGCAGAATCCAAAGACTCTTGCGGAATCCGAAGACTTCGGCGGACTCTGAACACTACGGCGGACTCCGAAGACTAAGGCGGACACCTAAGACATCGGCAGACTACGAAGACTCTGGCGGGCTCCGAATACTCCGGAGGACCCCAAAGATTCCGGAGGACTTCGAAGACTCCTATGGACTCCGAAGAAGCCGGCGGACTCCGAAAACTCCGCAGGACACCGAAGACTCCAGAGTACTCCAAAGACTCTGGTGTATTCCAAAGACTCCTACGGATTCCGAGTACTCCGGCAAATTCTGGAAACTCCAGCGGATTCCGAAAACTCTGGCGGCTTCCGATGACTCCAGTGGATTCCGTATACTCTGGTGGATTCTAAAGACTCAGGCAGATTCTGAAGAATCCGGCGGACTCCAAAGACTCCGGTGGATTCCAAAGACTCCAGCGGAATCCGAAAACTCCGGCGGACTCCGAAGACTCCGGAGGACTCCGAAGACAGGAGTCCGAAAACTCCAGAGGACTCCAGAGACTCCAGCGGACGCCGAAGACTCTGGCAACTCCAGCAGACTCCGAAGACTACATCGGACTTCGAAGACTCCAGCGGACTCCAAAGACTCCGGCAAACATCCAAGACATCGGCGGAAATCTAAGACATTGGCGGACTCCGAAGACTCCGGCGGACTTTGAAGACTCTGGCAGACTCCTAAGACTCCGAAGGACTTTGAAGACTCCGAAGGACTGAAGACTCCGGACGACTCCGGCGGACTCGAAAGACTCCGGCAGACTCGAAAGACTCCGGCGGACTCTGAAGACTCCGGCGGACTCAGAAGACTCCATAGGAATCCGAAGACTCCTGAGGACTCCGAAGACAGGAGTCCGAAAACTCCAGAGGACTCCGGAGACTCCAGCGGACGCCGAAGACTCCGGCAACTCCAGCAGACTCCGAAGACTCCAGCGGACTTCGAAGACTCCGGCGGACTCCAAAGACTCCGGCAAAAACCCAAGACATCAGCGGAAACATAAGACATCGGCGGACTCCGAAGACTCCGGCGGACTTTGAAGACTCTGGCAGACTCCTAAGACTCCAAAGGACTTTGAAGACTCCGAAGGACTGAAGACTCCGGACGACTCCGGCGGACTCGAAAGACTCCGGCAGACTCGAAAGACTCCGGCGGACTCCGAAGACTCCGGCGGACTCCGAAGACTCCGGCGGACTCCGAAGACTCCGGCGGACTCCGAAGAATCCATAGGAATCCGAAGACTCCTGAGGACTCCTAAGACTCTGGCGGACTCCAAAAACTTCGGAGGACTCCGAAGACTCCAGAGGAATCTGAAGACTCCAAAGGACTCCGTAGACTCCGGTGTATTCCAAAGACTTCTACGGATTCCGAAGACTCAGGCAAATTCCAAAAACTCCAGCGGATTCTGAAAACTCCGGCGGATTCCGAAGACTCCAGTGGATTTCGTAGACTCCCGTGGATTTCGTAAACTCTGGTAGATTCCAAAGACTCAGGCAAATTCCGAACTCATTCGAATTCCGAAAACTCCAATTTAGCTATATTTGATTCCAAAAAAAGCACTATGGATCCAGGGGATTCCAAAGACTCCAGTAGATTCCAAACACTCCAAGAGATTCCAAAGACTTCAATAGGTTCCAAAGACTTCAACGGATAATGGTTCCAGCAAATTCCTATGGCTCTGACAGATTACTATAGCTCCAACAGATTCCTATAACTCCAACAGATTCCTATGGCTCAACGGACTACAGGGACACCAGTGAATTTAAAAGACGTAGACGAAATCCGAAGACTGTGGCAGACTCCGGAGACTGCAGCGGACTCCGATGACTCCGGCGGACTCCGATGACTCCGGCGGACTCCGATGACTCCGGCGGACTCCGATGACTCCGGCGGATTCCAAAGACTCCGGCGGATTCCAAAGACTCCGGCGGACTCAGAAAACTCCTGCGGTCTCCGAAAACTCAGGCGGACCTTGAAAACTCCGGCGGACTCCGAAGACTCCGCAAGACTCCAAAGACTCCAGAGGACTCCGAAGATTCGGGTGTATTTCAAAGACTCCTACGGACTCCGAAGACTCCGGCAAATTATGAAAACTCCAGCGGATTCCGAAAACTCTGGCGGATTCCGAAGGCTCCAGTGGATTCCGTGTACTCTGGTGGATTCCAAAGACTCAGGCAGATTCCGAAGACTCCGGCAAACTCCGAAGAATCTGGCGGACTACGAAGACTCCGGCTGTCTCCGAAAACATTGGCAGACTCCGAAGACTCCGGCGGACACATGAGACATCGCCGGACTCCGAAGACTCCGGCGGACTTTGAAGACCCTGGCAGACTCCAAAGACTCCTGAGGACTTTGAAGACTCCGGCGGACTTAGAAGGCTCCGGCGGACTCCGAAGACTCCAGCGGACTCCGAAGACTCCGGTGGACTCCGAATACTCCAGAGGAATCCGAAGACTCCAGAGGACTCCTAAGACTCTGGAAGACTCCAAAAACTTCAGAGGACTCTGAAGACTCCAAAGGAATCTGAAGACTCCAGAGGAATCTGAACACTCCAGAGGAATCTGAGGACTCCAGTGGACTCTGAAGACTCCGGTGTATTCCAAAGACTCCTACGGATTCCGAAGACTTCGGGAAATTCCGAAAACTCCAGCAGATTCCAAAGACTTCGGGATATTCCGAAGACTACAGTGGATTCCGTAGACTCTGCTGGATTCCAAAGACTCAGGGAGATTCCGAAGATCATTCGAATTCCGAAAACTCCAATTTGGCTATATTTAATTCCAAAACTAGCTCTATGGATTCAGTGGATTCCAAAGACTCCAGTGGATTCCAAACACTCCAAGAGATTACAAAGACTTCAATAGGTTCCAAAGACTCCACGGATTATTATGGTTCCAGCAGATTCCTATGGCTCCGACAGATTCCTATGGCTCCAACAGATTCCTATAACTCCAACAGATTCCTATGGTTCAACGGACTACAGGGACGCCAGTGAATTTAAAAGACTTATGCGAAATCTGAAGACTGTGGCGGAATCCAGAGACTGCGGCAGACTCCGGAGACTGCGGCGGACTCCAATAACTGCGGCGGACTCCGAAGACTCCGTCGGACTTCGAAGACTTTGGCGAACTCTGGAGGACACCGAAGAATCTTGATGAATCCGAAAACTCCGGCGGAATCCAAAGACTCCGGTGGAATCCGAAGACTCCAGCAGACTCAGAAGACTCTGGCGGACTCCGAAGACTCCAGCGGAAACCTGAGACTCCAGCGGACAACTAAGACATCGGCAGACTTCGAAGACTCTGGTGCACTCCGAAGACTCCGGAGGACTCCAAAGACTCCAGAGGACCTCGAAGACTCCGGCGGACTCCGAAGACTCCGGTGGACTCCGAAGACTACGGCGGACTTCAAAGACTCCGGAGGACTACAAAGACTCCCGAGGACTCCAAAGACTCCAGAAGACTCTGAAGAATCCGGAGGAACTCCAAAGACTCAAGAGGACTCCGAAGACTCCAGAGGACTCGAAAGACTCAAGAGGACTCGAAAGACTCCAGAGGACTCCAAAGACTGCGGCAGACTCCGAAGACTTCGGCGGACACCTAAGACATCGGCGGACACCTAAGACATCGGCGGACTCCGAAGACTCCGGCGGACTTTGAAGACTCTGGCAGACTCCAAAGACTCCTAAGGACTTTGAAGACTCCGGAGGACTTTGAAGACTCCAGAGGATTTCGAAGACTTCGAAGACTCCGGAGGACTCCGAAGACTCCGGCGGACTCCGAAAACTCCGGCGGACTCCGAAAACTCCGGCGGACTCCGAAAACTCCAAAAGAATCCGAAGACTCCATAGGACTCCGAAGACTCTGGAAGACTCCAAAAATTTCGGAGGACCCCGAAGACTCCAGAGGAATCTGAAGACTCCAGGGGACTCTGAAGACTCCAGAGGACTCTGAACACTCCGGTTTATTCCAAAGACTCCTACGGATTCCGAACATTTCGGGAAATTTCGAAAACTCCAGCGGATTCCAAAGACTTCAGGAAATTCCGAAGACTCCAGTGGATTCCGTAGACTCTGGTGGATTCCAAAGACTCAGGCAGATTCCGAAGACTCATTCAAATTCCGAAAACTCCAATTTGGCTATATTTAATTCCAAAAATAGCACTATGGATTCAGTGGATTCCAAAGACTCCAGTGGATTCCAAAGACTCCAGTGGATTCCAAACACTCCAAGAGATTCCAAAGACTTCAATATGTTCCAAAGACTCCAACGGATTATAATGGTTCCAACTGATTCCTATGGCTCTGACAGATTCCTATGGCTCCAACAGATTCCTATAGCTCCAACAGATTCCTATGGCTCAACGGACTACAGGGACGCCAGTAAATTTAAAAGACTTAGGCGAAATCCGAAGACTGCGTCGGACAACAGAAACTGCGGCAGACTCCGGAGACTGCGGAGGACTCCGACGACTGCGGCGAACTCCGAAGACTCCGGCAGACTCCGAAGACTCCGGCGGACTCGGAACACTCCGGAGGAGCCCAGCGGACACCTAAGACATCGGCGGACTTTGAAGACTCTGGCGGGCTCCGAAGACTCCGAAGGACTCCAAAGACTCCGGAGGACTTCGAAGACTCCAGAGGACCTCGAAGACTCAGGCGGACTCCGAAGATTCCGGCGGACTCCGAAGACTCAGGCGGACTCCGAAGACTCAGGCGGACTCCGAAGACTCAGGCGGACTCTGAAGACTCAGGCGGACTCCGAACACTCAGGCGGACTCCGAACACTCAGGCGGACTCCGAACACTCAGGCGGACTCCGAAGACTCTGGCGGACTCCGAAAAAGCTTAGAAAACTTCACTGGACTCTGGATATTCCAGAGGACTCTGAAGACTCCGGAAGAACTCCAAAGACTCAAGAGGACTCCGAAGACTCCAGAGGACTCCAAAGACTCAAGAGGACTCCCAAGACTCCAGAGGACTCCAAAGACTCAAGAGGACTCCAAAGACTCAAGAGGACTCCCAAGACTCCAGAGGATTCTGAAGACTCCAGAGGACTCCCAAGACTCTGGTGTATTCCAAAGACTTCTACGGATTCCGAAGACTCCGGCAAATTCCGAAAAACTTCAGCGGATTACGAAAACTCCGGCGAATTCCGAAGACTCCAGTGGATTCCGTACACTACAGTGGATTCCGTAGACTCCAGTGGATTCCGAAAACTCCAATTTGGCTATACTTTATCCCAAAAACAGCACTATGGATCCAGTGGATTCCAAAGACTCCAAGAGATTCCAAAGACTTCAATATGTTCCAAAGATTCCAACGGATTATAATGGTTCTAATAGATTCTTATGGCTCTGACAGAATCACATGGCTCAGCGGACTACAAAGACTTCAGTGAATTCAAAAGACTGCGGTGGACTCCAAAGACTGCAGTGGACTCCAAAGTCTGCAGCGGACTCCGAAGACTGCGGCGGACACCGAAGACTCCTGCGGACACCGAAGACTCCGTCTGACTCCGAAGACTCCGGCGGACACCTAAGACATCGGCGGACTCCGAAAACTCCGGCGGACTTTGAAAACTCTGGCAGACTCTAAATACTCTGGAGGACTTTGAAGATTGCGGCGGACTCCAGAGACTGCGGCGGACTCCAGAGACTGCGGCGGACTCCGATGACTGCGTCGGACTCCGAAGGACTCCGAATACTCCGGCGGACTCCAGAGACTACGGCGAACTCCAAACACTCCGGCGAACTTCTAAAACTCCGGCGAACTTCGAAGACTCATGCGGAATCCGAAGACTTTGGCGGACTCCGAAGACTCCGCCGAAGACTTTGGCGGACTCCGAAGACTCCGCCGAAGACTTTGGCGGACTCCGAAGACTCCGCCGGACTCCGAAGACTCCGGCGGACTCCGAAGGACTCCGAAGACTCCAGAGGACTCCAGAGGACTCCGAAGACTCCAGAGGACTCCGAAGACTCCAGAGGATTCCGAAGACTCCAGGGGACTCCGAAGACTCCAGGGGACTCCGAAGACTCCAGGGGACTCCGAAGACTCCAGAGGACTCCAAAGAGTCTGGTGTATTCCAAAGACTCCTACGGATTACGAAGACTCCGGCAAATTCTGAAAACTCCTGCGGATTCCAAAAACTCTTGAAGATTCCGAAGACTCCAGTGGATTCCCTATAGTCTGGTGGATTCCAAAGACTCAGGCAGATTCCGAAGTCTCTGGCGAACTTCGAAGACTCCGAAAGACTCCGAAGACTCCGCAGGACTCCGAAAACTCCAGAGGACTCCGAAGACTCCGGCGGACTCTGAAGACTCCGGAAGATTCTGAAGACTCCAAAGACTCCGGCGGACTCCGAAGACTCCGGCGGTCTTCGAAAACTCCGGCAGACTCCGAAGACTCCAGTGGACTCCAAACACTCCGGCGGACACCTAAGACAGCAGCGGACTCCGAAAACTTTGGCGGACTTTGAAAACTCTGGCAGACTCCAAAGACTCCTGAGGACTTTGAAGACTCCGGCGGACTTCGAAGACTTTGAAAACTCCAGATGACTCTGAAGACTCCGGCGGACTCCGAAGACTCCGGCGGACTCCGAAGACTCCAGCGGACTCCGAAAAGAGGAATCCGAAGACTCCAGAGGACTCCGAAGACTCTGGCAGACTCCAAAACCTTCGGAGGACTCCGAAGACTCCAGAGGACTCTGAAGACTCCGGCGGACTCCGAAAAGAGGAATCCGAAGGCTCCAGAGGAATCCAAAGACTCTGGCAGACTTCGAAGACTCCAGAGGACTCTGAAGACTCCAGAGGACTCTGAAGACTCCAGAGGACTCTGAAGACTCCAGAGGACTCTGAAGACTCCAGTGTATTCCAAAGACTCCTATGGATTCCGGAGACTTCGGCGGATTCCGAAGACTCCAGCGGATTCCGAAGACTCCAGCGGATTCCGAAGATTCAGGCAGATTCCGAAGACTTATTCGAATTCTGAAAACTCCGGCGCATTCCGAGGACTCCAGTGGATTCCGTAGACTCTGGTGGATTCAAAACACTCAGGCAGATTCCGAAGACTCATCCGAATTCCGAAAAACTCCAATTTGGCTATATTTAATTCCAGAAATAGCACTATGGATTCAGTGGATTCCAAGGACTCCAGTGGATTCCAAACACTCCAAGAGATTCCAAAGACTTCAATAGGTTCCATGGACTCCAATGGATTATAATGGTTCCAGCAGATTCCTATGGCTCCGACAGATTCTAATGGCTCCAACAGATTCCTACGGCTCCAACAAATTCCTATAGCTCCAACAGATTCATATGGCTCAACAGACTACAGGGAAGCCTGTGAATTTAAAAGACTTAGGCGAAATCCGAAGACTACGGCGGACTCCGGAGACTGCGGCAGACTCTGAGGTCTGCGGCGGACTCCGAAGACTTCGGCGGACTCCGAAGACTTCGGCGGACTCCGGTGGAACCTGAAGACTCCGGCGGACTGCGAAGACTCCGGCGGACACCTAAGACTCTGGCGGGCTCAGAAGACTCCGGTAGACTGCGAAGACTCCGGCGGACTCCGAAGAGTCCGACGGACTCCGAAGACTCCGACGGACTCCGAAAACTCCGACGGACTCCGAAGACTCCGACGGACTCCTAACACTCTGGCTGACTCCTAACACTCTGGCGGACTCTGAAAAATCCGGCGAACTTAGAAATCTCCGGCGGACTCCGAAGACTCTGGAGGACTCCGAAGACTCCGGAGGACTTTCAAGACTCCAGAGGAACTGCGGAGGAGTCCGAAGACTCCAGAGGATTCCAAAGACTCCAGAGGACTCTGAAGACTCCAGAGGACTCTGAAGACTCCAGAGGACTCTGAAGACTCCAGAGGACTCTGAAGACTCCAGAGGACTCCGAAGACTCCAGAGGACTCCGAAGACTCCAGAGGACTCCGAAGACTCCAGAGGACTCCGAAGACTCCAGAGGATTCTGAAGACTCCAGAGGACTCTGAAGACTCTGGTGTATTCCAAAGCCTCCTACAGATTCCGAAGACTCCGGCAAATTCCGAAAACTCCAGCAGATTACGAAAACTACGGCGGATTCCAAAGACTCCAGTGGATTACGTAGACTCAGGCAGATTCCGAAGACTCATTCAAATTCCGAAAACTCCAATTTGGCTATATTTGATTCCAAAAACAGCACTATGGATCCAATGGATTCCAAAGACTTCAATAGGTTCCAAAGATTCCAGCGGATTACAATGGTTCTAATAGATTCCTATGACTCTGACAAAATCTTATGGCTCAGCGGACTACAAAGACTTCAGTGAATTCAAAAGACTGCGGTGGACTCCAAATACTCCGGCGGACTCCGAAGACTGCGGTGGACTCCAGAGACTGCGGCGGACTCCGATGACTGCGTCAGACTCCGAAGACTGCGGCGGACTCCGAATACTCCGGCAGACTCCACAGACTGCGGCGGACTCCAAATACTCCGGCAGGCTCCAGGTACTCCAGCGAACTCAAAATACTCCGGCGAACTTCGAAGACTCCGGCTGAATACGTACACTTCGGCGGAATCCAAAGACTCATGCGGAATAAGAAGACATCGGCGGACTCCGAAGACTCTGGCGGGCTCCGAAGACTCCGGAGGGCTCCGAAGACTCCGGAGGGCTCCGAAGACTCCGGAGGACTCCAAAGACTCCGGAGGACTCCAAAGACTCCGGAGGACTTCAAAGACTCCGGAGGACTTCAAAGACTCCGGAGGACTTCGAAGACTCCGGCGGACTCCGAAGAAGCCGACGGACTCTGAAAACTCCTGCGGACTTCGAAAACTCCGGCGGACTCTGAAGACTCCGCAAGACACCGAAGACTCCAGAGGACTCCGAAAACTCCGGCGGACTCCGAAGACTACGCAGGACTCCGAAGACTACGCAGGACTCCGAAGACTACGCGGGACTCCGAAAACTCCAGAGGACTCCGAAAACTTCGGCGGACGCCAAAGACTCCGGTGACTCCGGTGACTCCGAAGACTCATGCGGACTACGAAGACTCCGGCAGACTCCGAAGACTCCGGAGACTCCAAAGATTCCGGCAGACACCTAAGACATCGGCGGACACCTAAGATATCTGCGGACTCCGAAGACTCCGGCGAACTCCGAAGACCCTGGCGGACTCCAAAAAAACTTAGAAAACTCCGGAGGACTCCGAAGACTCCGGAGGACTCCGAAGACTCCGGAGGACTCCGTAGACTCAGGAAAACTCCAAAGACTCCGGAGGAACTCCAAAGACTCAAGAGGACTTTAAAGACTCCAGAGGACTCCAAAGACTCCAGAGGACTCCGAAGATTCCAGAGGACACCCAAGACTCTAGAGGACTCCCAAGACTCCAGAGGACTTCCAAGACTCTGGCATATTCCAAAGACTCCTACGGATTCCGAAGACTCCGGCAAATTCCAAAAACTCCAGCGGATTACGAAAACTCCGGCGGATTCCGAAGACTCCAGTGGACTCCAAAGACTCCAGTGGATTCCGTAGACTCCAGTGGATTCCGTAGACTCCAGTGGATTCCGTAGACTCATTCGAATTCCGAAAACTCCAATTTGGCTATATTTTATTCCAAAAACAGCACTATGGATCCAGTGGATTCCAAAGACTCCAATAGATTCCAAAGACTTCAATAGGTTCCAAAGATTCCAACGGATTATAATGGTTCTGATAGTTTCCTATGGCTCTGACGGAATCATATGGCTCAGCGGACTACAAAGACTTCAGTGAATTCAAAAGACTGCGGTGGACTCCGAAGACTGCGGTGGACTCCAAAGTCTGCGGCGGACTCCGAAGACTCCGGTGGACTCCGAAGATTCCGGCAGACTCCGAAGACTCCGTCTGACTCCGAAGACTCCGTCTGACACCTAAGACATCGGCGGACTCCGAAGACTCCGGCGGAATTTGAAAACTCTGGCAGACTCCAAAGACTCTGGAGGACTTTGAACACTCCGGAGGACTTTGAACTCTCCGGAGGACTTCGAAGACTTCAAAGACTCCGGAGGACTCCGAAGACTCCAGAGGAATCCGAAGACTCCAGATTACTCCGAAGACTGCAGAGGACTCCGAAGACTCGGGTGGACTCCAAAAACTTCGGGGGACTCCAAAGAATCCATAGGAATCCAAAGACTCCAGAGCACTCTGAAGACTCTGGTGTATTCCAAAGACTCCTACGGATTCCAAAGACTTCGGGAAATTCCGAAAACTCCAGCAGATTCCGAAAACTCCTGCGGATTCCGAAGACTCCAGTGGATTCCGTAGACTCTGGTGGATTCCAGAGACTCAGGCAGATTCCGAAGAGTCAGGCAGATTCCGAAAAGTCAGGCAGATTCCGAAGGCGCATTCAAATTCCGAAAACTCCAATTTGGCTATATTTGATTACAAAAATAGCACTATGGATCCAGTGGATTCCAAACTCTCCAGTGGATTCCAAACACTTCAAGAGATTCCAAAGACTTCAATAGGTTCCAAAGACTCCAACGGATTATAATGGTTCCAGCAGATTCCTATGGCTCCAACAGATTCCTATAGCTCCAACAGATTTCTATGGCTCAACGGACTACAGGGACGCCAGTGAATTTCAAAGACTTAGGCGAAATCCGAAGACTGCGGCGGACTTAAAAAGACTGCGGCGGACTTAAAAAGACTGCGGCGGACTTAAAAAGACTGCGGCGGACTTAAAAAGACTGCGGCGGACTATGAAGACTCCGGCAGACCCTGAGACTCCGGCGGACACCTAAGACGTCGGCGGACTTTGAAGACTCTGGCAGGCTCCGAAGGCTCCAGAGGACTCCAAAGACTCTGGCAGACTACGAAGACTCCGGCAGACTACGAAGAATTCGGCAGACTACGAAGACTTCGGCGGACACCTAAGACATCGGCGGACTCCGAAGACTCGGCAGACTTTGAAGACTCTGGCGGACTTTGAAGACTCTGGCAGACTCCAAAGATTCCGGAGGACTTTGAAGACTCAGGAGGACTTCGAAGACTTCAAAGACTCCGGAGGACTCCGAAGACTCCGGAGGACTCCGAAGACTCCGGAGGACTCCGAAGACTCCAGAGAAATCTGAAGACTCCAGAGAAATCTGAAGACTCCGGCGAACTCCGAAATCTTTGGAGGACTCTGAAGACTCTAGAGGAATCTGAAGACTCCCAAGGACTCCGTAGACTCCGGTGTATTCCAAAGACTTCTACGGATTCCGAAGACTCAGGCAAATTCCAAAAACTCCACCGGATTCTGAAAACTCCGGCGAATTTCAAAGACTCCAGTGGATTCCGTACACTCCAGTGGATTCTGTAGACTCCAGTGGATTCCGTAGACTCCCTTGGATTTCGTAGACTCCCTTGGATTTCGTAGACTCCCTTGGATTTTGTAGACTCCCTTGGATTCCAAAGACTCAAGCAGATTCCGAACTCATTCAAATTCCGAAAACTCCAATTTGGCTATATTTGATTCCAAAAATAGCACTATGGATCCAGTGGATTCCAAGGACTCCGGTAGATACCAAACACTCCAAGAGATTCCAAAGACTTCAATAGGTTCCAAAGACTCCAATGGATTATAATGGTTCCAGAAGATTCCTATGGCTCTGACAGAATCCTATAGCTCATGCAGATTCCTATAACTCCAACAGATTCCTATGGCTCAACGGACTACAGGGACACCAGTGAATTTAAAAGACGTAGGCGAAATCCGAAGACTGCGGCAGACTCCGGAGACTGCGGCGGACTCCAATGACTGCGGCAGACTCCAATGACTGACTCGGAATCCGATGACTCCGGCGGACTCCGAAGTCTCCGGCGGACTCCGAAGACTCCGGCAGACTCAGAAAACTCTTGGGGTCTCCGAAAACTCCGGCAGACTTCGAAGACTCCGGCGGACTCCGAAGACTTCGCAGGACTCCAAAGACTCCAGAGGACTCCGGAAACTCTGGTGTATTCCAAAGACTCCTACAGACTCCGAAGACTCCGGCAAATACCGAAAACTCTGGCGGATTCCGAAAACTCTGGCGGATTCCGAAAACTCTGTTGGATTCCAAAGACTCCGGCAGACTCCGAAGACTCCGGCAAACTCCGAAGACTCCGGCGGACTCCGAAAACTCCGGCGGACTCCGAAAACTCTGGAGGACTCCAAAGTTCTCCAGGACACCGAAAACTCCAGAGGACTTCGAACACTCCGGCGGACTCCGAAGACTCCGGCTGACTCCGAATACTCCGGCGGACTACGAAGACTCCGGCAGACTACAAAGATTCCGGTGTTCCTCGAAAACTTGGGCAGACTTTGAAGACTCCAAAGACTCCGGCGGACACCTGAGACATCGGCGGACTCTGGAGACTCTGGCGGACTTTGAAGACTCTGGCAGATTCCAAAGACTCCTGAGGACTTTGAAGACTCCGGAGGACTTCAAAGACTTTGTAGACTCCGGAGGACTCCGAAAACTCCAGCGGACTCCGAAGACTCCAGAAAAATCCAAAGACTCCAGAAGAATCCGAAGACTCCAGAGGACTCCGAAGACTCCAGAAGACTCCAAAAACTTCGGAGGACTCCTAAGACTCCAGAGGAATCTGAAGACTCCAGAGGACTCTGAAGACTCCAGAGAACTCTGAAGACTCCAGAGGACTCTGAAGACTCCAGAGAACTCTGAAGACTCCAGAGGACTCTGAAGACTCCAGAGGACTCTGAAGACTCCAGAGGACTCCGAAGACTCCAGAGGACTCTGAAGACTCCTACGGATTCCAAAGACTTTGGGAAATTTCGAAAACTTCAGCAGATTCCAAAGACTTCGGGATATTCCGAAGACTCCAGTGGATTTCGTAGACTCTGGTGGATTCCAAAGACTCAGGCAGATTCCGAAGACTCATTCGAATTCCATAAACTCCAATTCAGCTATATTTAATTCCAAAAATAGCACTATGAATTCAGTGGATTCCAAAGACTCCAGTGGACTCAAACCACTCCAAGCTATTCCAAAGACTTCAATAGGTTCCAAAGACTCCAACGGATTATAATGGTTCCAGCAGATACCTATGGCTCCGACAGATTCCTATGGCTCCAACAGATTCCTATAGCTCCAACAGATTCCTATGTCTCAACGGACTACAAGGACGGCAGTGAATTTAAATGACTTAGGCGAAATCCGAAGACTGCGGCGGACTCCAGAGACTGCGGCGGACTCCAGAGACTGCAGCAGACTCCGGAGACTGCGGCGGACTTCGATGACTGCAGCGGACTCCGAAGACTCCGGCGGACTCCGAAGACTCCGGCGGACTCCGAAGACTCCGGCGGACTCCGGATGAATCCAAAGACTCCGGCTGAATCTAAAGACTCCGGTGGAATACAAAGACTCCGGCGGATTCCGAAGTCTCCGGCGGACTTCGAAGTCTCCGGCGGACACCTAAGACTCCTGCGGACACCTAAGACATCGGCGGACTTTGAAGACTCTGTCGGGCTCCGAAGACTCCAGGGGAATCTAAACACTCCGGAGGACATCAAAGACTCCAGAGGATTCCAAAGACTCTGGCGGGAACCAAAGACTCCGGCGGGAAGCGAAAACTCCTGCGGGAAGCGAAAACTCCGGCAGGAAGCAAAGACTCTGACGGGAACCAAAGACTCCGGCATATTACGAAGACTCCGGCAGAATACGAACACTCCGGCGGATTCCGAAGACTCCGGTGGATTCCGAAGACTCCGGCGGATTCCGAAGACTCCGGCGGATTCCGAAGACTCCGGCGGATTCCGAAGACTCTGGCGGATTCCGAAGACTCTGGCGGATTCAGAAAACTCCAAAATAGCTACATTGGATTCCAAAAAATGCACTTTGGCTCAAGTGAATTCCCGACACTCCAGTGGACTCAAAAAACTCCAGAATATTACACAGACCCAATAGATTCCACAGACCTCAATAGATTCCAAAGTCTCCAATAGATTCCAAAGTCTCTAACGGATTATAATGGCTCCAACAGATTCCTATGGCTCTAACAGATTCCTATGGCTCAGTGGAGTACAAAGACTCCAGAGAATTCAAAAGACTGCGGCGGATTCCGAAGGCTATAACGGATTCCGAAGACTACAATGGAATAAGAAGACTATAACAGATTCCAAAGACTCCATTGGATTCCAAAGACCAACGTATTCCGAAGAGTCCAAGGGATTTCTAAGACTCCAGCGGATTCTGAAGATTCCAACGGAATCCTTTGAAGGATTTCGAAGACTTCAACAGATTCCGAAGACTCCAATGGATTCCGAAGATTCCACAATGGCTACATTCGTTTCCAAAGACCGCACTATGGCTCCAGTGGAATCCAAAGACTCCAGTGGATTCCATAGACTCTAGTGGATTCCAAAGACACAAATAGATTCCAAAGACTGCAACGGAATATAATGGTTCCAACAGATTCCTATGGCTCCAACTAGCTCCTATGGCTCCAACAGATTCCTATGACTCAGCGGACTACAAAGACTTCAGTGGGTTCAAAAGACTCCAGTGAATTCAAAAGACTGCGGGGGACTCCGAAGACTGCGGCGGACTCCGAAGACTGCGGCGGACTGCGAGGACTGCGGCGGACTGCGAGGACTGCGGCGGACTGCAAGGACTCGGGCAGACTCCGAAGACTCCGAAGACTCCAGGGGACTCCGAAGACTCCGGAGGACTCCGAAGACTCTGGTGTATTCCAAAGACTCCGGCTGACTCCGAAGATTCCGGCGGACTATGAAGACTCCGGCGGACTACGAAGACTCCGGTGGTCCTCGAAAACTCCGGCAGACTCCAAAGACTCCAAAGACTCCGGGAGACACCTGAGACATCGGCGGACTCAGAAGACTCTGGCGGACTTTGAAGACTCTGGCAGATTCCAAAGACTCCTGAGGACTTCGAAGACTCCAGAGGACTCCAAAGACTTCGAAGACTTCGAAGGAATCCGAAGACTCCGACGGACTCCGAAGACTCCAGAAGAATCCGAAGACTCCAGAAGAATTCGAAGACTCCAGAGGACTCCGAAGACTCTGGAAGACTCCAAAAACTTCGAATGGACTCCTAAGACTCCAGAAGAATCTGAAGACTCCAGAGGACTCTGAAGACTCCAGAGGACTCTGAAGACTCCAGAGGACTCTGAAGACTCCAGAGGACTCTGAAGACTCCAGAGGACTCTGAAGACTCCAGAGGACTCTGAAGACTCCAGAGGACTCTGAAGACTCCAGAGGACTCTGAAGACTCCGGTGTATTCCAAAGACTCCTACGGATTCCAAAGACTTCGGGAAATTTCAAAAACTTCAGCGGATTCCAAAGACTTCGGGAAATTCCGAAGACTCCAGTGGATTCCGTAGACTCTGGTGGATTCCAAAGACTCAGGCAGATTCCGAAGACTCATTCGAATTCCGAAAACTCCAATTTGGCTATATTTAATTCCAAAAAATAGCACTATGGATTCAGTGGATTCCAAAGACTCCAGTGGACTCCAAACACTCCAAGAGATTCCAAAGACTTCAATAGGTTCCATAGACTCCAATGGATTATAATGGTTCCAGCAGATTCCTATGGCTCCGATAGATTCCTATGGCTCCGATAGATTCCTATGGCTCCAAAAGATGCCTATAGTTCCAACAGATTCCTATGGCTCAACGAACTACAAGGACGCCAGTGAATTTAAAAGACTTAGGCGAAATCCGAAGACTGCGGCGGACTCCAGAGACTGCGGCAGACTCCGGAGACTGCGGCGGACTCTGATGACTGCGACGGACTCCGAAGACTCCGGCGGACTCCGGAGGACACCGAAGAATCCGGATGAATCCAAAGATTCCGGCTGAATCTAAAGACTCCGGTGGAATCCGAAGTCTCCGGCGGACTCCGAAGTCTCCGGCGGACACCTAAGACTCCTGCTGACACCTAAGACATCGGCGGACTTTGAAGACTCTGTCGGGCTCCGAAGACTCCAGAGGACTCTAAAGACTCCAGAGGACTCTAAAGACTCCGGAGGACTTCAAAGACTCCAGAGGACCTCGAAGACTCCAGAGGACTTTGAAGATTCCGGCGTATTCTGAATTCTCAGGCGGATTCCGAAGACTACGGGGGATTCTGAAGACTCTGGCGGATTGCTTAGACTCTGGCGGATTGCTTAGACTCTGGCGGATTGCTTAGACTCAGGCGGATTACGAAGACTCCCGTGGATTCCGAAGACTCCCTTGGATTCCGAAGACTCCCGTGGGTTCCGAAGACTCCCGTGGGTTCCGAAGACTCCCGTGGGTTCCGAAGACTCCCGTGGGTTCCGAAGACTCCCGTGGGTTCCGAAGACTCCCGTGGGTTCCGAACACTCCCGTGGGTTCCGAAGACTCCCGTGGATTCCAAAGACTCCCGTGGATTCCAAAGACTCCCGTGGATTCCAAAGACTCCCGTGGATTCCAAAGACTCTAGCGGGAACCGAAAACTCCGGCAGATTTCAAAGACACCGGCACATTGCAAAGACTCCGGCGGATTGCGAAGACTCCGGCTTGAACCAAAGACTCCGGCGGGAAGCGAAAACTCCGGTGGGAAGCAAAGACTCTGACGGGAACCAAAGACTCCGGCATATTAGGAAGACTTCGGCATATTACGAAGACTCCGGCGGATTCCGAAGACTCCGGCGGATTCCGAAGACTCCGGCGGATTCCGAAGACTCCGGCGGATTCCGAAGACTCCGGCGGATTCCGAAGACTCCGGATGAATCCAAAGACTCCGGCTGAATCTAAAGACTCCGGTGGAATACAAAGACTCCGGCGGACTCCGAAGTCTCCGGCGGACTTCGAAGTCTCCGGCGGACACCTAAGACTCCTGCGGACACCTAAGACATCGGCGGACTTTGAAGACTCTGTCGGGCTCCGAAGACTCCAGGGGAATCTAAACACTCCGGAGGACATCAAAGACTCCAGAGGATTCCAAAGACTCTGGCGGGAACCAAAGACTCCGGCGGGAAGCGAAAACTCCTGCGGGAAGCGAAAACTCCGGCAGGAAGCAAAGACTCTGACGGGAACCAAAGACTCCGGCATATTACGAAGACTCCGGCAGAATACGAACACTCCGGCGGATTCCGAAGACTCCGGTGGATTCCGAAGACTCCAGCGGATTCCGAAGACTCCGGCGGATTCCGAAGACTCCGGCGGATTCCGAAGACTCCGGCGGATTCCGAAGACTCCGGCGGATTCCGAAGACTCTGGCGGATTCCGAAGACTCTGGCGGATTCAGAAAACTCCAAAATAGCTACATTGGATTCCAAAAAATGCACTTTGGCTCAAGTGAATTCCCGACACTCCAGTGGACTCAAAAAACTCCAGAATATTACACAGACCCAATAGATTCCACAGACCTCAATAGATTCCAAAGTCTCCAATAGATTCCAAAGTCTCTAACGGATTATAATGGCTCCAACAGATTCTTATGGCTCTAACAGATTCCTATGGCTCAGTGGAGTACAAAGACTCCAGAGAATTCAAAAGACTGCGGCGGATTCCGAAGGCTATAACGGATTCCGAAGACTACAATGGAATAAGAAGACTATAACAGATTCCAAAGACTCCATTGGATTCCAAAGACCAACGTATTCCGAAGAGTCCAAGGGATTTCTAAGACTCCAGCGGATTCTGAAGATTCCAACGGAATCCTTTGAAGGATTTCGAAGACTTCAACAGATTCCGAAGACTCCAATGGATTCCGAAGATTCCACAATGGCTACATTCGTTTCCAAAGACCGCACTATGGCTCCAGTGGAATCCAAAGACTCCAGTGGATTCCATAGACTCTAGTGGATTCCAAAGACACAAATAGATTCCAAAGACTGCAACGGAATATAATGGTTCCAACAGATTCCTATGGCTCCAACTAGCTCCTATGGCTCCAACAGATTCCTATGACTCAGCGGACTACAAAGACTTCAGTGGGTTCAAAAGACTCCAGTGAATTCAAAAGACTGCGGGGGACTCCGAAGACTGCGGCGGACTCCGAAGACTGCGGCGGACTCCGAAGACTGCGGCGGACTGCGAGGACTGCGGCGGACTGCGAGGACTGCGGCGGACTGCAAGGACTCGGGCAGACTCCGAAGACTCCGAAGACTCCAGGGGACTCCGAAGACTCCGGAGGACTCCGAAGACTCTGGTGTATTCCAAAGACTCCGGCTGACTCCGAAGATTCCGGCGGACTATGAAGACTCCGGCGGACTACGAAGACTCCGGTGGTCCTCGAAAACTCCGGCAGACTCCAAAGACTCCAAAGACTCCGGGAGACACCTGAGACATCGGCGGACTCAGAAGACTCTGGCGGACTTTGAAGACTCTGGCAGATTCCAAAGACTCCTGAGGACTTCGAAGACTCCAGAGGACTCCAAAGACTTCGAAGACTTCGAAGGAATCCGAAGACTCCGACGGACTCCGAAGACTCCAGAAGAATCCGACGACTCCAGAAGAATTCGAAGACTCCAGAGGACTCCGAAGACTCTGGAAGACTCCAAAAACTTCGAATGGACTCCTAAGACTCCAGAGGACTCTGAAGACTCCAGAGGACTCTGAAGACTCCAGAGGACTCTGAAGACTCCAGAGGACTCTGAAGACTCCAGAGGACTCTGAAGACTCCAGAGGACTCTGAAGACTCCAGAGGACTCTGAAGACTCCAGAGGACTCTGAAGACTCCAGAGGACTCTGAAGACTCCAGAGGACTCTGAAGACTCCAGAGGACTCTGAAGACTCCGGTGTATTCCAAAGACTCCTACGGATTCCAAAGACTTCGGGAAATTTCAAAAACTTCAGCGGATTCCAAAGACTTCGGGAAATTCCGAAGACTCCAGTGGATTCCGTAGACTCTGGTGGATTCCAAAGACTCAGGCAGATTCCGAAGACTCATTCGAATTCCGAAAACTCCAATTTGGCTATATTTAATTCCAAAAAATAGCACTATGGATTCAGTGGATTCCAAAGACTCCAGTGGACTCCAAACACTCCAAGAGATTCCAAAGACTTCAATAGGTTCCATAGACTCCAATGGATTATAATGGTTCCAGCAGATTCCTATGGCTCCGATAGATTCCTATGGCTCCGATAGATTCCTATGGCTCCAAAAGATGCCTATAGTTCCAACAGATTCCTATGGCTCAACGAACTACAAGGACGCCAGTGAATTTAAAAGACTTAGGCGAAATCCGAAGACTGCGGCGGACTCCAGAGACTGCGGCAGACTCTGGAGACTGCGGCGGACTCTGATGACTGCGACGGACTCCGAAGACTCCGGCGGACACCGAAGAATCCGGATGAATCCAAAGATTCCGGCTGAATCTAAAGACTCCGGTGGAATCCGAAGTCTCCGGCGGACTCCGAAGTCTCCGGCGGACACCTAAGACTCCTGCTGACACCTAAGACATCGGCGGACTTTGAAGACTCTGTCGGGCTCCGAAGACTCCAGAGGACTCTAAAGACTCCGGAGGACTTCAAAGACTCCAGAGGACCTCGAAGACTCCAGAGGACTTCGAAGATTCCGGCGTATTCTGAATTCTCAGGCGGATTCCGAAGACTACGGGGGATTCTGAAGACTCTGGCGGATTGCTTAGACTCTGGCGGATTGCTTAGACTCTGGCGGATTGCTTAGACTCTGGCGGATTGCTTAGACTCCCGTGGATTCCGTAGACTCCCTTGGATTCCGAAGACTCCCGTGGGTTCCGAAGACTCCCGTGGGTTCCGAAGACTCCCGTGGGTTCCGAAGACTCCCGTGGGTTCCGAAGACTCCCGTGGGTTCCGAAGACTCCCGTGGGTTCCGAAGACTCCCGTGGGTTCCGAAGACTCCCGTGGGTTCCGAAGACTCCCGTGGATTCCGAAGACTCCCGTGGATTCCAAAGACTCCCGTGGATTCCAAAGACTCCCGTGGATTCCAAAGACTCCCGTGGATTCCAAAGACTCTAGCGGGAACCGAAAACTCCGGCAGATTTCAAAGACACCGGCACATTGCAAAGACTCCGGTGGATTGCGAAGACTCCGGCTTGAACCAAAGACTCCGGCGGGAAGCGAAAACTCCGGTGGGAAGCAAAGACTCTGACGGGAACCAAAGACTCCGGCATATTATGAAGACTTCGGCATATTACGAAGACTCCGGCGGATTCCGAAGACTCCGGCGGATTCCGAAGACTCCGGCGGATTCCGAAGACTCCGGCGGATTCCGAAGACTCCGGCGGATTCCGAAGACTCCGGCGGATTCCGAAGACTCCGGCGGATTCCGAAGACTCCGGCGGATTCCGAAGACTCCGGCGGATTCCGAAGACTCCGGCGGATTCCGAAGACTCCGGCGGATTCCGAAGACTCCGGCGGATTCCGAAGACTCCGGCGGATTCCGAAGACTCCGGCGGATTCCGAAGACTCCGGCGGATTCCGAAGACTCCGGCGGATTCCGAAGACTCCGGCGGATTCCGAAGACTCCGGCGGATTCCGAAAACTCTGGCGGATTCAGAAAACTCCAAAATAGCTACATTGGATTTCAAAAAATGCACTTTGGCTCCAGTGAATTCCCGACACTCCAGTGGACTTAAAAAACTCCAGAATATTACACAGACCCAATAGATTCCACAGACTTCAATAGATTCCAAAGTCTCCAATAGATTCCAAAGTCTCTAACGGATTATAATGGCTCCAACAGATTCCTATGGCTCTAACAGATTCCTATGGCTCAGTGGAGTACAAAGACTCCAGAGAATTCAAAAGACTGCGGCGGATTCCGAAGGCTATAACGGATTCCGAAGACTACAATGGAATAAGAAGACTATAACAGATTCCAAAGACTCCATTGGATTCCAAAGACTCCAACGTATTCCGAAGAGTCCAAGGGATTTCTAAGACTCCAGCGGATTCTGAAGATTCCAACGGAATCCTTTGAAGGATTCCGAAGACTCCAACAGATTCCGAAGACTCCAATGGATTCCGAAGATTCCACAATGGCTACGTTCGTTTCCAAAGACTGCACTATGGCTCCAGTGGAATCCAAAGACTCCAGTGGATTCCATAGACTCTAGTGGATTCCAAAGACACAAATAGATTCCAAAGACTGCAACGGAATATAATGGTTCCAACAGACTCCTATGGCTCCAACTATCTCCTCTGGCTCCAACAGATTCCTATGGCTCAGCGGACTACAAAGACTTCAGTGGGTTCAAAATACTCCAGTGAAATCAAAAGACTCCGGTGGACTCCGAAGACTGCGGCGGACTGCGAGGACTGCGGCGGACTGCGAGGACTCGGGTGGACTCCGAGGACTCCAGAGGACTCCGAAGACTCCAGAGGACTCCAAAGACTCCAGAGGACTCCGAAGACTCCAGAGGACTCCGAAGACTCTGGTGTATTCCAAAGACTCCTGCTGATTCCGAAGACTTTGGCAAATTCCGAAAATTTCAGCGGATTACGAAAACTCCGGCGGATTCCGAAGACTCCGGTGGATTCCGTAGACTCAGGCAGATTCCAAAGACTCATTCGAATTCCGAAAACTCCAATTTGGCTATATTTGATTCCAAAAACAGCACTGTGGATCCCGTGGATTCAAAAGACTCCAAAAGATTCCAAAGACTTCAATAGGTTCCAAAGACTACAACAGATTATAATGGTTCTAATAGATTCCTATGGCTCCGACAGATTCCTATGGCTCTGACAGAATCCTATGGCTCAGCGGACTATAAAGACTTCACTATATTCAAAATACTGCGGTGGACTCCAAAGTCTGCGGCGGACTCCGAAGACTACGGCGGATTCCGAAGTCTCAGGCCGATTCCGAAGACTACGACGGATTCCAAAGACTCCGGCGGATTGCTTAGACTCCGGCGGATTGCTTAGACTCTGGCGGATTGCTTAGACTC
>NC_090727.1:59567030-59577030 GCF_036898095.1 Palaemon carinicauda | reverse complement strand
AAACGTCCACAGTGTGACGTATGACCTGAAGGGTCTTGAACATCATTCAACTCCATTGGCCCCAGATGCGACGCCTTTTGTGCCAAGACGTGTTCCCTTAACTCGAGATGTGTCACAAACAGATCTGCAAACTTCTGAAATAGTAAAGGCTCTTGATTGTACACTAGCTAGTCAGCAAGAACTAACACGACGAATGCAGCTGCCACAGATGAAGCTGGAGCGTTTCAGCGGAGACTTAACCAAATTCTCCATGTTTAAGAATTCTTTCACCTGGATTGTGGAGTGTAATACCGACGACCCTGCACGAAGGCTAACTCACCTATACAACTGTTTAGATGGTACTCCCAAGAACCTGATTGAAAACTGTTTCCATCTACCCACTGACATTGGGTATGATTGTGCATGGGAGATATTGTGTCGTAAATACAAGAATGACAATGACCTGTCAGATGCTTATGTCAAGAAGCTATTTGATTGGAAGGAGATTAATGCAGGTGATATTGATGGCCTGGAAAATTATGCTGCATGTTTGAAGACAGTTAAGGCAGCACTTGGTAATAACTACCATCGAATAGAGCTTCAAGAAACAATGAAGAAGATTGTTGAAAACATCCCCTACCAACTGCGAGTGAGATGGGTAGCGAAATGCGAGGAACATAATTTCAAGCTTCCAGCTCTAATAGAGTACATTGAGAAACAGGCATGTATTGCCAAGCATCTCTCTTATTATGAGTGCGACCGTCGTACCCCGAAGCCTACTGAGAAGCCATCCAAGCCTGTCAGGCCTAAGACCTTACCTGTGCACCACACGGCTTCACCAGCTAGAGGGAAATGGTGTCCCTTCTGCACTAAGGAGGACCATGAACTTAAAGAGTGCTTCAAATTTGAGAGGTTGAAGCTTCCAGATCGCTGGGAGGTGATAAAGAAGGCAAGATACTGCTTCAGGTGTCTTAATGGTGAACATTCATATGCAAAATGTGAAGATGCATCCTTCTGTGAAAAGTGTGGATCTCACAAGCACCATACCATGCTGCATAGTCCACCTAAGACTGCAAGCAATACAGGTGCAGCCCATGTGGGAGGCAAAAGTGCTATCGGGGGCGGTGAGAAGGCAGTTGGTGCTACAGAAGGTGGCGCGACTGCTACAGCTGGCAAGAGTGCTGCAGCCCCAAATGTGCAACCTATGTTCTCAGTGTGTGCAAGCCAGTTACCTAAGTGAAGAACAATGCTGAAGATCTTACTTGTTCTCGTAAATGGCATCCATGCAACCTATGGATTCATCGACAGTGGAGCTGCCCCAACATTGGCAGCAAGAAGCCTGATAGACCGAATGGGTCTCAAAGGAAGACCATGTAATCAGATCATGGCAACTGAAACAGGGACTTTCACTTGTAAGGAAGTTCTGTCCCTACACATTGGTAATATTAATACTGATGAAGGAGAGCATGTGACCGACGTGTTCGTGGCTGACAAGATCAATGTGTCTATGGACCATGCCATGCGTCAAGAATGGCTGACCAAGTGGCCACATCTGAGTGACCTGGAAGTAGAGAGTCTACCTGAATATCATCGTCAAGTAGAGCTAATCATTGGGCTAGACATGACATTGAACAGAGTGATTCTAGACCAGCGACATGGGCTGAAGGACGAGCCATCTGCCTACCTGACCAAGCTAGGGTGGGTTGTTTTCGGCCCAACAGGACCTAGATCGCCTTCAGGTCCTGCCCTTCTGTTCCATGTGTGCACTGTGGATGATACAACAGAACTTCTGCAACGCAACTTCAACCAAGACTTTTGGGAGAAAGAGACACTCAAAGATAGAAGATTCTTTTGAAGACAAGAGATTCCTGTCTTTGCTGGACGAAACTGTTGTCCGGACAGATGGCAAGTATGTTGCTTGCTTACCCTTTAGTGACACTGAGCCTCTACCTAATAACCGTGCCATGGCAGAACGTAGGGCTCACTCCTTAAAGAAGAAATTTGAGGCAAATGAAACGTACAAGACTAAATACGTCGAACAAGTAGAGAAGTACCTTTTGAAAGGGTACGCTGAGCTTGTCCCAGTCGACAAGCTGAATCGCAGTGATGGCCGTGTGAACTACATGGCGCACCATGGGGTCAAACACCCTACCAAGGACAAACTTAGGGTTGTCTTCGACCTTAAGGCTAAGCATGCTGGGACCTCACTCAATGACCACCTCATGCAGGGACCAGATCTCACAAGTAGTCTTGCTGGAGTGCTGCTGCGCTTCAGGGAAGGACAACATGCTGTTACTGCGGACATACAAGAAATGTTCCATCAAGTCAAGGTGCCAGAAGACGAGAGGGACTCTTTACGCTTCCTGTGGTGGCCAGGTGGAGACACCAGTCAAGCTATTCAAGAGTTCAGGATGACTTCACATGTGTTTGGAGCGCGATCGTCCCCAAGTGTAGTCAACTTCTGTCTCAGACAGGCAGCACTGGACTATGGTGACAAGTATGGTGAAGACGCTTGCCATGCCGTACGACGCAACTTCTACGTTGACAACTTGTTGAAGTCAATGGACAGCGAGGAAGACTGTATCCAATTGACAAAATACCTCATTGGACTCTGTGCTGATGGAGGATTCCGGCTGAACCAGTGGACATCTAGCAACAAGTGCATTCTCGCTGCCGTGCCTGAAGGGGAGAGAGATAAATCAGTGGCTACATTGGACCTCAGTAAGGACGAGCTGCCTACGGAGCGCGCTTTGGGTATCCACTGGGACATGAGCAGTGATGAGTTCACCTTCAAGATCAACCTAAAGGAGAAGCCTAGGACACGAAGAGGAGTTCTCTCTGTAGTGGCTTCCTTGTATGATCCACTTGGTTTTGTCGCACTTTTCACCCTGAAAGGGAAGATGTTACTACAAGAACTGTGTCGTCGCAACTTACCTTGGGATGAAGAAATGAACAACGACGAAGCAAATCGCTGGAGCAGATGGACTTCCCAGCTTCAGTGTCTAGGAGACTTCAAGATCAGAAGAAGCCCGGTGCCTCCAGACTTTGGGGAGGTATCATCGTACCAACTTCACCATTTTGCGGACGCAAGCCAGGCAGGATATGGTGTGGCCACGTATCTGCGCACGGTAAGCAAGAATAACCAAGTGAACAGTACACTGGTTATGGGTCGAGCTCGTGTAGCTCCCCTCAAGAGACCGAGTATTCCACGAATGGAATTGACTGCTGCTGCTGTGGCAGCTCAACTTGATTGCAAGATCAGGTCAGAACTCGATTTGGAGTTGTGTGACTCAGTGTTATGGACCGACAGCACGGCTGTCCTGAAGTACATCCGTAACCTGTCTGCAAGATACCACACGTTTGTGAACAACCGTGTGAACCTCATCCGCGACCTCAGTGACATCACCGCTTGGAGGTATGTGAACACCTCTGCAAACCCTGCAGACCTGGCCTCTCGGGGCCTTGATGTGGACAGCTTGCTGGAGTCGTCGCTGTGGCTGACAGGACCAGAGTTCCTGTGTCAAGAGCAGGACAGTTGGCCAGCTCTTCCTGACGATGTTAAGCGAGCAGAACTAGATGAAGATCCAGAAGTGAAGCAGTCTGCACCCATCTTCAGCATGGTGGTGCCGGAACCAATCCTAGTGGAGAAGATTGCTGCCAAGTTCTCTTCATGGACCAAGATAGTGCGAATCATCGCTCGACTGAGGCGATTAGGAACCAAGAGTGGATCAGAAGTGTTATCTGCAAACGAGATGAATTGTGCAACAACCATAATATGGAAGAAGATTCAAGCTCAAGAGTATGGGAGTGAGATCAAATCACTCTCCAAGAAGGATTCCAAGGTGAAGAAATCCAGCAAGATTTGCAAGTTGCGACCATTTCTACAAGAAGGCTTGCTGAAGGTTGGTGGAAGACTCTGTGAAGCCACCATCAGTGATAGCTGCAAGCACCCCATCATTCTTCCATCCAAGTCTCCAGTTGTGAGGAAGATGGTGCGATGGACCCATGAAACAAACAGCCATTGTGGGCAGAACCATCTTATGGCTGAACTAAGAAAAAACTACTGGATCGTTCATGGAAATTCAGTAGTTAGATCAGTGATACGTGACTGTGTCATCTGTAGAAGACTCAGTTGTCAACCAGTGAATCAAGTGATGGCTGACTTGCCCTCTGACCGGATCTGTCCGGGGGATCCTCCCTTCACCAATACAGGGGCAGACTGCTTCGGTCCCTTCTTTGTGAAGCAAGGGCGCTCTACAGTGAAGCGCTGGGGAGCCATTTTTACCTGCCTGACAGTGCGAGCGATTCATCTGGAGGTTCTCAGCTCGATGGATCAAGACTCCTTTGTGAATGCAGTGAGAAGATTTACGGCCAGGCGAGGAGCTGTCAAGAGAATATGGTCAGACAACGGTACCAACCTCGTCGCAGCTGACCGAGAACTGAAGGAACTCTTCAAGACTTCAAGGAAGAGGAAATTGCCCAAACCCTAGCAGCTAAGGGCATCGAGTGGCGTTTCAACCCGCCATATGCGTCACACTTCGGAGGAGTCTGGGAACGCCTCATACACTCAGTGAGAAGAGCTCTCAGTGCGACCTGCCTGCAGCAGGTCACCACTGACGACCCACTATCGACACTGTTCTGCGAAGCAGAGTCTTTGGTGAATGGAAGACCCCTAACCAAGGTAAACGACGACCCAGACTGTCCACTGCCATTGACGCCTAGTATGCTGTTGACTCTGAAGAGTGCAGTGCTCCCAGTAACGAAGACTGACCAGAAGGACTTGTACGTTAGGCGCCGCTGGCGTCAAGCGCAATATCTTGCCGACCAATTCTGGAAGCGATGGCTGAGGGAGTACCTTCCATTGCTTCAAGAAAGACAGAAGTGGACCGTCCAATGGCGAGACATCCAAGTTGGCGACATCGTGCTAACTACCGACGAACGTCTCCCCAGAGGCTCGTGGCCTTTGGGGCGAGTCTTGGAAGTGACTCGAGACTCTGACAACCGAGTTAGACAAGCCAAGATTAAGACCGAGTGTGGGTTGTACTTAAGTCCAGTGCAGAAAATGGGCCTTCTCCTTGAAACGGAGTGTGATGACCGTGGAGTGCCATTAGAAAAAGAGTGAACCCCGTGCGCTGCTCATATGGTGTGCTGTGTATGTGGCATATTAGCAGTGTATTTTGTATACTGCAAAATAGGGGGCAGTGTAGGATATGCCACAGCGTTTTACATTTTTAGTTAAGTTGGTGCTACGCGTTTTCTTTGTTGATGATAAGGATGAGGAGATAAGCGAGCGTCGGGATTGCCTGATGTTTGTTTTGTATTTGATTATATACTTATGTGCACTATTTTGAATTGAATATTTCTATTGAATGGAAAACTGTATACATTTTTTGTTTACTTTTTATATGAAAAAGAAGTATTGAGTTGGTACTGAAAAAATATTGTATTGTTATTGTTGGCATCTGCCCAAAAGGCCGCGATTTATGCCCGCCTTGGCGCCTTTGTCAGTTCAGCGTGGGCAGACTCTGGAAAGCACATGGAATTTCTGCATGCTGTGGTTCTGCAGTATTTGTGGTGTGCTGAGCTGCCCAGTGTACTCATCATAGTATTAAGTGACCAATGTTGCTGTTAGCTAGGAGGCTGAATGCATCTGGTGGTACAGCAACTTGTACCAGTGGCTATCTGAGAATTTTAGCATTGGAATCGGCGTCTGGAAAATGTAAGTTTATTTTCTAGATTAAGTGAACCTTACCTGTGGAATTACTGTATTGTATTTTACATCATTTACATTATTTTGTATTTACATGATATTTACAGTATATATATTGTTTTACATGAGTATTTATAGTATATATATTGTTTTACATGAATATTTACATTATTTTTTGTATATTTATTGCTGCTTTTGTTTGCACGTCAAACCTCGCTGCTTTGATGGAATATATGAACACCACAGAGGAAGTGTTTGACTTCACCCTTAGTAAAATGCCGATATTCAGAACTTAGCTGCACTGGTGGTGCAGTGTTCTACAATATATATATATATATATATATATATATATATATATATATATATATATATATATATATATATATATATATATATCTATCTATCTATCTATATATATATTTATCAAAAATATGCATATGTAAATTCAGAAACTGATTTCCGAGAAAACCTTTTTATTTGCTTTCAAAAAAATGCATGCTCAATATTGCGGGTGCAAGAACACAAATTAGCTTTATCAGAGCTGCATTTTAGAAGGCCATGAAGAAGTCAGTTTTCCGCTGAGAATTTTTACTTTATCCTTCCAGCTGCCAGTTCAAGAGCAAAAGGCAATTGTGCCAGGTGTATGTTCTAGAAAGTTATGTATTAAGTATGAGTGGTTTGTTGTTAATTTTTCCAAGAGTTATTTTTCATCTTTAATTGAAAATTTATTCATTGTTTTCTTTTTTCTTTATTATGAGAACTTGTATTATTTTCCTATGAGGGAACTTCGTTGTTCTTAGGAAATTTATTCTGTGGTATATTTTTGGAATTTATGCTTTATTTTTATATCAATGGGTTTAGTTAGGCAAAAAAAAAAAATATATTTCAAACAAAGGTTTAAAGGCCGCTCATGAATGCCAGAGGCAAGGGAAAGTCATATTGCCTTATCAAGTAGGACATTGTACTAGAGACTGACCATATGATCAGCGCCTAAGCGCCCTCTCCACCCAAGCTAGGACTAAGGTGGGACAGGCAATGGTTGTTATTGATTCAGTAGATAAACCTATTGGCTTCTCTAAACCACTATCTTTAGCTCACAAGGATGGTGAGGTTGCAGTGAACAAAGGAACTAACTAGTTTGAGCGGGACACTAACCCCAGTCAAGCATTCACTAGGCAACGAGCTACTTTTGTTAAAATCAAGAGACGTTAAAGAGTAGATAAAAATATTTTAGTGTTGGAGTTCAAACGATAGAAACAAATGTATAAGATACATCAATTGCTCTGAATGATTAGTGAATCATGATTAAGGAATCAATTAAAACTGTATAATTTAGTAATCTTGTTAGTCGCAAAGCTCAAAGTTCTTCAAATGAATAAAGAAAATTACTAGACAGTGAAAATAGTTTTTTTAATTAAATAGAAATATATCTATTATTAGTACTAATTAAAAGTAGATAGACTTGAAAAATTAGAATCCCAAAATAAAATAGAATAAATTATTTACAACATTAGATTGATCCGGTTAAGAAATAATCAAAATAACATGTAAGTGAAAAGGCTAATTTATTAATCATCTTTCAATTTGTTTTTATTGTTACCATAAAAATCATGAATACTACAAAACAAATATGATAGAAATAATTCATAAATTAAGATAAACTTTTTAGAAAATATTCACCTGTTACATTCATTGAACTGGGAGAGAGTTTTTATGAAATCTCTTTAATTACTGCAGACGTTCTTCGTACCTATTCAGAACAAAATCTATATGAGTTCTTCTTTGAAATCTCCCATATTGTTTTGTGCCTCTGACGCCATCTATTGGCGGTCAAGTAAAACTCGTTAAGGAGTCTGTGTTGTGCGTTTCGTGATATCAGGTGACTTAGGATTACAGATAATTTTGTATTCAGCAAAACCCTTTTCTCTCTCATTAATAAGGGAGAGGGAGGGAGGATATAGAGGGAGAGAGAGGGAAAGAGAAGGAGAAAGAGGGGGAGAGAGGGAGAGAGGAGTGCACAGGGAAGGAGAGGAGAGAAAGGTGTAAAAAGAAGGGGAGAGGGAAAGAGGGTTATAGAGGGAGATAGGGGTGTAGAGGGAGAGAGGTGTGGAAGGAGGGGGGGGGGGGGGAGGAGTGTAGATGAGGAGAAGGGTGTAGAGATTACTAATTGTGCCTTACTACATTTTAATTACTTGGAATAGTTTTTCATATTTATCAAAGACACACACATTCTCTCTCTCTCTCTCTCTCTCTCTCTCTCTCTCTCTCTCTCTCTCTCTCTCTCTCTAACATGTGGCAACAGCATTGTACAGCCATTTTTCTCGTTTACTAGACTCTGATGAGTCGTTTATATCTATTTTCTACAGTTTCATGTACGGTTTGTATACTTTGGCGAAATTTATTAAGTTTCTTTTGGGGAAAATAGTTGTTCCGTTGCTTCAAAAAACCTTTTTTTTTCTTTCAGCTGATTTGAATGATATCAACAAGCGGTAGTGGTAGGGAGGTAGCAATGAGGGCTTAGAAGGAACCTGTTAAGGGTAGAGGATCGAGAGTGGGGCAAAGAATTAGTTGGCAAGATAAGGTGAAGGTTGATATGGAGAGAAGATGATGCCTTTATAGTTCATCTATTGCTTCAAAAAACCTTTTTTTTTTTCCAGCTGATTCGTATGATAGCAACAAGCGGTAGTAGTGAGGGATAAAAGTTTGTGATGCCAAAGTTGATAGTGGGAGGACCAAATGATTAAATACTTTTCTTTTTAGAGAGAGTGACGTTTTACGATTCATAATCTCATTTTCTTTACCAGAGTTTCGCTAACCAATGCTTATCCTTTTAATTTCAGGCTAACGTCCTGGGAAACGCTGTTGTCCAAAGCGCGTATATTCATTAACAATCTCTAGAGGTTGTCCGTGTTCTTGTGCGTATAGAGCACCATAACCCCCCCCCCCCTCTCTCTCTCTCTCTCTCTCTCTCTCTCTCTCTCTCTCTCTCTATCTCTCTATCTCTGTATATATATATATATATATATATATATATATATATATATATATATATATATATATATATATATATATATATATATATATATATATATATATATATTTATAACTATAGTGTGCGTGCGTATATCTATATTGTTTGCTTGTTTAGGTGTGTAGGTATAATACACCTAGATTGACATGGTTTTCTCCAAATTTTAGATTTTGAACAACCTTGTGGGATAGGCATTCTGCATTTAATATTGTCTCCTTAAAGAATAAGAATCTTTTGTGAAATAATGATTAATCAACTAATCTAGATCAGGTATTAATTCACCATCCTAAAGATCACAGTTTAAAAAAGGAAACTTACAACCAATTTAATAATTTTCTGCCACTTTTATCTAATGCATATTCAAGGGTTATACACATCTATTTTGGGCACGTGATTTTTTTTCTTTTAAACGAGATTTAAAACCACATTGAATGAATAATAAATTCCTTACGCACTTTCGTTTGAAATGTTTATTCCCGGGAGAGACTTAAGCTTTAAGCATTCCAACTAAAGAATTAATGTTGAGGATTTTTCCTGCATTTTTCATTTACTCCATAGTTTTGACTCAGATTCATATATAAATTCTTCTTGTAGCCTCTCTTTTTTTTTTGGATGTTACTAAAGTACCTTACACATTCGTGAAGATTGTCACGGACAAATTATAATAATATTGCAAAAGAATACATGCTTACATACACATATGCATCTATATATATATATATATATATATATATATATATATATATATATATATATATATATATATATATATATATATATATATATATATATATATATATATACATATGTATATATATATATATATATATATATATATATATATATATATATATATATATATATATATATATATATATATATATATATATAAATTCATTGAAAAACATATCTGCCTCAATATCGTTAATTTTTATATTTTTCTTTTTGAAGTTTTCAAGAGCACTGCAATATCCTATTAATTCAGCTATTTTTATTTACAATGAGGATACACGTAAGCATGATTTAAGCAAACTCATGACCAGCTAGCAAGGCTCACACACTCATGACCAGCAAGCAGGGCTCACACATTCATAACCAGCGAACAGGGTCCACACACACATGACCAGAGAGCAGTGCTAGCATGCTCGCAACCAGTGAGCGAGGCTCACACACTCATGACCAGGGAGCAAGGATCGCGCGCTCACAACCAGTGAACAAGGCTCACACACTCGTCACCAGTGAGCAGGGCCTGCACAATTATGACCAGCGAGCAGAGCCCT
>NC_090727.1:59542242-59544742 GCF_036898095.1 Palaemon carinicauda | reverse complement strand
TAGAGCCCGCACACTCAGGACCAGTGGGTAGAGCCCACGCACTCATGACCAGTGAGTAGTGCCCACACACTCGTGACCAGTGAGTAGAGCCCGCACACTCGTGACCAGTGAGTAGAGCCCGCACACTCGTGACCAGTGATGACTAGTGAGTAGAGTCCCCACACTCATGACCAGTGAGTAGATCCTGCACACTCATGACCAGTGAGTAGATCCTGCACACTCATGACCAGTGAGTAGAGCCCGCACACTCATGATCAGTGAGTAGAGCCTGCACACTCATGACCAGTGAGTAGAGCCCACACACTCATGACCAGTGAGTAGAGCCCGCACACTCAATGTCCAGTGAACAGGGCCCGCAATCTCATGACAAGTGATCAGGGCCCGCAATCTCATGACCAGTGATCAGGGCCCGCAATCTCATGACCAGTGATCAGGGCCCACACACTCATGACCAGTGAGCAGGGTCTGCACACTCATGGCCAGTGAGTAAAGCATGCACACTCTTGACCAGTGAGTGAAGCCTGCACACTCAAAACCAGTGAGTGGAGCCCACACACTTATGACCAGTGAGTAGAGCCCGCACACTCATGATCAGTGAGTAGAGCCTGCACACTCATGACCAGTGAGTAGAGCCCACACACTCATGACCAGTGAGTAGAGCCCGCACACTCAATGTCCAGTGAACAGGGCCCGCAATCTCATGACAAGTGATCAGGGCCCGCAATCTCATGACCAGTGATCAGGGCCCACACACTCATGACCAGTGAGCAGGGTCTGCACACTCATGGCCAGTGAGTAAAGCATGCACACTCTTGACCAGTGAGTGAAGCCTGCACACTCAAAACCAGTGAGTGGAGCCCACACACTTATGACCAGTGAGTAGAGCCTGCACACTCATGACCAGTTAGTAGAGCCTGCACACTCATGACCAGTGAGTAGAGCCTGCACACTCATGACCAGTGAGCAGGGCCCACACACTCATGACCAGTGAGCAGCACCCGCATACTTATGACCAGTGAGCAGGGTCCGCACACTCATGACCAGTGAGCAGGGTCTGCACACTCATAACCAGTGAGTAGAACATGCACACTAATGACCAGTGAGTAGAGCTCTCACACTCATGACCAGTTAGTAGAGCCAGCAAACTCATGACCAGTGAGCAGGGCCCACACACTCATGATCAGTGAGTAGAACCTGCACACTCATGTCCAGTGAGTAGAACCTGCACACAGATGACCAGTGAGTAGAGTCTGCACACTCTTGACCAGTGAGCAGGGCCCACACACTCGTGACCAGTGAGCAGGGCCCGCACACTCATGACTGGTGAGCACGGTCCGCACACTCATGACGAGTGAGTAGAGTCCGAGCACTCGTAACCAGTGAGTAGAGCCCGCGCACTCGTCACCAGTGAGTAGAGCTCGCACACTTGTGACCAGTGAGTAGAGCCTGCACACTCATGACCAGTGAGTAGAGCCTGCACACTCATGACCAGTGAGCAGGACCCACACACTCATGACCAGTGAGCAGCACCCGCATACTCATGACCAGTGAGCAGGGTCCGCACACTCATGACCAGTGAGCAGTGTCCGCAAACTCATAACCAGTGAGTAGAACATGCACACTCATGACCAGTGATTAGAGCTCTCACACTCATGACCAGTGAGTAGAGCCCACACACTCATGTCCAGTGAGTAGAGCCTGCACACTCATGACCAGTGAGTAGAGTCCGCACACTCGTGACCAGTGAGCAGGGCCTGCACACTCGTGACCAGTGAGCAGGGCCCGCACACTCATGACTAGTGATCACGGTCCGCACACTCGTAACCAGTGAGTAGAGCCCGCGCACTCGTCACCAGTGAGTAGAGCCCGCGCACTCGTCACCAGTGAGTAGAGCTCGCACACTTGTGACCAGTGAGTAGAGCCTGCACACTCATGACCAGTGAGCAGGGCCCGCACACTCATGACCAGTGAGTAGAGCCCATACACTAGTGACCAGTGAGTAGAACCCGCACACTCGTGACCAGTGAGTAGAGCCCGCGCACTCGTGACTAGTGAGTAGAGCTCGCGCACTTGTGACCAGTGAGTAGAGCCTGCACACTCATGACCAGTGAGCAGGGCCCGCACACTCATGACCAGTGAGTAGAGCCCAAGCCCTCATGACCAGTGAGTATAGCCCTCACACTCATGACCAGTGAGTAGAGCCTGCAAACTCATGACCAGTGAGCAGGGCCCACACACTCATGATCAGTGAGTAGAACATGCACACTCATGATCAGTGAGTAGAGCCTGCACACTCATGACCAGTGAGTAGAGCCTGCGCACTCATGACCAGTGAGTAGAGCCTGCACACTCATGACCAGTGAGTAGAGCCCGCACACTCATGACCAGTGAGTAGAGCCTGCACACTCATGACCAGTGAGTAGAGCCTGCACACTCATGACCAGTGAGTAGAGCCCGCACACTCATGACCAGTGAGTAGAGCCTGCACACTCATGACCAG
>NC_090727.1:59527242-59534742 GCF_036898095.1 Palaemon carinicauda | reverse complement strand
TGCCGGCCGGCTAATGTCAGCCCTTGTCTGCCGGTCGCTATGAGCAGTGGCCGGCAGCCGGGTACTACCTTGTGTATTTGCCGGCCGGCAGTCATTGCCGGCCAACATTGGCCGTTGCCGGCCGGCACATGCATTTGAACCAGAGTTCTGCCGCCTTATAGCTGTTAAGTAGTATACTTTAAAGCTAGTTATGGTGTGTGCCGGCCGGCAAGTGCCGGCCGGCACATAACCTTCTATACTGTACCAGTATTCTTTAGTATAGCATATACTGTAAGAAGAAAACTATAGTATAGTTTTGGTACAGCACTGTGTGTTCTAACACTTTTGTGGTGTCTTGCATAGCCCTTTGCTGTTGCCTTACAGATAAGAAAGTGAGTTCTTTCTTGTCTATTATCCAGGATTTTAAAATCATTGCTTAGGTGTGAGCTACACCTCTTTCCTCTGGAAACTTTTCATTGGTTATTCTAGAAGAGATTAACCATACGATTTTATTATCTGGAAGGCTGCAGTAATTGGTTGTGATGGAAACACAAATGTGTGTCTTTCCTTTCTGAATTGTTATGCTAAACTGTGCATATCCAGTGATACGTAGTTCACTTGATACACATGGAAATTTCTTCTCTTTACAGGAGGACCCTCCGAAGTGCGGAAGTGTTTTCTGCAACGTCCGCAGTAAGAACCTTTGCGAACATGAGTTTTGTAGGAGGCACGCAGCATGCGCTGTCTCCAAAGGTGATCTCCAGTATTGGGACCCTCAGGTATGTACTGTGTGCACTAACCTGATTACTGAGGCCTTTGATTCCCCTAGGACGGCGGAATCAAGGGATATAGCAAGGGAGAAGCTTCGTACCTGGGTACGGGGCTTCCAGAAGAACACCTCTGGACCTTATCTTCCAAATGAGAAGATGAGGGCGTATCTTTTCCCTAAGGCATCAGCTGATGCAGTGATTACCCAGCCTTAAGAGGAGATCCCCCAAGTTCAGACCCAGGTGGATGCTGAAGTCGCGGTCGCTTTGCAAGACATCCAGTTGGATGACAGGATGTCTGATGTGGACGAACGTCTGGAGGAAGACCTCCTGGCAGGAGGCCAGGATGAAGCTCAAGCCCCAGACAGTGTAGAGGAAGAGGCCGACGAGGTGTCGGCTACTCCGGTTCTGATCCCGGAGCCTTTTCCCTCAACATCATCCGCTCTCCCAGTAGAGCTGGGTCAGGCCCTCTCCTCTATTGTTGGAATGATCCAACAAATGCAGAAGGAGAATCAGGAGAAGGCGGCTGCAATGGAACTGCGGATGCAGAGCCTTGCAGCATCACATGGGCCCCAGAAAAGGCTCAATGTGAAAGACCTTCCCTTGTGCTCAGATGTTAACCCATGGAGGTATGCTGAGCACATGCGGATGACGACTGGTAAGATCGCCATCTCGGATAAGTTGGGTTCAGTTCCCCTAGAGGAGGTGGAATTCTGGCCCAGCAAGGCGTCATATCCGGACTGTTACGTCCGGCTGAGGAAGGAACCAGCTTCAAAGGAGGAGACAGAGCCGAAGGAGGTCATAGTGATGGACCATGCTAAGGCTCAAGCTTTGCTTTCATCCTCGATGAAAGAAAGGGGCTTCTCGAACTCAAAGGTAGCTGCATTGAGCAAGAAGCTCCCTTCTTTTGTGTCCTCTCCTGCTAGAGCCTTCCCCTTTTTACAGAAAGGGTTTGCGGCTGTACTAAAAGCAGTCGAGGCCGGCAAGCCTTGCCCCTCCCTGGAGGAGTGTAAACCCTTGTCGCTGGCCCTGCTTATGGACAACAAAGACTGGAAGGACGTCCATCTTACGTTCTCAGTTGGAAAGTTGGAGGCTGATATTGCCGGACGTCAGTTCGGCGAGGACCTCCCTAAGCTGTCTGACTTTCTTTTGCGGAGAGAGCTCGAGTCAAAAGAAAGACTGGCTGCCTCAATGTCTCTTCAGACTACTCTTGAGACGATGGCAAGTGACCCCAAGGTCCATGAAATGTTCATGGTAGTGGCAAAGACTCATCTGGCCACAGTGACGAAGGATCTTTATAGCTTCGTCAGGGCGAGGAGAGCTTGTAGGGAGTTCGTGTTCACCTCGGCTTCGGTGAGGCATGAGCCAAGGAAACTAATCTCCTCCAACATTTGGGGCAAAGACCTTTTCCCTACCGAATTGGTCAAAGAAGTTGTTGATAAGGCCGCCTTGGAGAATAGAAACCTTCTCCAGAAGTGGGGCCTGGCTAACAAAAGAAAGTCTTCCCCGGATGAGGGTCCTCAACCAAAGAGGAAGACTATGAGGACTAGGCTACCGTCTCGGCCAGCCAAGCCTCTTAGACAGCAACAGCAACTGCAATTGCCATTGTCTTCAGTGCCCCAGATGGTGGCACAAACCCCGACCACTTTCCAGTGGGTACCCCAGGCTGTGTCGACACAGTCCACGGCATTCACCCCAACGTTCGAAGGGCAGTCTACTTCCTTTCGAGCAAAGCCTAGAGGAGCAGCCAGAGGCTCGTCTAGGCACCCCTCAAGGGGAAGGGGATTCAGGGGTGGTCGCGGTCAGGGAGGCAAGACCTCAGGACGGCAGTCCAAGTGAGATGGTGCCGGTAGGAGGGAGACTTCAGAATTTTCGGGATCGGTGGACCTTCGATCCCTGGGCCCACAGCCTACTCAAGAACGGACTGGGCTGGAGCTGGTACAGCACTCCACCCCCGTGCCCTCGGTTTTTCCAACACTCCACCCCCGTTCTGGAGGAGTACGTTCAAGAACTGTTGGAGAAAAAGTGATCCGAAGGGTGAAGTCCATCAAATTCCAAGGGAGGCTGTTTTGTGTTCCCAAGAAAGACTCAGAAAAACTCAGAGTCATTCTGGACTTGTCGCCACTCAACAAGTTCATAGTGAATTGCAAATTCAAGATGCTAACACTGCAACACATAAGGACCTTACTGCCCAAGAGGGCATTTTCCGTCTCTATACACTTGTCAGACGCCTATTGGCACGTTCCAATCAACCGTCGACTCTCCCCCTACCTAGGGTTCAGGCTACAACGAAGACTATACGCCTTCAGAGCCATGCCATTCGGGCTAAATATAGCCCCAAGGATTTTCACGAAGCTTGCGAGCGTAGCTCTCAAACAATTACGCCTAAAGGGAATTCAGGTAGTAGCCTACCTGGACGACTGGCTGGTGTGGGCAGCATCCGAGACAGAATGCTTGCAAGCTTCCAGTCAAGTGAGCCAGTTCCTAGAGTATCTAGGCTTCAAGATCAACAGAAAAAAGTCTCGACTTTCTCCATCTCAAAAGTTCCAGTGGCTGGGAATCCATTGGGACCTAATGTCACACCGTTTCTCCATCCCGGCGAAGAAAAGGAAGGAGATAGCGAGTTCGGTCAAGAGAATTCTAGATTCCGAAAGGATATCAAGACGCGAACAGGAGAGGGTACTGGGCTCTCTCCAGTTTGCTTCGGTGACAGACCCAGTGCTAAGAGCACAGCTAAAGGATGCAACCGGAGTTTGAAGAAGTTATGCATCAAACGCGCGAAGAGATCTGAGAAGACCAGTTCCGCTTCGGCTACGTACTCTTCTCAGGCCTTGGTCCCAAGCCAGACATCTAAAGAAGTCGGTTCTTCTTCAGCCACCTCCCCCGTCGGTGACGATTCACTCAGACGCCTCGAAGGAGGGATGGGGAGGTCACTCTCATCGGAAAAAAGTCCAGGGGACTTGGTCCAAGCTATTCAAGACCTTTCACATAAACTTTCTAGAAGCTATGGCAGTGCTCCTTACCTTAAAGAAAGTCTCCCCACGTCACTCGATCCACATAAGGTTGGTGATGGACAGCGAGTTAGTTGTGAGATGCTTGATCGACAAGGATCGAGGTCACCACCTCTAAACCAGGTGATGTTGGCCATCTTCCGATTGGCGGAAAAGAAGTGGTACCTGTCGGCAGTTCACCTTCAAGGAGTCCGCAATGTGACAGCGGACGCTCTATCCAGGTTCACACCGATAGAGTCGGAATGGTCCTTAGACGCAGGATCATTCTCCTTCCTTCTGAATCAAGTCCCAGAACTGCAGATAGACCTCTTTGCGACGAAAGACAAGAAGAAGTTGCCCCTGTACGTGTCCCCGTACGAGGACCCCTTAGCGGAAGCAGTGGACGCTATGTCCCTCGACGGGAACAGATGGTCCAGGATTTATCTGTTCCCTCCTCACAACCTTCTGTTGAGTGTCCTCAACAAACTGAGATCCTTCAAGGGGGTAGCGGCAATAGTAGCCCACAAGTGGCCGAACAGCGTGTGGTTCCCCCTGGCATTGGAACTGCGGCTGAAGTTTGTACCGCTACCAGATCCAGTTCTGACCCAGCGAGTCCAGAAGTCGACTGTCTGCGCTTCATTACAGAAAACCCAGACCCTGCAGCTCATGATTTTCTCTCCCTAGCGGTGAGAAAGCGTTTGGGGATTTCGAAAGCCAGCATAGACTTCCTAGAGGAATATAAGTGCAAATCTACTAGAAGGCAATATGAGTCATCTTGGAGAAAATGGGTGGCCTTTGTCAAGGCGAAGAATCCGCAGGAGATCTCGACAGACTTCTGCTTATCTTTCTTCATCCACCTCCATGGTCAAGGGTTGGCAGCTAACACGATTTCGGCGTGTAAGTCTGCTTTGACAAGACCCATTCTATATGCCTTCCAGGTCGACCTAGGTAACGAGATCTTTAATAAAGTTCCGAAAGCCTGCGCTAGGCTCAGACCTTCAGCACCTCCAAAGCCCATTTCATGGTCTTTAGACAAAGTTCTTCATTTCGCTTCTCTGTTGAGCAATGAGGAGTGTGCGTTAAAGGATTTGACACAAAAAGTTATTTTCCTATTTGCACTCGCGTCCGGGGCCAGGGTTAGTGAGATTGTAGCCCTCTCGAGAGAGGCAGGTCGTGTTCAGTTCCTGGATGGGGGAGAACTGAACCTGTTTCCGGATCCTACGTTTCTCGCCAAGAATGAGTTACCCACCAACAGGTGGGGTCCCTGGAGAATCTGCCCTCTGAAAGAAGATGCATCTCTATGTCCAGTAGAATGCCTAAAGGTCTATCTTCATAGAACTTCAGACTTCAAGGGTGGTCAACTATTCAGGGGAGAAACATCAGGCTCAAATTTATCTCTGAATCAACTCAGAGCGAAAATCATATATTTTATTCGCAGAGCGGATCCTGACAGTACACCCGCAGGTCACGATCCGAGGAAAGTTGCCTCATCCTTAAATTTCTTTAATTGTATGGATTTTGAACATCTCCGTTCATACACTGGCTGGAAGTCTTCCAGAGTGTTCTTTCGCCACTATGCAAAGCAAGTAGAGGAACTAAAGAGATCTGTGGTAGCAGTGGGTCGCGTCGTTAACCCTACTGTTTAACTCTGCGAGGAACAGGGGTTTTAATTGGAACGATTAATTCCAGGGTGAGTGTGTAGTTACATACTGTACTACAAACTAAGTGAGGGCACTGAGTTGCCCACGTAGACTGTTCCATTTCCAAAGGTGAACCTAGCATAAGTGCAGACATGTGTGCCGAGCGTTTCTAACGCTAATGTGATTGATTTGTAATACAGACTTTTATGACTTTGATACCTCGGTATCTTAAAAGTGGCATTAATGTTTTTTCTCTTTCAGATAAACAAGTTCTGTTTACTATCATACTTATGCTTGATGTTTTGGGTTATCCTTTTCTTATATATATATATATATATATATATATATATATATATATATATATATATATATATATATATATATATATATATATATATATATATATATATATATATATATATATATATATATATATATATATATATATATATATATATATATATATATATATATATATATATATATATATAATTGTTGTTAACCTGTCTATTTATTGGCTGTCAATAAACTTGTTCTTGAGAACCTTGCGTCTCCTTCACCTGTGTCAATTTATTGGTATAATTGAGCATTCATTCTATGTACTTTATCTGGGATAATTCTAATAGAATTGTTCCTTTATGCAAGCTATGTTGCATTGGTTTATGCTTTCCCTTAACGGGAGGACTCTGTCCCATAAAGGGACGGTGGCGGTTTTACAAGTTTCTTCCTATGCGGATATAAACCTTTGTCCAATACAAGTATTGTGCGGAGAACTGGTCGATATTTCATATTGACGCAGGGGTTCTTTACAAACTATGCTTTACTTAATATAGGGTGAGACCACTATATTAGCTTGCCTGGTATTCATACATAGGTATATGTACTCTTCGAGACTTTTCCAGAGTCTAGTAGGACTCTTCCCTGTAGGGGGCAGGAAGCTCTAACATGGTGTATAGTTAGTTGAAAAGATGTATAACGGTAACATCTTAGGTCTCTAGGTCTAGTCGACAGGGGAAAAATTACCTCTGGGGAGTACGGCACGTTCTGAGAATCCACAGATACAGTAATGCTCTGGTATACTTCCATCAGGACGACATGGCTTGAGCCCAAAAAACGGATTTTGAGCGAAGCGAAAAATCTATTTTTGGGTGAGATGGCCATGTCGTCCTGATGGACCCGCCCTTCCCTTTCTATGAAAGGGCTGTAGGACCCCTCCCTACATACAGTATCTCTAGCACCTCGTGTACGCTACAAGGAATACAGATGGCGCCAGGATTGGCGCCAGGCACGCTTACGAAACTGGAGAATAGGGAGCCTTGGGAGCGGCTCCCCCTTTTTCTTTCCCGATTTCGTTTCTTGCCAATTGACCCCTCGATACGTAATCTCTGTTTGGGGTGCAGATTGCCATGTGGCGTGTCAAGAATACGTCCTCTGATATGTCGCGATATCCCTTTCATGAGGGATATTCGCTCCAGGAGTTAGAATTCTGGTACCTTAAGGTAAATTCTCTGGGAATATCGCCGTAGTTGTAATATACCCTAGGAAGCTACCCTATAGGAACTTCCATCAGGACGACATGGCCATCTCACCCAAAAATAGATTTTTCGCTTCGCTCAAAATCCGTTATATATATATATATATATATATATATATATATATATGTATATATATATATATGTATATATATATATATATATATATATATATATATATATATATATATATATATATATATATATATATATATATATATCTATATCTATATCTATATCTATATCTATATCTATATCTATATCTATATCTATATCTATATCTATATCTATATCTATATATATATATATATATATATATATATATATATATATATATATATATATATATATATATCTCAATTTATAGTTGAGAAATAGTCTTAGGTACCCTGTTAAAAAATCTTATTTTAATCTGAAGTTCTCCGTAAAAATATCTGTTCTCAGCCGCATTTCAGTAAAATACAGGCAACTATAATTTTACCTTACTTTATTATATTTCAAGGGTTGGTGACCGTACTGTCACTCCTTTACGTCAATATATCCGTTTTTAAAAGGGTAAAAATCCAGAAATAAATGTTGCCAGGCATTTACC
>NC_090727.1:59507242-59522242 GCF_036898095.1 Palaemon carinicauda | reverse complement strand
GGCCGGAATCTTCGGAGTCGGCCGGAATCTTCGGAGTCGGCCGGAATCTTCGGAGTCGGCCGGAATCTTCGGAGTCGGCCGGAATCTTCGGAGTCGGCCGGAATCCGTCGGAGTCGGCCGGAATCCGTCGGAGTCCGCCGGAGTCCGCCGCAGTCTCCGGAGTCCGCCGCAGTCTCCGGAGTCCGCCGCAGTCTCCGGAGTCCGCCGCAGTCTCCGGAGTCCGCCGCAGTCTTCGGAGTCCGCCGCAGTCTCCGGAGTCCGCCGTAGTCTCCGGAGTACGCCGCAGTCTCCGGAATCAGCCGCAGTCTTCTAAATTCACTGGCGTCCCCGTAGTCCATTGAGCCATAGGAATCTATTGGAGCTATAGGAATCTGTTGAGGCCATAGGAATCTGTTAGAGCCATTATAATATGTTGAAGTCTTTGGAGTCTATTGGAGTCTTCCAAATCTATTGGAGTCTTTGTAATCCTATGGAGTCTTTGGAATCCACTGGAGTCTTTGGAATATACTTTAGCCATAGTGCAGTTTTTGGAATTGAATATAGCTATTGTTGAGTTATCGGAATCTGCCGGAGTCTTCGGAGTCCGCTGGAGTCTTCGGAGTCTTCGAAGTCCGCCGCAGTCATCTGAGCCCGCCGCAGTCTTCTGAGCCCGCCGCAGTCTTCGGAGGCTGCTGCAGTCTTCGGAATCGGCCGCAGTCTTAGGAATCGGCCGCAGTGTGCGGAATCCGCCGCAGTGTGCAGAATCTGCCGCAGTCTTTTGAATTCACTGGAGTCTTTTGGATTCACTAAAGTCTTTTTAGTCCGCTGAGCCATAGGAATCTTTTGGCGCCTTAGGAACCAGTTGGAGCCATAGGAATCTGGTGCAGCTATTATATTCCGTTGAAGTCTTTGGAATCTATTTGAGTGTTTGGAATCTACTGGAGTGTATGGATTCCAGTGGAGTCTTTGGAATCCACCGTAGCCATAGTGCGGTCTTTGCAATCGAATAAGCCATTGTGGAGTCTTCGGAATCCGCCAGAATCTACGGAATTTGCCGGAATCTTCGAAATCCGTAAGTGTCATCGGAATCTGTTGGATTCTTCGGCATCTGTTGGAGTTCGGAATCCGTTGAAGTCTTCAGAATCCCTTGGACTCTTCGGAATATATTGGAGTCTTCAGAATCCCTTGGACTCTTCGGAATCCATTGGAGTCTTCAAATATGTTGAAGTTTTCGGAATCCGCTGCAGTCTTTGGAATCTGCCGGAGTCTTTGGAATCTGCCGGAGTCTTTGGAATCTGCCGGAGTCTTTGGAATCTGCCGGAGTCTTTGGAATCTGCCGGAGTCTTTGGAATCTGCCGGAGTCTTTGGAATCTGCCGGAGTCTTTGGAATCTGCCGGAGTCTTTGGAATCTGCCGGAGTCTTTAGAATCGGCCGGAGTCTTTGGAATCGGCCGGAGTCTTTGGAATCGGCTGGAGTCTTTGGAATCGGCCGGAGTCTTTGGAATCGGCCGGAGTCTCTGGATTCCGCCGGAGTCTCTGGATTCCGCCGGAGTCTCTGGATTCCGCCGGAGTCTCTGGATTCCGGCGGAGTCTCGGGAATCCGCCGCCGGAGTCTTCGGAGTCCGCCGGAGTCTTCGGAGTCCGCCGGAGTCTTTGGAGTCCCCCGGAGTCTTTGGAGTCCGCCGGAGTCTTTGGAGTCCGCCGGAATCATTTGAGTCCAACGGAGTCATTTGAGTCCGCCGCAGTCTTTTGAGTCCGCCGCAGTCTTCGGAATCGGCCACAGTCTTCAGAATTGGCCACAGTCTTCGGAATTGGCCGCAGTTTTCGGAATCGACCGCAGTGTGCGGAATCAGCCGCAGTCCTTTGAATTCACTGAAGTCTTTGTAGTCCGCTGAGCCATAGGAATCTGTTTGAACCAGAGGAACCAGTTGGAGCCATAGGAATCAGTTGTAGCCATTATATTCTCTTGCAGTATTTGGAATCTATTTGAGTCTATGGAATCCACTGGAGTCTTTGAAATCCACCGAAGCCATAGTGCGGTCTTTGGAAGCGAGTATAGCCATTGTGGAGTCTTTGAAATCCGCCGGAATCTTCGGCATCAGCCAAATTCTTAGGAATCCGCCAGAGTCTTCAGAATCCATAGCTGTCTTCAGAATCCATAGCTGTCTTCAGAATCCATTGCTGTCTTCAGAATCCATTGGAGTCTTCGGAATCCGTTGGAGTCTTCGGCATCTGTTGGAGTCTTCGGCATCTGTTAGAGTCTTCGGAATCTGTTGGAGTCTTCAGAATCCTCCAACGGATTCCGTTGGAGTCTTCGGAATCCGCGGGAGTCTTCGAAATCCCTTGGAGTCTTCAGAATATGTTAGTCTATGGAATCCGATAGAGTCTTTGGAATCTGTTATATTCTTCGTGATCTGTTGTAGTCTTCGGAATCCGTTAGTCTTTGGAATCCGACGCAGTCTTTTGAATTTTCTGGAGTCTTTGTAGTCCGCTGAGCCATAGGAATCTGTTAAAGCCATAGGAATCTGTTGGAGCCATTATAATCCATTGGAGTCTTTAGAATCTATTGGAGTCTTTGGAATCTATTGAAGTCTTTGGAATCTATTGGTTCTGTGTAATATTCTGGAATTTTTGAAGTCCACTGGAGTCTCTGGAATCCACTGGAGCCCTAGATTATTTTTTGGAATCAAATATAGCTATTGTGGTGTTTTCTGAATCTGCCGTAGTCTTTGAAATCCGCCGGAGTCTTCAGAATCCGCCGGAGTCTTCGGAGTCCCCCGGAGTCTTTGGAGTCCGCCGGAGTCTTTGGAGTCCGCCGGAGTCATTTGAGTCCAACGGAGTCATTTGAGTCCGCCGCAGTCTTTTGAGTCCGCCGCAGTCTTCGGAATCGGCCACAGTCTTCAGAATTGGCCACAGTCTTCGGAATTGGCCGCAGTTTTCGGAATCGACCGCAGTGTGCGGAATCAGCCGCAGTCCTTTGAATTCACTGAAGTCTTTGTAGTCCGCTGAGCCATAGGAATCTGTTTGAACCAGAGGAACCAGTTGGAGCCATAGGAATCAGTTGTAGCCATTATATTCTCTTGCAGTATTTGGAATCTATTTGAGTCTATGGAATCCACTGGAGTCTTTGAAATCCACCGAAGCCATAGTGCGGTCTTTGGAAGCGAGTATAGCCATTGTGGAGTCTTTGAAATCCGCCGGAATCTTCGGCATCAGCCAAATTCTTAGGAATCCGCCAGAGTCTTCAGAATCCATAGCTGTCTTCAGAATCCATAGCTGTCTTCAGAATCCATTGCTGTCTTCAGAATCCATTGGAGTCTTCGGAATCCGTTGGAGTCTTCGGCATCTGTTGGAGTCTTCGGCATCTGTTAGAGTCTTCGGAATCTGTTGGAGTCTTCAGAATCCTCCAACGGATTCCGTTGGAGTCTTCGGAATCCGCGGGAGTCTTCGAAATCCCTTGGAGTCTTCAGAATATGTTAGTCTATGGAATCCGATAGAGTCTTTGGAATCTGTTATATTCTTCGTGATCTGTTGTAGTCTTCGGAATCCGTTAGTCTTTGGAATCCGACGCAGTCTTTTGAATTTTCTGGAGTCTTTGTAGTCCGCTGAGCCATAGGAATCTGTTAAAGCCATAGGAATCTGTTGGAGCCATTATAATCCGTTGGAGTCTTTAGAATCTATTGGAGTCTTTGGAATCTATTGAAGTCTTTGGAATCTATTGGTTCTGTGTAATATTCTGGAATTTTTGAAGTCCACTGGAGTCTCTGGAATCCACTGGAGCCCTAGATTATTTTTTGGAATCAAATATAGCTATTGTGGTGTTTTCTGAATCTGCCGTAGTCTTTGAAATCCGCCGGAGTCTTCAGAATCCGCCGGAGTCTTCGGAGTCCCCCGGAGTCTTTGGAGTCCGCCGGAGTCTTTGGAGTCCGCCGGAGTCATTTGAGTCCAACGGAGTCATTTGAGTCCGCCGCAGTCTTTTGAGTCCGCCGCAGTCTTCGGAATCGGCCACAGTCTTCAGAATTGGCCACAGTCTTCGGAATTGGCCGCAGTTTTCGGAATCAACCGCAGTGTGCGGAATCAGCCGCAGTCCTTTGAATTCACTGAAGTCTTTGTAGTCCGCTGAGCCATAGGAATCTGTTTGAACCAGAGGAACCAGTTGGAGCCATAGGAATCAGTTGTAGCCATTATATTCTCTTGCAGTATTTGGAATCTATTTGAGTCTATGGAATCCACTGGAGTCTTTGAAATCCACCGAAGCCATAGTGCGGTCTTTGGAAGCGAGTATAGCCATTGTGGAGTCTTTGAAATCCGCCGGAATCTTCGGCATCAGCCAAATTCTTAGGAATCCGCCAGAGTCTTCAGAATCCATAGCTGTCTTCAGAATCCATAGCTGTCTTCAGAATCCATTGCTGTCTTCAGAATCCATTGGAGTCTTCGGAATCCGTTGGAGTCTTCGGCATCTGTTGGAGTCTTCGGCATCTGTTGGAGTCTTCGGCATCTGTTAGAGTCTTCGGAATCTGTTGGAGTCTTCAGAATCCTCCAACGGATTCCGTTGGAGTCTTCGGAATCCGCGGGAGTCTTCGAAATCCCTTAGAGTCTTCAGAATATGTTAGTCTATGGAATCCGATAGAGTCTTTGGAATCTGTTATATTCTTCGTGATCTGTTGTAGTCTTCGGAATCCATTAGTCTTTGGAATCCGACGCAGTCTTTTGAATTTTCTGGAGTCTTTGTAGTCCGCTGAGCCATAGGAATCTGTTAAAGCCATAGGAATCTGTTGGAGCCATTATAATCCGTTGGAGTCTTTAGAATCTATTGGAGTCTTTGGAATCTATTGAAGTCTTTGGAATCTATTGGTTCTGTGTAATATTCTGGAATTTTTGAAGTCCACTGGAGTCTCTGGAATCCATTGGAGCCCTAGATTATTTTTTGGAATCAAATATAGCTATTGTGGTGTTTTCTGAATCTGCCGTAGTCTTTGAAATCCGCCGGAGTCTTCAGAATCCGCCGGAGTCATCGGAATCCGCCGGAGTCTTCGGAATCCGCCGGAGTCTTCGGAATCCGCCGGAGTCTTCGGAATCCGCCGGAGTCTTCGGAATCCGCCGGAGTCTTCGGAATCCGCCGGAGTCTTCGGAATCCGCCGGAGTCTTCGGAATCCGCCGGAGTCCGCCGGAGTCCGCCGGAGTCTTCGGAGTCCGCCGGAGTCTTCGGAGTCCGCCGGAGTCTTCGGAGTCCGCCGGAGTCTTCGGAATCCGCCGGAGTCTTCGGAATCCGCCGGAGTCTTCGGAAACCGCCGGAGTCTTCGGAATCCGCCGGAGTCTTCGGAATCCGCCGGAGTCTTCGGATTCCGCCGGAGTCTTCGGAATCCGCCGGAGTCTTCGGAATCCGCCGGAGTCTTCGGAATCCGCCGGAGTCTTTGTAAATCGCGGAGTCTTCGGAATCCTCCGGAGTCTTCGGAGTCCACCGCAGTCTTCGTAGTCCGCCGCTGACTTCTGAGTCCACCACAGTCTTCTGAATTCACTGGAGTCTTTGTAGTCCACTGAGCCATAGGATTCTTTCGGAGCCATAAGAATCTGTCGGAGCCATAGGAATATGTTGGAACCATTATAATCCATTGGAGTCTTTGGACCCTATCGAAGTCTTTGGAATCTATTGGAGTCTTTGGAATCCACTGGAGACTTTGGAATCCACTGGAGTCTTTGGAATCTGCTGGAGCTTTCGGAATCCACCAATGTTTTCGGAATCCGCCGGTGTTTTCGGAATTTGCCGGAGTCTTCGGATTCCATAGGAGTCTTTGGAATACACCGGAGTCTTTGGGGTCCTCTGGAGTGTTCGGAGTCCTCTGGAGTCTTCAGAGTCCGACGGAGTCTCCGGAGTCCGCCGGAGTCTCCGGAGTCCGCCGGAGTCTCCGGAGTCCGCCGGAGTCTCCGGAGTCCGCCAGAGTCTCCGGAGTCCGCCAGAGTCTTCGGAGTCCATCGGAGTCTTTGGAGTCTGCAGCAGTCTTCGGAGTCCGCGCCAGTCTCCGGAATCAGTCGCAGTCTTCGGATTCCGCCTCAGTCTTTCAAATTCACTGGCGTCCCCGTAGTCCGTTGAGCCATAGGAATCTGTTGGAGCTATAGGAATCTGTTGGAGCCATAGGAATCTGTTGGATCCATTATAATATGTTGAAGTCATTGGAATCTATTGGAGTCTTTCAAATCTATTGGAGTCTTTGTAATCTTATGGTGTCTTTGGAATCCAGTGAGTCAGTGGAATCCACTGGAGTCTTTGGAATATACTTTAGCCATAGTGCGGTTTTTGGAATTGAATATAGCTATTGTGGAGTTATCGGAATCTGCCGGAGTCTTCGGAGTTCGCCGGAGTTTTCGGATTCTTCGGAGTCTGCCGGAGGCTTCGGAGTCTTGAAAGTCCGCCGCAGTCTTGAAAGTCCGGCGCAGTCTTCGGAGTCCGCTGCAGTCTTCGGAATCGGCCGCAGTCTTTGGAATCGGCCGCAGTCTTCGAAATCCGCCGCAGTGTGCGGAATCCGCCGCAGTGTGCGGAATCCGCCGCAGTCTTTTGAATTCACTGGAGTCTTTTGAATTCACTAAAGTCTTTGTAGTCCACTGAGCCATAGGAATCTTTTGGAGTTTAGGAACCAGTTGGAGCCATAGGAATATGGTGCAGCTATTATATTCCGTTGAAGTCTTTGGAATCTATTTGAGTGTTTGGAATCTACTGGAGTCTATGGATTCCAGTGGAGTGTTTGAAATCCACCGTAGCCATAGTGCGGTCTTTGGAATATAATATAGCCATTGTGGAGTCTTCGGAATCCGCCAGAATCTACGGAACTCGCTGGAATCTTCGAAATCCGTTAGTGTCATCGGAATCTGTTGGATTCTTCGGCATCCGTTGAAGTCTTCAGAATCCCTTGGACTCTTCGGAATCTGTTGGATTCTCCGGCATCCGTTGAAGTCTTCAGAATCCCTTGGACTCTTCGGAATCCATTGGAGTCTTCGAAATATGTTGAAGTTTTTGGAATACGCTGGAGTCTTCGGAATCTGCCGGAGTCTTTGGAATCAGCCAGAGTCTTTGGAATCAGCCGGAATCTTTGGAATCGGCCAGAGTCTCTGGATTCCGCCGGAATCTTTGGAATCCTCCAGAGTCTTTGGAATCCTCCAGAGTCTTTGGAATCCTCCAGAGTCTTCGGAATCTGCTGGAGTCTTTGGAATCCTCCAGAGTCTTCGGAATCAGCTGGAGTCTTCGGAATTTGCCGGAGTCTTCGGAATTCGCCGGAGTCTTCGGAATTCGCCGGAGTCTTCGAAATTGGCCGGAGTCTTCGGAATTGGCCGGAGTCTTCGGAATTGGCCGGAGTCTTCGGAATTGGCCGGAGTCTTCGGAATCCGGCGGAGTCTTCGGAATCCGGCGGAGTCTTCGGAATCCGGCGGAGTCTTCGGAATAGTCTTCGGAATCCGGCGGAGTCTTCGGAATCCGGCGGAGTCTTCGGAATCCGGCGGAGTCTTCGGAATCCGGCGGAGTCTTCGGAATCCGGCGGAGTCTTCGGAATCCGGCGGAGTCTTCGGAATCCGCGGAGTCTTCGGAATCCGCGGAGTCTTCGGAATCCGGCGGAGTCTTCGGAATCCGGCGGAGTCTTCGGAGTCCGCCGCCGGATTCTTCGGAGTCCGCCGCCGGATTCTTCGGAATCCGCCGCCGGATTCTTCGGAATCCGCCGCCGGATTCTTCGGAATCCGCCGCCGCATTCTTCGGAATCCGCCGCCGAATTCTTCGGAGTCCGCCGGCGTCTTTGGAGTCCCCCGGAGTCTTTGGAGTCCCCCGGAGTCTTTGGAGTCCGCCGGAGTCATTTGAGTCCAACGGAGTCATTTGAGTCCGCCGCAGTCTTTTGAGTCCGCCGCAGTCTTCGGAATCGGCCACAGTCTTCAGAATTGGCCACAGTCTTCGGAATTGGCCGCAGTTTTTGGAATCAACCGCAGTGTGCGGAATCAGCCGCAGTCCTTTGAATTCACTGAAGTCTTTGTAGTCCGCTGAGCCATAGGAATCTGTTTGAACCAGAGGAACCAGTTGGAGCCATAGGAATCAGTTGTAGCCATTATATTCTCTTGCAGTATTTGGAATCTATTTGAGTCTATGGAATCCACTGGAGTCTTTGAAATCCACCGAAGCCATAGTGCGGTCTTTGGAAGCGAGTATAGCCATTGTGGAGTCTTTGAAATCCGCTGGAATCTTCGGCATCAGCCAAATTCTTAGGAATCCGCCAGAGTCTTCAGAATCCATAGCTGTCTTCAGAATCCATAGCTGTCTTCAGAATCCATAGCTGTCTTCAGAATCCATTGGAGTCTTCGGAATCCGTTGGAGTCTTCGGCATCTGTTGGAGTCTTCGGCATCTGTTAGAGTCTTCGGAATCTGTTGGAGTCTTCAGAATCCTCCAACGGATTCCGTTGGAGTCTTCGGAATCCGCGGGAGTCTTCGAAATCCCTTGGAGTCTTCAGAATATGTTAGTCTATGGAATCCGATAGAGTCTTTGGAATCTGTTATATTCTTCGTGATCTGTTGTAGTCTTCGGAATCCGTTAGTCTTTGGAATCCGACGCAGTCTTGAATTTTCTGGAGTCTTTGTAGTCCGCTGAGCCATAGGAATCTGTTAAAGCCATAGGAATCTGTTGGAGCCATTATAATCCGTTGGAGTCTTTAGAATCTATTGGAGTCTTTGGAATCTATTGAAGTCTTTGGAATCTATTGGTTCTGTGTAATATTCTGGAATTTTTGAAGTCCACTGGAGTCTCTGGAATCCACTGGAGCCCTAGATTATTTTTTGGAATCAAATATAGCTATTGTGGTGTTTTCTGAATCTGCCGTAGTCTTTGAAATCCGCCGGAGTCTTCAGAATCCGCCGGAGTCATCGGAATCCGCCGGAGTCTTCGGAATCCGCCGGGGTCTTCGGAATCCGCCGGAGTCTTCGGAATCCGCCGGAGTCTTCGGAATCCGCCGGAGTCCGCCGGAGTCCGCCGGAGTCTTCGGAGTCCGCCGGAGTCTTCGGAGTCCGCCGGAGTCTTCGGAGTCCGCCGGAGTCTTCGGAATCCGCCGGAGTCTTCGGAATCCGCCGGAGTCTTCGGAATCCGCCGGAGTCTTCGGAATCCGCCGGAGTCTTCGGAATCCGCCGGAGTCTTCGAAATCCGCCGGAGTCTTTGTAAATCGCGGAGTCTTCGGAATCCTCCGGAGTCTTCGGAGTCCACCGCAGTCTTCGGAGTCCGCCGCTGACTTCTGAGTCCACCACAGTCTTTTGAATTCACTGGAGTCTTTGTAGTCCACTGAGCCATAGGATTCTTTCGGAGCCATAAGAATCTGTCGGAGCCATAGGAATATGTTGGAACCATTATAATCCATTGGAGTCTTTGGACCCTATCGAAGTCTTTGGAATCTATAGGAGTCTTTGGAATCCACTGGAGACTTTGGAATCCACTGGAGTGGAGTCTTTGGAATCTGCTGGAGCTTTCGGAATCCACCAATGTTTTCGGAATCCGCCGGTGTTTTCGGAATTTGCCGGAGTCTTCGGATTCCATAGGAGTCTTTGGAATACACCGGAGTCTTTGGGGTCCTCTGGAGTGTTCGGAGTCCTCTGGAGTCTTCAGAGTCCGACAGAGTCTCCGGAGTCCGCCGGAGTCTCCGGAGTCCGCCGGAGTCTCCGGAGTCCGCCAGAGTCTCCGGAGTCCGCCAGAGTCTTCGGAGTCCATCGGAGTCTTTGGAGTCTGCAGCAGTCTTCGGAGTCCGCGCCAGTCTCCGGAATCAGTCGCAGTCTTCGGATTCCGCCTCAGTCTTTCAAATTCACTGGCGTCCCCGTAGTCCGTTGAGCCCTAGGAATCTGTTGGAGCTATAGGAATCTGTTGGAGCCATAGGAATCTGTTGGATCCATTATAATATGTTGAAGTCATTAGAATCTATTGGAGTCTTTCAAATCTATTGGAGTCTTTGTAATCTTATGGTGTCTTTGGAATCCAGTGAGTCAGTGGAATCCACTGGAGTCTTTGGAATATACTTTAGCCATAGTGCGGTTTTTGGAATTGAATATAGCTATTGTGGAGTTATCGGAATCTGCTGGAGTCTTCGGAGTTCGCCGGAGTTTTCGGAGTCTTCGGAGTCTGCCGGAGGCTTCGGAGTCTTGAAAGTCCGCCGCAGTCTTGAAAGTCCGGCGCAGTCTTCGGAGTCCGCTGCAGTCTTCGGAATCGGCCGCAGTCTTTGGAATCGGCCGCAGTCTTCGAAATCCGCCGCAGTGTGCGGAATCCGCCGCAGTGTGCGGAATCCGCCGCAGTCTTTTGAATTCACTGGAGTCTTTTGAATTCACTAAAGTCTTTGTAGTCCACTGAGCCATAGGAATCTTTTGGAGTTTAGGAACCAGTTGGAGCCATAGGAATCTGGTGCAGCTATTATATTCCGTTGAAGTCTTTGGAATCTATTTGAGTGTTTGGAATCTACTGGAGTCTATGGATTCCAGTGGAGTGTTTGAAATCCACCGTAGCCATAGTGCGGTCTTTGGAATATAATATAGCCATTGTGGAGTCTTCGGAATCCGCCAGAATCTACGGAACTCGCTGGAATCTTCGAAATCCGTTAGTGTCATCGGAATCTGTTGGATTCTTCGGCATCCGTTGAAGTCTTCAGAATCCCTTGGACTCTTCGGAATCTGTTGGATTCTCCGGCATCCGTTGAAGTCTTCAGAATCCCTTGGACTCTTCGGAATCCATTGGAGTCTTCGAAATATGTTGAAGTTTTTGGAATACGCTGGAGTCTTCGGAATCTGCCGGAGTCTTTGGAATCAGCCAGAGTCTTTGGAATCAGCCGGAATCTTTGGAATCGGCCAGAGTCTCTGGATTCCGCCGGAGTCTTTGGAATCCTCCAGAGTCTTTGGAATCCTCCAGAGTCTTTGGAATCCTCCAGAGTCTTCGGAATCTGCTGGAGTCTTTGGAATCCTCCAGAGTCTTCGGAATCAGCTGGAGTCTTCGGAATTTGCCGGAGTCTTCGGAATTCGCCGGAGTCTTCGGAATTCGCCGGAGTCTTCGAAATTGGCCGGAGTCTTCGGAATTGGCCGGAGTCTTCGGAATTGGCCGGAGTCTTCGGAATCCGGCGGAGTCTTCGGAATCCGGCGGAGTCTTCGGAATCCGGCGGAGTCTTCGGAATAGTCTTCGGAATCCGGCGGAGTCTTCGGAATCCGGCGGAGTCTTCGGAATCCGGCGGAGTCTTCGGAATCCGCGGAGTCTTCGGAATCCGGCGGAGTCTTCGGAATCCGGCGGAGTCTTCGGAATCCGGCGGAGTCTTCGGAGTCCGCCGCCGGATTCTTCGGAGTCCGCCGCCGGATTCTTCAGAATCCGCCGCCGCATTCTTCGGAATCCGCCGCCGAATTCTTCGGAGTCCGCCGGCGTCTTTGGAGTCCCCCGGAGTCTTTGGAGTCCCCCGGAGTCTTTGGAGTCCACCGCAGTCTTCGGAATCGGCCGCAGTCTTGGGAATCGGCCGCAGTCTTGGGAATCGGCCGCAGTCTTGGGAATCGGCCGCAGTCTTGGGAATCGGCCGCAGTTTTCGGAATCGGCCGCAGTGTGCGGAATCAGCCGCAGTCTTTTGAATTCACTGAAGTCTTTGTAGTCCGCTGAGCCATAGGAATCTGTTTGAACCAGAGGAACCAGTTTGAGCCATAGGAATCTGTTGCAGCCATTATATTCTATTGCAGTATTTGGAATATATTTGAGTCTATGGAATCCACTGAAGTCTTTGAAATCCACCGAAGCCAGAGTGCGGTCTTTGGAAGCGAGTATAGCCATTGTGGAGTCTTTGAAATCCGCCGGAATCTTCGGAATCAGCCGAATTCTTAGGAATCCGCCAGAGTCTTCAGAATCCATTGGAGTCTTCAGAATCCATTGGAGTCTTCAGAATCCATTGGAGTCTTCAGAATCCATTGGAGTCTTCAGAATCCATTGGAGTCTTCAGAATCCATTGGAGTCTTCAGAATCCATTGGAGTCTTCAGAATCCATTGGAGTCTTCAGAATCCATTGGAGTCTTCAGAATCCATTGGAGTCTTTAGAATCCATTGGAGTCTTCAGCATCCATTGGAGTCTTCAGCATCTGTTGGAGTCTTCGGCATCTGTTGGAGTCTTCGGCATCTGTTGGAGTCTTCGGAATACGTTGAACTCTTCGGAATCCGTTGGAGTCTTCGAAATACGTTGGAGTCTTCGGAATAAGTTGGAATCTTCGGAATCCGTTATAGTCTTCAGAATCCTCCACAGTTTTTTAACATCACTTCAGTCTTTATAAGTCTGGTGAGCCCTGGGAATCTGTTGGAGCCCCAGGAATCTGTTGGAGCCCCAGGAATCTCTTGGAGCCATATTAATCTGTTGGAGCCCTATTAATCTGTTGGAGCCATTATAATCCGTTGGATCCTTTCAAATCTATTGGAGTCTGTAGAATCTATTGGAGTTTTTAGAATCTATTGGAATCTTTGGAATCTATTGGAGTCTTTGTAATCCTCTGGAGTCTTTGGAATACGCTGGAGTCTTTGGAATCCACTGGAGCCTTAGTGCTGTTTTTGGAATTAAATATAGCAATTGTGGAGTTGTTGGATCTTCGGAATCTGCCGGAGTGTTCGGAATCCGCCGGAGTGTTCGGAATCCACAGGAGTGTTCGGAATTCGCCGAATTGTTTGGAATCCACGGGTGTTCGGTATCCGCCGAAGTCTCAGGAGTCCGCCAGAGTCTCCGGAGTCCGCCAGAGTCTCCGGAGTCCGCCGGAGTCTCCGGAGTCCGCCGGAGTCTCCGGAGTCCGCCGGAGTCTCCGGAGTCTCCGGAGTCTGCTGGAGTCTCCGGAGTCCGCCGGAGTCTCCGGAGTCTCCGGAGTCCGCCGGAGTCTACGGAGTCCGCCGGAGTCTCCGGAGTCCGCCGGAGTCTCCGGAGTCCGCCGGAGTCTCCGGAGTCCGCCGGAGTCTCCGGAGTCCGCCGGAGTCTCCGGAGTCCGCCGGAGTCTCCGGAGTCCGCCGGAGTCTCCGGAGTCCGCCGGAGTCTCCGGAGTCCGCCGGAGTCTCCGGAGTCCGCCGGAGTCTCCGGAGTCCGCCGGAGTCTCCGGAGTCCGCCGGAGTCTCCGGAGTCCGCCGGATTCTCCGGAGTCCGCCGGAATCTCCGGAGTCCGCCGGAGTCTCCGGAGTCCGCCGGAGTCTCCGGAGTCCGCCGGAGTCTACGGAGTCCGCCGGAGTCTCCGGAGTCTGCCGGAGTCCTCGGAGTCCGCCGGAGTCTTCGGAGTCCGCCGGAGTCTTCGGAGTCTTCGGAGTCCGCCGGAGTCTTCGGAGTCTTCGAAGTCTTCGGAATCGGCCGCAGTCTTCTGAGTCTACCGCAGTCTTCGGAGTCCGCTGCAGTTTTCGGAATCGGCCGCAGTCTTTGGAATCGGCCGCAGTCTTCGGAATCCGCCGCAGTGTGCGGAATCAGCCACAGTGTGCGGAATCCGCCGCAGTGTGTGGAATCTGCCGCAGTGTGCGGAATCCGCCGTAGTCTTTTGAATTCACTGGAGTCTTTTGAATTCACTGGAGTCTTTTGAATTCACTGAAGTCTTTGTAGTCCGCAGAGCCATAGGAATCTTTTGGAGCCTTAGGAACCAGTTGGAGCCATAGGAATCTGTGTGCAGCTAATATATTCTGTTAAAGTCTTTGGAATCTATTTGAGTTTTTAGAATCTACTGGAGTCTATGGATTCCAGTGGAGTCTTTGAAATCCACCGTAGCCATAGTGCAGTCTTTGGAATCGAATATAGCCATTGTGGAGTCTTCTGAATCCGCCAGAATCTACGAAATTCGCCGGAATCTTCGAAATCTGTTAGTGTCATCGGAATCTGTTGGATTCTTCGGCATCTGTTGGAGTTCAGAATCTGTTGAAGTCTTCAGAATCCCTTGGACTCTTCGGAATCCATTGGAGTCTTCGAAATATGTTGAAGTTTTCGGAATCTTCCGGAGTCTTTGGAATCTTCCGGAGTCTTTGGAATCTTCCGGAGTCTTTGGAATCGGCCGGAGTCTTTGGAATCGGCCGGAGTCTTTGGAATCGGCTGGAGTCTTTGGAATCAGTCAGAGTCTTTGGAATCGGTTGGTGTCTTTGGATTCCGCTGGAGTCTTCGGAATCCGGCGGAGTCTTCGGAACCCACAGACAAACACACAAGCATGGTATTAAACATAATCTCCTCCCAATTTCGTTAGCGGAGTTGATTATCTTAAGTCTTGATTACATTTGAACAGTTGGCCGAGGAAAAATTTGACAATTTTTTAGAGGTGAATGCTTAACATAATTTGATTCTCTCTCTCTCTCTCTCTCTCTCTCTCTCTCTCTCTCTCTCTCTCTCTCTCTCTCTCTCTCTCTCTCTCTCTCTCTCTCTCTCCAGCGATTGATTACTAATTGGGTCTTATCTGTCGAAGTTATTATTTATATGAAAGAAATATATTAATTGTATAAAAACTGAAATCAATCAAATAACAAATGCAGGTCTGAAATGTAATGTTTTAATAACTGAAGTTGAGATATCACAGAAAGATTAATTGATTTTGTGTTCTCTAATACAATTATCACTTTAGGTCAAGGATATTTTGTTTGACTTTGTCTTTATAGCTTCCTCTCTTCTTACTTCCATCATGATGAATTTAATATAATCTAAATTTAAATTTATTGAATTATATATCAAGAGTGGAGAATGTTTAATAAAGTAACACAGGAGCTTTATATTAGACTAACTCTTTCAGATGAAAGTATGGCAATTGTTAAATGTAAGTTTGGCAATGTGTTGAAATATTATTGTGAAATAGGCTTACTGTTTTGCTTATGAATAAAAGCAGACACATCGAGTCATTGTTCATTTCTAAATAATAAAACCATTGACCTCATATGGATTTGGAGTTTATTGAAACTTTCTTTGCATATGCATTGATAAATTATTCTAAAAGATATTCATAAAGTTTCAATTGGATACCGGATGCTGGAGATATAGGAATACTAGTAATCTCTATACGCTAAGCATTTTC
>NC_090727.1:59469742-59494742 GCF_036898095.1 Palaemon carinicauda | reverse complement strand
GTGCAGAATCCGCCGCAGTGTGCGGAATCCGCCACAGTCTTTTGAATTCACTGGAGTCTTTTGGATTCACTAAAGTCTTTGTAGTCTGCTGAGCCATAGGAATCTTTTGGCGCCTTAGGAACCAGTTGGAGCCATAGGAATCTGGTGCAGCTATTATATTCCGTTGAAGTCTTTGGAATCTATTTGAGTGTTTTGAATCTACTGGAGTCTATGGATTGAAATCCACCGTAGCCATAGTGCGGTCTTTGGAATCGAATAAGCCATTGTGGAGTCTTCGGAATCCGCCAGAATCTATGGAATTTGTCGGAATCTTCGAAATCCGTTAGTGTCATCGGAATCTGTTGGATTCTTCGGCATTTGTTAGAGTTCGGAATCCATTGAAGTCTTCAGAATCCCTTGGACTCTTCGGAATCCATTGGAGTCTTCGAAATATGTTGAAGTTTTCGGAATCCGCTGGAGTCTTCGGAATCTGCCGGAGTCTTCGAAATCTGCCGGAGTCTTCGAAATCTACTGGAGTCTTTGGAATCTACTGGAGTCTTTGGAATCTGCCGGAGTCTTTGGAATCTGCCGGAGTCTTTGGAATCTGCCGGAGTCTTTGGAAACTGCCGGAGTCTTTGGAATCTGCCGGAGTCTTTGGAATCTGCCGGAGTCTTTGGAATCTGCCGGAGTCTTTGGAATCCGCCGGAGTCTTTGGAATCCGCCGGAGTCTTTGGAATCCGCCGGAGTCTCTGGAATCCGCCGGAGTCTCTGGAATCCGCCGGAGTCTCTGGAATCCGCCGGAGTCTCTGGAATCCGCCGGAGTCTTCGGAATCCGCCGGAGTCTTCGGAATCCGCCGGAGTCTTCGGAATCCGCCGGAGTCTTCGGAATCCGCCGGAGTCTTCGGAATCCGCCGGAGTCTTCGGAATCCGCCGGAGTCTTCGGAATCCGCCGGAGTCTTCGGAATCCGGCGGAGTCTTCGGAATCCGGCGGAGTCTTCGGAATCCGGCGGAGTCTTCGGAATCCGGCGGAGTCTTCGGAATCCGGCGGAGTCTTCGGAATCCGGCGGAGTCTTCGGAACCCGGCGGAGTCTTCGGAACCCGGCGGAGTCTTCGGAACCCGGCGGAGTCTTCGGAACCCGGCGGAGTCTTCGGAACCCGCCGGAGTCTTCGGAACCCGGCGGAGTCTTCGGAACCCGCCGGAGTCTTCGGAACCCGCCGGAGTCTTCGGAACCCGCCGGAGTCTTCGGAACCCGCCGGAGTCTTCGGAACCCGCCGCCGAATTCTTCGGAATCCGCCGGAGTCTTCGGAGTCCGCCGGCGTCTTCGGAGTCCCCCTGACTCTTTGGAGTCCGCCGGAGTCATTTGAGTTTGCCGCAGTCTTTTGAGTCCGCCGCAGTCTTCGGAATCGGCCACAGTCTTCAGAATTGACCACAGTCTGCGGAATCGGCCGCAGTTTTCGGAATCGACCGCAGTGTGCGGAATCAGCCGCAGTCCTTTGAATTCACTGAAGTCTTTGTAGTCCACTGAGCCATAGGAATCTGTTTGAACCAGAGGAACCAGTTGGAGCCATAGGAATCTGTTGCAGCCATTATATTCTGTTGCAGTATTTGGAATCTATTTGAGTCTATGGAATCCACTGGAGTCTTTGAAATCCACCGAAGCCATAGTGCGGTCTTTGGAAGCGAGTATAGCCATTGTGGAGTCTTCGAAATCCGCTGGAATCTTCGGAATCAGACGAATTCTTAGGAATCCGCCAGAGTCTTCAGAATCCAATGGAGTCTTCAGAATCCATTGGAGTCTTTGGCATCTGTTGGAGTCTTCGGAATCTGTTGGAGTCTTCAGAATCCTCCAACGGATTCCATTGGAGTCTTCGGAATCCGCGGGAATCTTCGAAATCCCTTGGAGTGTTCAGAATATGTTAGAGTCTTTGGAATCCGATAGTCTTTGGAATCTGTTATAGTCTTCGGAATCTGTTATAGTCTTCGTGATCCGTTGTAGTCTTCGGAATCCGTTAGTCTTTGGAATCCGATAGAGTCTTTGGAATCTGTTATAGTCTTCGTGATCCGTTGTAGTCTTCGGAATCCGTTAGTCTTTGGAATCCGCCGGAGTCTTTTGAATTCTCTGGAGTCTTTGTAGTCCGCTGACCCATAAGAATCTGTTAAAGCCATAGGAATCTGTTGGAGCCATTATAATCCGTTGGAGTCTTTGGAATCTATTGGAGTCTTTGGAATCTATTGAAGTCTTTGGAATCTATTGGGTCTGTGTAATATTCTGGAATTTTTGAAGTCCACTGGAGTCTCTGGAATCCACTGGAGCCATAGATTATTTTTTGGAATCAAATATAGCTATTGTGGTGTTTTCTGAATCTGCCGTAGTCTTTGGAATCTGCCGGAGTCTTCGGTTCCCGCTGGAGTCTTCGAAATCCTTCGGAGTCTTCGAAATCCTTCGGAGTCTTCGGAATCCGCCAGAGTCTTCGGAATCCGCCGGAGTCTTCGTAATCCGCCGGAGTCTTCGTAATCCGCCGGAGTCTTCGGAATCCGCCGGAGTCTTCGGAAATCTGCCGGAGTCTTCGGAAATGGCCGGGGTCTTCGGAATCCGCCGGAGTCTTCGGAATCCGCCGGAGTCTTCGGAATCCGCCGCAGTCTTCGGAATCCGCCGCAGTCTTCGGAATCCGCCGCAGTCTTCGGAATCCGCCGCAGTCTTCGGAATCCGCCGCAGTCTTCGGAATCCGCCGCAGTCTTCGGAATCCGCCGCAGTCTTCGGAATCCGCCGCAGTCTTCGGAATCCGCCGCAGTCTTCGGAATCCGCCGCAGTCTTCGGTATCCGCCGCAGTCTTCGAAATCCGCCTCAGTCTTCGGAGTCCGCCGTCGACTTCTGAGTCCACCACAGTCTTCTGAATTCACTGGAGTCTTTGTACTCCGCTGAGCCATAGGATTCTGTCGGAGCCATAGGAATCTGTCGGAGCAATAGGAATATGTTGGAACCATTATAATCCATTGGAGTCTTTGGAACCTATTGAAGTCTTTGGAACCTATTGAAGTCTTTGGAATCCACTGGAGTCTTTGGAATCCACTGGAGACTTTGGAATCCACTGGAGACTTTGGAATCCACTGGAGACTTTGGAATCCACTGGAGTCTTTGGAATCCACTGGAGTCTTTGGAATCCTTTAGATCCATAGTGCTTTTTTGGAATCAAATATAGCCAAATTGGAGTTTTCGGAATACGAATGAGTCTTCGAAATCTGCCTGAGTCTTTGGAATCCACCAGAGTCTACGGAATCCACTGGAGTCTTCGGAATCCGCCGGAGTTTTCGGAATCCGCCGGTGTTTTCGGAATCCGCCGGTGTTTTCGGAATTTGCCGGAGTCTTCGGATTCCATAGGAGTCTTTGGAATACACCGGAGTCTTTGGAGTCCTCTGGAGTGTTCGAAGTTCTCCAGAGTCTTCGGAGTCCTCCAGAGTCTTTGTATTCCTCCAGAGTCTTTGGAGTCCTCCGGAGTCTTCGGAGTCCTCCGGAGTCTTCGGAGTCCACCGGAGTCTTCGGAGTCCCCTGGAGTCTTCGGAGTCCTCTGGAGTCTTCGAAGTCTGTTGGAGTCTTCGAAGTCTGTTGGAGTCTTCGAAGTCTGTCGGAGTCTTCGAAGTCCCCCGATTTCTTCGGAGTCCTCCGGAGTCTTCGGAGTCCTCCGTAGTCTTCGGAATCCGACGGAGTCTCCGGAGTCCGCCGGAGTCTCCGGAGTCCGCCGGAGTCTCCGGAGTCCGCCGGAGTCTCCGGAGTCCGCCGGAGTCTCCGGAGTCCGCCGGAGTCTCCGGAGTCCGCCGGAGTCTCCGGAGTCCGCCGGAGTCTCCGGAGTCCGCCGGAGTCTCCGGAGTCCGCCGGAGTCTCCGGAGTCCGCCGGAGTCTCCGGAGTCCGCCGGAGTCTCCGGAGTCCGCCGGAGTCTCCGGAGTCCGCCGGAGTCTCCGGAGTCCGCCGGAGTCTCCGGAGTCCGCCGGAGTCTCCGGAGTCCGCCGGAGTCTCCGGAGTCCGCCGGAGTCTCCGGAGTCCGCCCCAGTCTTCGGAGTCCGCGCCAGTCTTCGGAGTCCGCGCCAGTCTCCGGAATCAGCCGCAGTATTCGGATTTCGCCTCAGTCTTTTAAATTCACTGGCGTCCCCGTAGTCCGTTTAGCCATAGGAATCTGTTGGTGCTATAGGAATCTGTTGGAGCCATAGGAATCTGTTGGAGCCATAGGAATCTGTTGGATCCATTATAATATGTTGAAGTCATAGGAATCTATTGGAGTCTTTCAAATCTATTGGAGTCTTTGTAATCTTATGGTGTCTTTGGAATCCACTGAGTCAGTGGAATCCACTGGAGTCTTTGGAATATACTTTAGCCATAGTGCGGTTTTTGGAATTGAATATAGCTATAGTGGGGTTATCAGAATCTGCCGGAGTCTTCGGAGTCCGCCGGAGTTTTCGGAGTCTTCGGAGTCTGCTGGAGGCTTCAGAGTCCGCCGAAGTCTTCGGAGTCCGCCGGAGTCTTCGGAGTCCGCCGGAGTCTTCGGAGTCTTGAAAGTCCGCCGCAGTCTTCGGAGTCCGCTGCCAACTTCTGAGTCCACCACAGTCTACTGAATTCACTGGAGTCTTTGTAGTCCGCTGAGCCATAGGATTATATCGGAGCCATAGGAATCTGTCGGAGCCATAGGAATATGTTGGAACCATTATAATCCATTGGCGTCTTTGGAACCTATTGAAGTCTTTAGAATCTATTGGAGTCTTTGGAATCCACTGGAGTCTTTGGAATCCACTGGAGTCTTTGGAATCAACTGGAGTCTTTGGAATCCACTGGAGTCTTTGGAATCCACTGGAGTCTTTGGAATCCACTGGAGTCTTTGGAATCCACTGGAGTCATTGAAATCTACTGGAGTCTTTGGAATCCACTGGAGTCTTTGGAATCCACTGGAGTCTTCGGAATCCACTGGAGTCTTTGGAATCCACTGGAGTCTTTGGAATCCACTGGAGTCTTTGGAATCCACTGGAGTCTTTGGAATCCACTGGAGTCTTTGGAATCCACTGGAGTCTTTAGAATCCACTGGAAACTTTGGAATCCAATGGATCCATAGTGCCGTTTTTGGAATTAAATATAGCCAAATTGGAGTTTTCGGAATTCGAATGAGTCTTCGAAATCGGCCTGAGTCTTTGGAATCCACCAGAGTCTTTGGAATCCACCAGAGTCTTTGGAATCCACCAGAGTCTTTGGAATCCACCAGAGTCTTTGGAATCCACCAGAGTCTACAGAATCCACCGGAGTCTTCGGAATCCGCTGGAGTTTTCGGAATCCATCGGTGTTTTCGGAATCCGCCGGTGTTTTCGGAATCCATCGGTGTTTTCGGAATCCGCCAGTGTTTTCGGAATTTGCCGGAGTCTTCGGATTCCATAGGAGTCTTCGGAATACATCGGAGTCTTTGGAGTCTTCTGGAGTTTCGGAGTTCTCCAGAGTCTTCGGAGTCCTCCGGAGTCTTCGGAGTCCTCCGGAGTCTTCGGAGTCCTCCGGAGTCTTCGGAGTCCTCCGGAGTCTTCGGAGTCCGCCGATGTCTTCGGAGTCCTCCGGAGTCTTCGGAGTCCTCTGGAGTCTTCGGAGTCCTCTGGAGTCTTCGGAGTCCTCCGGAGTCTTCGGAGTCTGCCGGAGTCTTCGGAGTCTTCGGAGTCCGCCGGAGTCTTCGGAGTCCGCCGGAGTCTTCGGAGTCCGCCGCAGTCTTCGGAGTCCGCGCCAGTCTCCGGAATCAGTCGCAGTGTTCGGATTCCGCCTCAGTCTTTTAAATTCACTGGCGTCCCCGTAGTCCGTTGAGCCATCGAAATCTGTTGGAGCCATAGGAATCTGTTGAAGATATAGGAATCTGTTGGAGCCATAGGAATCTGTTGGATCCATTATAATATGTTGAAGTCATTGGAATCTATTGGAGTCTTTCAAATCTATTGGTGTCTTTGTAATCTTATGGTGTCTTTGGAATCCACTGAGTCAGTGGAATCCACTGGAGTCTTTGGAATATACTTTAGCCATAGTGCGGTTTTTGGAATTGAATATAGCTATAGTGGGGTTATCAGAATCTGCCGGAGTCTTCGGAGTCCGCCGGAGTTTTCGGAGTCTTCGGAGTCTGCCGGAGGCTTCAGAGTCCGTCGGAGTCTTCGGAGTCCGCCGGAGTATTCGGAGTCTTGAAAGTCCGCCGCAGTCTTCTGAGTCCGCCGCAGTCTTCTGAGTCCGCCGCAGTCTTCTGAGTCCGCCGCAGTCTTCTGAGTCCGCCGCAGTCTTCTGAGTCCGCCGCAGTCTTCTGAGTCCGCCGCAGTCTTCTGAGTCCGCCGCAGTCTTCTGAGTCCGCTGCAGTCTTCGGAATCGGCCGCAGTCTTTGGAATCGGCCGCAGTCTTTGGAATCGGCTGCAGTCTTCGGAATCCGCCGCAGTGTGCGGAATCCGCCGCAGTGTGCGGAATCCGCCGCAGTGTGCGGAATCCGCCGCAGTGTGCGGAATCCGCCGCAGTGTGCGGAATCCGCCGCAGTCTTTTGAATTCACTGGAGTCTTTTGAATTCACTAAAGTCTTTGTAGTTCACTGAGCCATAGGAATCTTTTGGAGCCTTAGGAACCAGTTGGAGCCATAGGAATCTGTTGCAGCTAATATATTCTGTTGAAGTCTTTGGAATCTATTTGAGTGTTTGGAATCTACTGGAGTCTATGGATTCCAGTGGAGTCTTTGAAATCCACCGTAGCCATAGTGCAGTCTTTGGAATCGAATAAGGCATTCTGGAGTCTTTGAAATCTGCCAGAATCTACGGAATTCGCCGGAATCTTCGAAATCCGTTAGTGTCATCGGAATCTGTTGGATTTTTCGGCATCTGTTGGAGTTCGGAATCCGTTGAAGTCTTCAGAATCCCTTGGACTCTTCGGAATCCGCTGGAGTCTTCGGAATCTCCCGGAGTCTTCGGAATCTGCCGGAGTCTTCGGAATCGGCCGGCGTCTTCGGAATCGGCCGGAGTCTTCGGAATCGGCCGGAGTCTTCGGAATCAGCCGGAGTCTTCGGAATCGGCCGGAGTCTTCGGAATCGGCCGGAGTCTTCGGAATCGGCCGGAGTCTTCGGAATCGGCCGGAGTCTTCGGAATCGGCCGGAGTCTTCGGAATCCGCCGGAGTCTTCGGAATCCGCCGGAGTCTTCGGAATCCGCCGCTGGATTCTTCGGAATCCGTTGGAGTCTTTGGAGTCCCCCTGAGTCTTTGGAGTCCGCCGTAGTCATTTGAGTCCGCCGCAGTCTTTTGAGTCCGCCGCAGTCTTTTGAGTCCGCCGCAGTCTTTTGAGTCCGCCGCAGTCTTTTGAGTCCGCCGCAGTCTTTTGAGTCCGCCGCAGTCTTCTGAATTGGCCACAGTTTTCGGAATAGGCCGCAGTTTTCGGAATCGACCGCAGTGTGCGGAATCAGCCGCAGTCCTTTGAATTCACTGAAGTCTTTGTAGTCCGCTGAGCCATAGGAATCTGTTTGAACCAGAGGAACCAGTTGGAGCCATAGGAATCTGTTGCAGCCATTTTATTTTGTTGCAGAATTTGGAATCTATTTGAGTCTATGGAATCCACTGGAGTCTTTGAAATCCACCGAAGCCATAGTGCGGTCTTTGGAAGCGAGTATAGCCATTGTAGAGTCTTTGAAATCCCCCGGAATCTTCGGAATCAGCCGAATTCTTAGGAATCTGCCAGTGTCTTCAGAATCCATTGGAGTCTTCGGCATCTGTTGGAGTCTTCAGAATCCATTGGAGTCTTCGGCATCTGTTGGAGTCTTCGGCATCTGTTGGAGTCTTCGGCATCTGTTGGAGTCTTCGGCATCTGTTGGAGTCTTCGGCATCTGTTGGAGTCTTCGGAATCTGTTGGAGTCTTCAGAATCCTCCAACGGATTCCGTTGGAGTCTTCGGAATCCGCGGGAATCTTCGAAACCCCTTGGAGTCTTCAGAATATGTTAGAGTCTTTGGAATCCGATAGAGTCTTTGGAATCTGTTATAGTCTTCGTGATCCGTTGTAATCTTCGGAATCCGTAGGTCTTTGGAATCCGCCGGAGTCTTTTGAATTCTCTGGAGTCTTTGTAGTCCGCTGACCCATAGGAATCTGTTAAAGACATAGGAATCTGTTGGAGCCATTATAATCTATTGGAGTCTTTGGAATCTATTGGAGTCTTTGGAATCTATTGAAGTCTTTGGAATCAATTGGGTCTGTGTAATATTCTGGAATTTTTGAAGTCCACTGGAGTCTCTGGAATCCACTGGAGCCATAGATTATTTTTTGGAATCAAATATAGCTATTGTGGTGTTTTCTGAATCTGCCGTAGTCTTTGGAATCTGCCGGAATCTTCGGTTCCCGCCGGAGTCTTCGAAATCCGCCGGCGTCTTCAGAATTTGCCGGAGTCTTCTGAATCCGCCGGAGTGTTCTGAATCCGCCGGAGTCTTCGGAATCCGCCGGAGTCTTCGGAATCCGCCGGAGTCTTCGGAATCTGCCGGAGTCTTCGGAAATTGCCGGAGTCTTCGGAAATTGCCGGAGTCTAAGGAATCCGCCGGAGTCTTCAGAAATGGCCAGAGTCTTCGGAAATGGCCGGAGTCTTCGGAATCCGCCGGAGTCTTCGGAATCCGCCGGAGTCTTCGGAATCCGCCGGAGTCTTCGGAATCCGCCGGAGTCTTCGGAATCCGCCGGAGTCTTCGGAATCCGCCGGAGTCTTCGGAATCCGCCGGAGTCTTCGGAATCCGCCGCAGTCTTCGGAATCCGCCAGAGTCTTCGGAATCCTCCGCAGTCTTCGGAATCCGCCGGAGTCTTCGGAATCCGCCACAGTCTTCGGAGTCCGCTGCCGACTTCTGAGTCCACCACAGTGTTCGGAGTCCGTTGCCGACTTCTGAGTCCACCACAGTCTTCTGAATTCACTGGAGTCTTTGTAGTCCTCTGAGCCATAGGATTCTGTCGGAGCCATAGGAATCTGTCGGAGCCATAGGAATATGTTGGAACCATTATAATCCATTGGAGTCTTTGGAACCTATTGAAGTCTTTGGAATCCACTGGAGTCTTTGGAATCCACTGGAGTCTTTGGAATCCACTGGAGTCTTTGGAATCCACTGGAGTCTTTGGAATCCACTGGAGTCTTTGGAATCCACTGGAGTCTTTGGAATCCAATGGATCCATAGTGCTGTTTTTGAAATCAAATGTAGCCAAATTGGAGTTTTCGGAATTCGAATGAGTCTTCGAAATCGGCCTGAGTCTTTGGAATCCACCAGAGTCTACGGAATCCACTGGAGTCTTCGGAATCCGCCGGAGTTTTCGGAATCCACCGGTGTTTTCGGAATCCACCGGTGTTTTCGGAATCCGCCGGTGTTTTCGGAATTTGCCGGAGTCTTCAGATTCTATAGGAGTCTTTGGAATACACCGGATTCTTTGGAGTCCTCTGGAGTCTTCGTAGTCCTCTGGAGTCTTCGTAGTCCTCTGGAGTCTTCGGAGTTCTCCAGAGTCTTCGGAGTCCTTTGGAGTCTTCGGAGTCCTTTGGAGTCTTTGGAGTCCTCCGGAGTCTTCGGAGTCCACCGGAGTCTTCAGAAATGGCCAGAGTCTTCGGAGTCCTTTGGAGTCTTCGAAGTCCGTTGGAGTTTTCGAAGTCCGTCGGAGTCTTCGGATTCCTCCGGAGTCTTCGGATTCCTCCGGAGTCTTCGGATTCCGCCGGAGTCTTCGGAGTCCGCCGGAGTCTTCGGAGTCCGCCGGAGTCTTCGGAGTCCGCCGGAGTCTTCGGAATCCGTTGGAGTCTCCGGAGTCTGGCAGAGTCTTCGGAGTAAGCCGGAATCTTCGGAGTCCGCCGGAATCTTCGGAGTCCGCCGGAATCTTCGGAGTCCGCCGGAATCTTCGGAGTCCGCCGGAATCTTCGGAGTCCGCCGGAATCTTCGGAGTCCGCCGGAGTCTTCGGAGCCCGCCGCAGGCTTCGGAGTCCACGCCAGTCTCCGGAGTCCACGCCAGTCTCCGGAGTCCACGCCAGTCTCCGGAATCAGCCGCAGTCTTCAGATTCCGCCTCAGTCTTCGGATTCCGCCTCAGTCTTTTAAATTCACTAGCGTCCCCGTAGTCCGTTGAGCCATAGGAATCTGTTGGAGCAATAGGAATCTGTTGGAGCCATAGGAATCTGTTGGATCCATTATAATATGTTGATGTAATTGGAATCTATTAGTCTTTCAAATCTATTGGAGTCTTTGTATTCTTATGGTGTCTTTGGAATCCACTGAGTCAGTGGTATCCACTGGAGTCTTTGGAATATACTTTAGCCATAGTGCGGTTTTTGGAATTGAATAATGCTATTGTGGAGTTATCGGAATCTGCCGGAGTCTTCAGAGTCCGCCAGAGTTTTCGGAGTCTTCGGAGTCTGCAGGAGGCTTCGTAGTCCGCCGGAGTCTTCGGAGTCTTGTAAGTCCGCCGCAGTCTTCTGAGTCCGCCGCAGTCTTCGGAGTCTGCCGCAGTCTTCGGAGTCCGCTGCAGTCTTCGGAGTCCGCCGCAGTCTTCTGAGTCCGCTGCAGTCTTCTGAATCGGCCGCAGTCTTTGGAATCGGCCGCAGTCTTCGGAATCCGCCGAAGTGTGCGAAATCCGCCGCAGTGCGCGGAATCCGCCGCAGTGCGCGGAATCCGCCGCAGTGTTCGGAATCCGCCGCAGTGTGTGGAATCCTCCGCAGTGTGCGGAATCCGCCGCAGTCTTTTGAATTCACTGGAGTCTTTTGAATTCACTAAAGTCTTTGTAGTTCGCTGAGCCTTAGGAATCTCTTGAAGCCTTAGGAACCAGTTGGAGCCATAGGAATCTGTTGCAGCTAATATATTCTGTTGAATTCTTTGGAATCTATTTGAGAGTTTGGAATCTACTGGAGTCTATGGATTCCAGTGGAGTCTTTGAAATCCACCGTAGCCATAGTGCGGTCTTTGGAATCGAATATAGCCATTGTGGAGTCTTCGGAATCCGCCAGAATTTACGGAATTCGCCGGAATCTTCGAAATCCGTTAGTGTCATCGGAATCTGTTTGATTCTTCGGCATCTGTTGGAGTTTGGAATCCGTTGAAGTCTTCAGAATCCCCTGGACTCTTCAGAATCCATTGGAGTCTTCGAAATATGTTGGAGTTTTTGGAATCTGCCAGAGTCTCTGGATTCCGCCGGAGTCTCTGGATTCCGCCGGAGTCTTTGGAATCCTCCAGAGTCTTTGGAATCCTCCAGAGTCTTCGGAACCCGCCGGAGTCTTCGGAACCCGCCGGAGTCTTCGGAATTCGCCGGAGTCTTCGGAATTCGCCGGAGTCTTCGGAGTCCGGCGGAGTCCTCGGAGTCCGGCGGAGTCCTCGGAGTCCGGCGGAGTCCTCGGAATCCGCCGGAGTCTTCGGAATCCGCCGGAGTCTTCGGAATCCGCCGGAGTCTTCGGAATCCGCCAGAGTCTTCGGAATCCGCCGGAGTCTGCTGCCGAAGTCTTCGGAGTCTGCCGCCGGAGTCTTCGGAATCCGCCGCCGGATTCTTCAAAGTCGCTCGGAGTCTTCAGAGTCCCTCGGAGTCTTTGGAGTCCCCAGGAGTCTTTGGAGTCCGCCGAAGTCATTTGAGTCCGCTGGAGTCTTTTAAGTCAACCGCAGTCTTCGGAATCGGCTGCAGTCTTCAGAATTGGCCGCAGTGTGCGGAATCAGCCGCAGTCTTTTGAATTCACTGAAGTCTTTGTAGTCCGCTGAGCCATAGGAATCTGTTTGAACCAGAGGAACCAGTTGGAGTCATAAGAATCTGATGCAGCCATTATATTCTGTAGCAGTATTTGGAATCTATTTGAGTCTATGGAATCCACTGGAGTCTTTGAAATCCACCGAAGCCATAGTGCGGTGTTTGGAAGCTAGTATAGCCATTGTGGAGTCTTCGAAATATGCTGGAATCTTCTGAATCAGCCGAATTCTTAGGAATCCGCCAGAGTCTTCAGAATCCATTGGAGTCTTCAGAATCCATTGGAGTCTTCAGAATCCATTGGAGTCTTCAGAATCCATTGGAGTCTTCAGAATCCATTGGAGTCTTCAGAATCCATTGGAGTCTTCAGAATCCATTGGAGTCTTCAGAATCCATTGGAGTCTTCAGAATCCATTGGAGTCTTCAGAATCCATTGGAGTCTTCAGAATCCATTGGAGTCTTCAGAATCCATTGGAGTCTTCAGAATCCATTGGAGTCTTCAGAATCCATTGGAGTCTTCAGAATCCATTGGAGTCTTTAGAATCTATTGGAGTCTTCGGCATCCATTGGAGTCTTCGGAATCCGCCAGAATTTACAGAATTCGCCGGAATCTTCGAAATCCGTTAGTGTCATCGGAATCTGTTGGATTCTTCGGCATCTGTTGGAGTTCGGAATCCGTTGAAGTCTTCAGAATCCCCTGGACTCTTCGGAATCCATTGGAGTCTTCGAAATATGTTGGAGTTTTTGGAGTCTTCGGAATCTGCCGGAGTCTCTGGATTCCGCCGGAGTCTTTGGAATCCTCCAGAGTCTTTGGAGTCCGCCGGAGTCATTTGAGTCCGCCGGAGTCATTTGAGTCCGCCGGAGTCATTTGAGTCCGCCGGGGTCATTTGAGTCCGCCGGAGTCATTTGAGTCCGCCGGAGTCTTTGGAGTCCGCCGCAGTCTTCTGAATTGGCCACAGTTTTCGGAATAGGCCGCAGTTTTCGGAATCGACCGCAGTGTGCGGAATCAGCCGCAGTCCTTTGAATTCACTGAAGTCTTTGTAGTCCGCTGAGCCATAGGAATCTGTTTGAACCAGAGGAACCAGTTGGAGCCATAGGAATCTGTTGCAGCCATTATATTTTGTTGCAGTATTTGGAATCTATTTGAGTCTATGGAATCCACTGGAGTCTTTGAAATCCACCGAAGCCATAGTGCGGTCTTTGGAAGCGAGTATAGCCATTGTAGAGTCTTTGAAATCCCCCGGAATCTTCGGAATCAGCCGAATTCTTAGGAATCTGCCAGTGTCTTCAGAATCCAATGGAGTCTCCAGAATCCATTGGAGTCTTCAGAATCCATTGGAGTCTTCGGCATCTGTTGGAGTCTTCGGCATCTGTTGGAGTCTTCGGCATCTGTTGGAGTCTTCGGCATCTGTTGGAGTCTTCGGAATCTGTTGGAGTCTTCAGAATCCTCCAACGGATTCCGTTGGAGTCTTCGGAATCCGCGGGAATCTTCGAAACCCCTTGGAGTCTTCAGAATATGTTAGAGTCTTTGGAATCCGATAGAGTCTTTGGAATCTGTTATAGTCTTCGTGATCCGTTGTAATCTTCGGAATCCGTTAGTCTTTGGAATCCGCCGGAGTCTTTTGAATTCTCTGGAGTCTTTGTAGTCCGCTGACCCATAGGAATCTGTTAAAGACATAGGAATCTGTTGGAGCCATTATAATCTATTGGAGTCTTTGGAATCTATTGGAGTCTTTGGAATCTATTGGAGTCTTTGGAATCTATTGAAGTCTTTGGAATCAATTGGGTCTGTGTAATATTCTGGAATTTTTGAAGTCCACTGGAGTCTCTGGAATCCACTGGAGCCATAGATTATTTTTTGGAATCAAATATAGCTATTGTGGTGTTTTCTGAATCTGCCGTAGTCTTTGGAATCTGCCGGAATCTTCGGTTCCCGCCGGAGTCTTCGAAATCCGCCGGCGTCTTCAGAATTTGCCGGAGTCTTCTGAATCCGCCGGAGTGTTCTGAATCCGCCGGAGTCTTCGGAATCCGCCGGAGTCTTCGGAATCCGCCGGAGTCTTCGGAATCCGCCGGAGTCTTCGGAATATGCCAGAGTCTTCGGAAATTGCCGGAGTCTTCGGAAATTGCCGGAGTCTAAGGAATCCGCCGGAGTCTTCAGAAATGGCCAGAGTCTTCGGAAATGGCCGGAGTCTTCGGAATCCGCCAGAGTCTTCGAATCCGCCGGAGTCTTCGAATCCGCCGGAGTCTTCGGAATCCGCCGGAGTCTTCGGAATCCGCCGGAGTCTTCGGAATCCGCCGGAGTCTTCGGAATCCGCCGGAGTCTTCGGAATCCGCCGGAGTCTTCGGAATCCGCCGGAGTCTTCGGAATCCGCCGGAGTCTTCGGAATCCGCCGGAGTCTTCGGAATCCGCCGGAGTCTTCGGAATCCGCCGGAGTCTTCGGAATCCGCCGCAGTCTTCGGAATCCGCCGGAGTCTTCGGAATCCGCCGCAGTCTTCGGAATCCGCCGCAGTCTTCGGAATCCGCCGCAGTCTTCGGAATCCGCCGCAGTCTTCGGAATCCGCCGCAGTCTTCGGAATCCGCCGCAGTCTTCGGAATCCGCCGCAGTCTTCGGAATCCGCCGCAGTCTTCGGAATCCGCCGCAGTCTTCGGAGTCCGCTGCTGACTTCTGAGTCCACCACAGTGTTCGGAGTCCGTTGCCGACTTCTGAGTCCACCACAGTCTTCTGAATTCACTGGAGTCTTTGTAGTCCTCTGAGCCATAGGATTCTGTCGGAGCCATAGGAATCTGTCGGAGCCATAGGAATATGTTGGAACCATTATAATCCATTGGAGTCTTTGTGACCTATTGAAGTCTTTGGAATCCACTGGAGTCTTTGGAATCCACTGGAGTCTTTGGAATCCACTGGATTCTTTGGAATCCACTGGAGTCTTTGGAATCCACTGGAGTCTTTGGAATCCACTGGAGTCTTTGGAATCCAATGGATCCATAGTGCTGTTTTTGAAATCAAATGTAGCCAAATTGGAGTTTTCGGAATTCGAATGAGTCTTCGAAATCGGCCTGAGTCTTTGGAATCCACCAGAGTCTACGGAATCCACTGGAGTCTACGGAATCCACTGGAGTCTTCGGAATCCGCCGGAGTTTTCGGAATCCACCGGTGTTTTCGGAATCCGCCGGTGTTTTCGGAATTTGCCGGAGTCTTCGGATTCCATAGGAGTCTTTGGAATACACCGGAGTCTTTGGAGTCCTCTGGAGTCTTTGGAGTCCTCTGGAGTCTTCGTAGTCCTTTGGAGTCTTTGGAGTCCTCCGGAGTCTTCGGAGTCCACCGGAGTCTTCGGAGTCCACCGGAGTCTTCGGAGTCCTCTGGAGTCTTCGCAGTCCGTTGGAGTCTTCGAAGTCCGTCGGAGTCTTCGAAGTCCGTCGGAGTCTTGGGAGTCCGCCGATGTCTTAGGTGTCCGCCGGAGTCTTCGGATTCCTCCGGAGTCTTCGGATTCCTCCGGAGTCTTCGGATTCCTCCGGAGTCTTCGGATTCCTCCGGAGTCTTCGGAGTCCGTTGGAGTCTTCGGAGTCCGCCGGAGTCTTCGGAGTCCGCCGTAGTCTTCGGAATCCGTTGGAGTCTCCGGAGTCCGCCGGAATCTTCGGAGTCCGCCGGAATCTTCGGAGTCCGCCGGAGTCTTCGGAGTCCGCCGGAGTCTTCGGAGCCCGCCGCAGGCTTCGGAGTCCACGCCAGTCTCCGGAATCAGCCGCAGTCTTCGGAGTCCACGCCAGTCTCCGGAATCAGCCGCAGTCTTCGGATTCCGCCTCAGTCTTTTAAATTCACTAGCGTCCCCGTAGTCCGTTGAGCCATAGGAATCTGTTGGAGCAATAGGAATCTGTTGGAGCCATAGGAATCTGTTGGATCCATTATAATATGTTGATGTAATTGGAATCTATTAGTCTTTCAAATCTATTGGAGTCTTTGTATTCTTATGGTGTCTTTGGAATCCACTGAGTCAGTGGTATCCACTGGAGTCTTTGGAATATACTTTAGCTATAGTGCGGTTTTTGGAATTGAATAATGCTATTATGGAGTTATCGGAATCTGCCGGAGTCTTCAGAGTCCGCCAGAGTTTTTGGAGTCTTCGGAGTCTGCAGGAGGCTTCGTAGTGCGCCGGAGTCTCCGGAGTCTTCTGAGTCCGCCGCAGTCTTCTGAGTCCGCCGCAGTCTTCTAAGTCCGCCACAGTCTTCGGAGTCTGCCGCAGTCTTCGGAGTCCGCTGCAGTCTTCGGAGTCCGCTGCAGTCTTCTGAATCGGCCGCAGTCTTTGGAATCGGCCGCAGTCTTCGGAATCCGCCGAAGTGTGCGAAATCCGCCGCAGTGCGCGGAATCCGCCGCAGTGCGCGGAATCCGCCGCAGTGTTCGGAATCCGCCGCAGTGTGCGGAATCCGCCGCAGTGTGCGGAATCCGCCGCAGTCTTTTGAATTCACTGGAGTCTTTTGAATTCACTAAAGTCTTTGTAGTTCGCTGAGCCATAGGAATCTCTTGGAGCCTTAGGAACCAGTTGGAGCCATAGGAATCTGTTGCAGCTAATATATTCTGTTGAATTCTTTGGAATCTATTTGAGAGTTTGGAATCTACTGGAGTCTATGGATTCCAGTGGAGTCTTTGAAATCCACCGTAGCCATAGTGCGGTCTTTGGAATCGAATATAGCCATTGTGGAGTCTTCGGAATCCGCCAGAATTTACGGAATTCGCCGGAATCTTCGAAATCCGTTAGTGTCATCGGAATCTGTTTGATTCTTCGGCATCTGTTGGAGTTTGGAATCCGTTGAAGTCTTCAGAATCCCCTGGACTCTTCGGAATCCATTGGAGTCTTCGAAATATGTTGGAGTTTTTGGAATCTGCCGGAGTCTCTGGATTCCGCCGGAGTCTCTGGATTCCGCCGGAGTCTTTGGAATCCTCCAGAGTCTTTGGAATCCTCCAGAGTCTTTGGAATCCTCCAGAGTCTTCGGAACCCGCCGGAGTCTTCGGAACCCGCCGGAGTCTTCGGAATTCGCCGGAGTCTTCGGAGTCCGGCGGAGTCCTCGGAGTCCGGCGGAGTCCTCGGAGTCCGGCGGAGTCCTCGGAGTCCGCCGGAGTCCTCGGAATCCGCCGGAGTCCTCGGATTCCGCCGGAGTCCTCGGAATCCGCCGGAGTCCTCGGAATCCGCCGGAGTCTTCGGAATCCGCCGGAGTCTGCTGCCGAAGTGTTCGGAGTCTGCCGCCGGAGTCTTCGGAATCCGCCGCCGGATTCTTAAAGGTCGCTCGGAGTCTTCAGAGTCCCTCGGAGTCTTTGGAGTCCCCAGGAGTCTTTGGAGTCCGCCGAAGTCATTTGAGTCCGCCGGAGTCTTTTAAGTCAACCGCAGTCTTCGGAATCGGCCGCAGTCTTCAGAATTGGCCGCAGTGTGCGGAATCAGCCGCAGTCTTTTGAATTCACTGAAGTCTTTGTAGTCCGCTGAGCCATAGGAATCTGTTTGAACCAGAGGAACCAGTTGGAGTCATAGGAATCTGATGCAGCCATTATATTCTGTAGCAGTATTTGGAATCTATTTGAGTCTATGAAATCCACTGGAGTCTTTGAAATCCACCGAAGCCATAGTGCGGTGTTTGGAAGCTAGTATAGCCATTGTGGAGTCTTCGAAATCTGCTGGAATCTTCGGAATCAGCCGAATTCTTAGGAATCCGCCAGAGTCTTCAGAATCCATTGGAGTCTTCAGAATCCATTGGAGTCTTCAGAATCCATTGGAGTCTTCAGAATCCATTGGAGTCTTCAGAATCCATTGGAGTCTTCAGAATCCATTGGAGTCTTCAGAATCCATTGGAGTCTTTAGAATCTATTGGAGTCTTCGGCATCCATTGGAGTCTTCGGAATCCGCCAGAATTTACAGAATTCGCCGGAATCTTCGAAATCCGTTAGTGTCATCGGAATCTGTTGGATTCTTCGGCATCTGTTGGAGTTCGGAATCCGTTGAAGTCTTCAGAATCCCCTGGACTCTTCGGAATCCATTGGAGTCTTCGAAATATGTTGGAGTTTTTGGAGTCTTCGGAATCTGCCGGAGTTTCTGGATTCCGCCGGAGTCTTTGGAATCCTCCAGAGTCTTTGGAGTCCGCCGGAGTCATTTGAGTCCGCCGGAGTCATTTGAGTCCGCCGGAGTCATTTGAGTCCGCCGGGGTCATTTGAGTCCGCCGGGGTCATTTGAGTCCGCCGGAGTCATTTGAGTCCGCCGCAGTCTTTGGAGTCCGCCGCAGTCTTCGGAATCGGCCGCAGTCTTCGGAATCGGCCGCAGTCTTCGGAATCGGCCGCAGTCTTCAGAATTGGCCTCAGTGTGCGGAATCAGCCGCAGTCTTTTGAATTCACTGAAGTCTTTGTAGTCCGCTGAGCCATATGAATCTGTTTGAACCAGAGGAACCAGTTGGAGCCATAGGAATCTGTTGCAGCCATTATATTCTGTAGCAGTATTTGGAATCTATTTGAGTCTATGGAATCCACTGGAGTCTTTTAAATCCACCGAAGCCATAGTGCGGTGTTTGGAAGCTAGTATAGCCATTGTGGAGTCTTCGAAATCCGCCGGAATCTTCGGAATCAGCCGAATTCTTAGGAATCCGCCAGAGTCTTCAGAATCCATTGGAGTCTTCAGAATCCATTGGAGTCTTCAGAATCCATTGGAGTCTTCAGAATATATTGGAGTCTTCGGCATCCATTGGAGTCTTCGGCATCCGTTGGAGTCTTCGGCATCCGTTGGAGTCTTCGGAATCTGTTGGAGTCTTCGGAATACGTTGGAGTCTTCGGAATCCGTTGGAGTCTTCGAAATACGTTGGAGTCTTCGGAATAAGTTGGAATTTCGGAATCCGTGGGAGTCTTCGGAATCTTTTGTAGTCTTGGTAATCCGTTGCAGTCTTCGCAATCCCTTATAGTCTTCAGAATCATCCGCAGTCTTTTAACATCACTGGAGTCTTTATAGTCTGCTGAGCCCTGGGAATCTGTTGGAGCCCCAGGAATCTGTTGGAGCCATATTAATCTGTTGGAGCCATATTAATCTGTTGGAGCCATTATAATCCGTTGGATCCTTTGGAATCTATTGGAGTCTTTAGAATCTATTGGAGTTTTTAGAATCTATTGGAATCTTTGGAATCTATTGGAGTCTTTGTAATCCTCTGGAGTCTTTGGAATACGCTGGAGTCTTTGGAATCCATTGGAGCCATAGTGCGGTTTCTGGAATTAAATATAGCAATTGTGGAATTGTTGGATCTTCGGAATCCACCGGAGTGTTCATAATCCGCCGGAGTCTCCGGAGTCCCCCGGAGTCCCCCGGAGTCCCCGGAGTCCCCGGAGTCCGCCGGAGTCCCCGGAGTCCGCCGGAGTCCCCGGAGTCCGCCGGAGTCCCCGGAGTCCGCCGGAGTCCCCGGAGTCCGCCGGAGTCCCCGGAGTCCGCCGGAGTCCCCGGAGTCCGCCGGAGTCCCCGGAGTCCGCCGGAGTCCCCGGAGTCCGCCGGAGTCCCCGGAGTCCGCCGGAGTCCCCGGAGTCCGCCGGAGTCCCCGGAGTCCGCCGGAGTCCCCGGAGTCCGCCGGAGTCCCCGGAGTCCGCCGGAGTCCCCGGAGTCCGCCGGAGTCCCCGGAGTCCGCCGGAGTCCCCGGAGTCCGCCGGAGTCCCCGGAGTCCGCCGGAGTCCCCGGAGTCCCCGGAGTCCCCGGAGTCCCCGGAGTCCCCGGAGTCCGCCGGAGTCCCCGGAGTCCGCCGGAGTCCCCGGAGTCCGCCGGAGTCCCCGGAGTCCGCCGGAGTCCCCGGAGTCCGCCGGAGTCCCCGGAGTCCGCCGGAGTCCCCGGAGTCCGCCGGAGTCCCCGGAGTCCGCCGGAGTCCCCGGAGTCCGCCGGAGTCCCCGGAGTCCGCCGGAGTCCCCGGAGTCCGCCGGAGTCCCCGGAGTCCGCCGGAGTCCCCGGAGTCCGCCGGAGTCCCCGGAGTCCGCCGGAGTCCCCGGAGTCCGCCGGAGTCCCCGGAGTCCGCCGGAGTCCCCGGAGTCCGCCGGAGTCCCCGGAGTCCGCCGGAGTCCCCGGAGTCCGCCGGAGTCCCCGGAGTCCGCCGGAGTCCCCGGAGTCCGCCGGAGTCCCCGGAGTCCGCCGGAGTCCCCGGAGTCCGCCGGAGTCCCCGGAGTCCGCCGGAGTCCCCGGAGTCCGCCGGAGTCTTCGGATTCCTCCGGAGTCTTCGGATTCCTCCGGAGTCTTCGAAGTCCGCCGGAGTCTTCGAAGTCCGCCGATGTCTTCGGATTCCTCCGGAGTCTTCGGAGTCTGCCGGAGTCTCCGGAGTACTCCGGAGTCTTCGGATTCCTCCGGAGTCTCCGGAGTCTGCCGGAGTCTCCGGAGTACTCCGGAGTCTTCGGAATCCGTTGGAGTCTCCGGAGTCTGACGGAGTCTCCGGAGTCCGACATAGTCTTCGGAGTCCGCCGGAATCTTCGGAGTTTGTCTGAGTCTTCGGAGTCCGTCGTAGTCTTCGGAGTCCGCCGCAGTCTTCGGAGTCCGCGCTAGTCTCCGGAATCAGCCGCAGTCTTCGGATTCCGCCTCAGTCTTTTAAATTCCCTAGCGTCCCTGTAGTCCGTTGAGCCATAGGAATCTGTTGGAGCAATAGGAATCTGTTGGAGCCATAGGAATCTGTTGGATCCATTATAATATGTTGAAGTAATTGGAATCTATTAGTCTTTCAAATCTATTGGAGTCTTTGTATTCTTATGGTGTCTTTGGAATCCACTGAGTCATTGGAATCCACTGGAGTCTTTGGAATATACTTTAGCCATAGTGCAGTTTTTGGAATTGAATATAGCTATTGTGGAGTTATTGGAATCTGCCGGAGTCTTCGGAGTCCGCCGGGGTTTTCGGAGTCTTCGGAGTCTGCAGGAGGCTTCGGAGTCTTCGGAGTCTTGAAAGTCCGCCGCAGTCTTCTGAGTCCGCCGCAGTCTTCGGAGTCCGCTGCAGTCTTCGGAATCGGCCGCAGTCTTTGGAATCGCCCGCAGTCTTCGGAATCCGCCGAAGTGTGCGAAATCCGCCGTAGTGTGCGGTATCCGCCGCAGTGTGCGGAATCCGCCGCAGTGTGCGGAATCCGCCGCAGTGTGCGGAATCCGCCGCAGTCTTTTGAATTCACTGGAGTCTTTTGAATTCACTAAAGTCTTTGTAGTTCGCTGAGCCATAGGAATCTTTTGGAGCCTTAGGAACCAGTTGGAGCCATAGGAATCTGTTGCAGCTAATATATTCTGTTGAATTCTTTGGAATCTATTTAAGAGTTTGGAATCTACTGGAGTCTATGGATTCCAGTGGAGTTTTTGAAATCCACCGTAGCCATAGTGCGATCTTTGGAATCAAATATAGCCATTGTGGAGTCTTCGGAATCCGCCAGAATTTACGGAATTCGCCGGAATCCTCGAAATCCGTTAGTGTCATCGGAATCTTTTGGATTCTTCGGCATCTGTTGGAGTTCGGAATCCGTTGAAGTCTTCAGAATCCCCTGGACTCTTCGGAATCCATTGGAGTCTTCGAAATATGTTGGAGTTTTTGGAATCTGCTGGAGTGTTCGGAATCTGCCGGAGTCTCTGGATTCCGCCGGAGTCTTTGGAATCCTCCAGAGTCTTTGGAGTCCCCAGGAGTCTTTGGAGTCCGCCGGAGTCATTTGAGTCCGCCGGAGTCATTTGAGTCTGCCGGAGTCTTTTGAGTCCGCCGGAGTCTTCGGAATCGGCCGCAGTCTTCAGAATTGGCCTCAATGTGCGGAATCAGCCGCAGTCTTTTGAATTCACTGAAGTCTTTGTAGTCCGCTGAGCCATAGGAATCTGTTTGAACCAGAGGAACCAGTTGGAGCCATAGGAATCTGTTGCAGCCATTATATTTTGTAGCAGTATTTGGAATCTATTTGAGTCTATGGAATCCACTGGAGTCTTTGAAATCCACCGAAGCCATAGTGCGGTGTTTGGAAGCTAGTATAGCCATTGTGGAGTCTTTGAAATCCGCCGGAATCTTCGGAATCAGCCGAATTCTTAGGAATCCGCCAGAGTCTTCAGAATCCATTGGAGTCTTCAGAATCCATTGGAGTCTTCAGAATCCATTGGAGTCTTCAGAATCCATTGGATTTTTCAGAATCTATTGGAGTCTTCGGCATCCATTGGAGTCTTCGGCATCTGTTGGAGTCTTCGGCATCTGTTGGAGTCTTCGGCATCTGTTGGAGTCTTCGGCATCTGTTGGAGTCTTCGGAATCTGTTGGAGTCTTTGGAATCTGTTGGAGTCTTTGGAATCTGTTGGAGTCTTCGGATTACGTTGGACTCTTCGGAATCAGTTGGAGTCTTCGGAATAAGTTGGAATCTTCGGAATCCGTGGGAGTCTTCGGAATCTTTTGTAGTCTTGGTAATCCGTTGCAGTCTTCGTAATCCCTTATAGTCTTCAGAATCATCCGCAGTCTTTTAACATCACTGGAGTCTTTATAGTCTGCTGAGCCCTGGGAATCTGTTGGAGCCCCAGGAATCTGTTGGAGCCATATTAATCTGTTGGAGCCATATTAATCTGTTGGAGCCATTATAATCCGTTGGATCCTTTGGAATCTATTGGAGTCTTTAGAATCTATTGGAGTTTTTAGAATCTATTGGAATCTTTGGAATCTATTGGAGTCTTTGTAATCCTCTGGAGTCTTTGGAATACGCTGGAGTCTTTGGAATCCACTGGAGCCATAGTGCGGTTTCTGGAATTAAATATAGCAATTGTGGAGTTGTTGGATCTTCGGAATCCGCCGGAGTGTTCATAATCCACCGGAGTGTTCGGAATCCACAGGAGTGTTCGGAATCCGCCGGAGTGCTCGGAATCCACGGGTGTTCGGTATCCGCCGAAGTCTCAGGAATCCGCCGGAGTCTCCGGAGTCCGCCGGAGTCCCCGGAGTCCGCCGGAGTCCCCGGAGTCCGCCGGAGTCTCCGGAGTCCGCCGGAGTCTCCGGAGTCCACCGGAGTCTCCGGAGTCTGCCGGAGTCCGCCTGAGTCCGCCGGTGTCTCCGGAGTCCGCCGGTGTCTCCGGAGTCCGTTGGAGTCTCCGGAGTCTCCGGGGTCCGCCGGAGTCTCCGGAGTCCGCCGGAGTCTTCAGAGTCCGCCGGAGTCTTCTAAGTCCGCCGCACTCTCCGGAATCAGCCGCAGTCTTCGGATTCCGCCTCAGTATTTTAAATTCACTGGCGTCCCCATAATCCGTTAAGCCATTTGAGTCCGCCGGAGTCATTTGAGTCTGCCGGAGTCTTTTGAGTCCGCCGGAGTCTTCGGAATCGGCCGGAGTCTTCAGAATTGGCCTCAATGTGCGGAATCAGCCGCAGTCTTTTGAATTCACTGAAGTCTTTGTAGTCCGCTGAGCCATGGGAATCTGTTTGAACCAGAGGAACCAGTTGGAGCCATAGGAATCTGTTGCAGCCATTATATTTTGTAGCAGTATTTGGAATCTATTTGAGTCTATGGAATCCACTGGAGTCTTTGAAATCCACCGAAGCCATAGTGCGGTGTTTGGAAGCTAGTATAGCCATTGTGGAGTCTTTGAAATCCGCCGGAATCTTCGGAATCAGCCGAATTCTTAGGAATCCGCCAGAGTCTTCAGAATCCATTGGAGTCTTCAGAATCCATTGGAGTCTTCAGAATCCATTGGAGTCTTCAGAATCCATTGGAGTCTTCAGAATCCATTGGATTTTTCAGAATCTATTGGAGTCTTCGGCATCCATTGGAGTCTTCGGCATCTGTTGGAGTCTTCGGCATCTGTTGGAGTCTTCGGAATCTGTTGGAGTCTTTGGAATCTGTTGGAGTCTTTGGAATCTGTTGGAGTCTTCGGAATACGTTGGACTCTTCGGAATCAGTTGGAGTCTTCGGAATAAGTTGGAATCTTCGGAATCAGTGGGAGTCTTCGGAATCTTTTGTAGTCTTGGTAATCCGTTGCAGTCTTCGTAATCCCTTATAGTCTTCAGAATCATCCGCAGTCTTTTAACATCACTGGAGTCTTTATAGTCTGCTGAGCCCTGGGAATCTGTTGGAGCCCCAGGAGTCTGTTGGAGCCATATTAATCTGTTGGAGCCATATTAATCTGTTGGAGCCATTATAATCCGTTGGATCCTTTGGAATCTATTGGAGTCTTTAGAATCTATTGGAGTTTTTAGAATCTATTGGAATCTTTGGAATCTATTGGAGTCTTTGTAATCCTCTGGAGTCTTTGGAATACGCTGGAGTCTTTGGAATCCACTGGAGCCATAGTGCGGTTTCTGGAATTAAATATAGCAATTGTGGAGTTGTTGGATCTTCGGAATCCGCCGGAGTGTTCATAATCCACCGGAGTGTTCGGAATCCACAGGAGTGTTCGGAATCCGCCGGAGTGCTCGGAATCCACGGGTGTTCGGTATCCGCCGAAGTCTCAGGAATCCGCCGGAGTCTCCGGAGTCCGCCGGAGTACCCGGAGTCCGCCGGAGTCCCCGGAGTCCGCCGGAGTCTCCTGAGTCCGCCGGAGTCTCCGGAGTCCGCCGGAGTCTCCGGAGTCCGCCGGAGTCTCCGGAGTCCGCCGGAGTCTCCGGAGTCCGCCGGAGTCCGCCTGAGTCCGCCGGTGTCTCCGGAGTCCGCCGGTGTCTCCGGAGTCCGTTGGAGTCTCCGGAGTCTCCGGGGTCCGCCGGAGTCTCCGGAGTCCGCCGGAGTCTTCAGAGTCCGCCGGAGTCTTCTGAGTCCGCCGCACTCTCCGGAATCAGCCGCAGTCTTCGGATTCCGCCTCAGTATTTTAAATTCACTGGCGTCCCCATAATCCGTTAAGCCATAGGAATCTGTTGGAATTATAGGAATCTGTTGGAGCCAAAGGAATATGTTGGAGCCATTATAATATGTTGAAGTCTTTGGAATCTATTGGAGTCTTTCAAATCTATTGGAGTCTTTGTAATCCTATGGAGTCTTTGGAATCCACTGAGTCAGTGGAATCCACTGGAGTCTTTGGAATATAGTTTAGCCATAGTGCGGTTTTTGGAATTGAATATAGCTATTGTGGAGTCTTCGGAGTCTTCCGGAGTCTTCGGAGTCCGCCGGAGTTTTCGGAGTCTTCGGAGTCTGCAGAAGGCTTCGGAGTCCGCCGGAGTCTTCGGAGTCTTCGAAGTCTTCGAAGTCTTCGGAATCGGCCGCAGTCTTCTGAGTCCACCGCAGTCTTCTGAGTCCACCGCAGTCTTCTGAGTCTACCGCAGTCTTCGGAATCGGCCGCAGTGTTTTGAATCGGCCACAGTTTTCGGAATCCGCCTCAATGTGCGGAATCAGCCGCAGTGTGCGGAATCCGCCGCAGTGTGCGGAATCTGCCGCAGT
>NC_090727.1:59462242-59464742 GCF_036898095.1 Palaemon carinicauda | reverse complement strand
TATATATATATATATGTGTGTGTGTGTGTGTATATACATACACACACACATATATATATATATATATATACGCATATTTATACACACACACACAACACATATATATATATATATATGTGTGTGTGTGTATATACAGTATATATATATATATATATATGTATGTATATGTATATACAGTATATATATATATATATATATCAAGGGTGGATCAGATACAATTGTATTTGTATTTGAATTGTATTTAAATACAATTTTAATGTATTTGTACTTGTATTTGTATTTTAGCATCCAGAGAAAAAGTATTTTGTATTTGTATTTGTATCATGGCACCCAGAAAAAAAAAAAGTATTTTGTATTTGTATTTATATTTGATATTTCGAGTCAAAATCATTTGAGGACAGAGAGAGAGAGAGAGAGAGAGAGAGAGAGAGAGAGAGAGAGAGTCAACAACCATGGTTTACGAAACTATGACGGGTCATTTACACGTCGCGTACACATCGCGTACGAGTACACGTCGCGTTCCTGTACAACCATCCCTGCCCCACCCACTACCATGATGGTAGTTGGACAGAGACAGCACTACCGTCCCTGTCACACTCGTCGTCGCTGGTGGTGTGAGTTATGTACTTAGTTTATTGGCACCACTGACATAAGTGACTATCGTTAGCTGTAGCGAAGGGGGGAGGACGACATACAATACCTCAATTGTGCCATAATAGAGGTAAGAGTTCACTATGGTGTTTGTGTGTGCATGCATTCTCTTTCCAATTCTAATTTTTTGGCAATAACAACCGTTCATAGGACGTGGACCTGCTAGTAATAATAATAATAATAATAATAATAATAATAATAATAATAATAATAAAAGCAGAAGAGAAGAAGAAGAAGAAGAATACAAAGAAGAAGAAGAAGAAGAATACAAAGAAGAAGAAGAAGAAGAACAACAACAACAACGACAACAACTACAACAACAATAACAACAACAACTAAGTGAAATTAAATTGATTATCAATTCCTATTTTTTCTCTTTGCAGATGGATAACAAAGACATTGATACACCAGATTGCCCTTCAATGGGGATGAGGAGGCCCTGGAGGACGTACAATTGCCTCAACTATCAGCTACACTGGCAAAGTTTTATTCTGTCAATGTCAAGTCTACTGACAAGAATCTCATAGCTGACTGTTTGCAGTGCAAAAAGTCGTATTCAGCATCTCAAGTAAAGCAACATCTAACCTAGTTATCCACCTTAGAAGAGTTCACAAAGTTCAGTATGCTGAATGTGAGACACTGAGAGCTGAGGAGGAAAAGAAGAAGCGTGAGAGCTGTGCATCACATTCACAGCACAGAATAACCTTGTTTTTCAAAACCAAGCCTTCACAAGAGAACAAATTTAACACTAATCACATCAAACAACAGTGTATGGTAAAGAAACTCTTAGACTCCATTTGCATGTGACTCACCTGCCTTTTGGAGTATTGTGGAAAGTAAGACTTTTAGAGCTCTTCTTACATGAAGCAGAACCACGCTTCGTGTTTCCAAGCAGAACCACACTTAGAAGCAGTTTACTTCTGCAAAGAGCGAAAGACATTGAGTCGCCAATTGATGAAAGAATTTGAAAACCTCTGGACGAATCGAAAAATTATGTCTTTTTTTTGCTGTCACTGTGCACTTCATTAACTCATCATGGGGTGCTAAAGTCACGTGTCATTGCTTGCGATCAGTTTGTGGAACGACACACAGCTGTGAATATTGCTACAGTATATGAGGATATAGTCGCTAAATCGGAATTCGTGGCAAGGTGAGGAAGGTGGTTGCAGACAATGCTTCATCTATGGTGAGAGCATTTGATGTCCGTCTACCAGGATTATATGGAAATGAAAGGAGCAAAGAAAGTATTGATGAAAATGGAGACACCGATAACCTTGATATTTTGGAAGAAGAACTTGATTTGAATGAGGGTCCTTGCCCTTCTTCACCGGATCAGTCCAGTTGCTTTGCACACACACAACAACTCTGCATACGAGATGCCTTCAATGATTCCTGTGTCAGAAACAGCGCAATTGCAACTGTGATACACAAGTGCACCATTCTTGAAAAGATTGGGGTTTCACTGCAGGCTGCCAATGCTACTAGATGGAACTCTCAAACTGACTATGCTTAAGTCAGTTCTCAAAGATGTCAATGGTGTCAACTCAGCTATTCGTCTCCTAGGATCATGCAAGACCGTAGAAGAATTGAAGGGAATGGAAATAGCAATGCTAAAAGAAGTGATGAAAGTTTTGGACCATTCCAAGAGGCGACATCGCAAGTGGAAGGAGAAAACATGGTGACACTTTCTTGCGTTGCACCAGTTGTATTTGGCCTTGAGCACAGCCTCAAACTATTCACGGAAAGTAAACCAATCTACTGCTTAAACTTGGCTAATGCACTAGTCTTCTATTAAAAAGAGGTTGCATCCGTTTCTTGAGAAGACTGACGTCATTGCCGCTGCTGTCTT
>NC_090727.1:59454233-59456742 GCF_036898095.1 Palaemon carinicauda | reverse complement strand
TAGTATGGGAGGCCCTGACTAGTACAGCTTTGCTGATTATGGCGATACACATACTGTTTTACCCCACTCAGAAAGGGATATATATATACAGTATATATATATATATATATATATATATATATATATATATATATATATATATATATATATATATATATATATATACAGTATATATATATATATATATATATATATATATATATATATATATATATATATATATATATATATATATATATATATATATACAGTATATATATATATATATATATATATATATATATATATATATATATATATATATATATATATATATATATTGTAGCCAGGAAGCTGTTCACAGACAAACAGACACACAAACAAACAAAGACATAAACAATGGCGAAAACATATGAGAATAGTCGAAATTTATTGACATAAGTTTATCACAATATAAGAATGAAAATACCAATGTCTGGTCATTTACAATTCACAAAACAAAAATAGAAAAAAATATTTGACGGAGGAGAACAAACAACCCGGAATTAACATAACTGTTTGTCCAGTTCAGTAAATTTACATTGTGAATGAAGTCTCCATATTTCATGGTTACATTGCATGTACACTTTGTTCTGCCAGGTTTGTTTGCGAATGTAAATTGGGGACGAAAAATAAAACTGTCCTTAGAATGCTGACAATAGATTTTTTTCAGCGTCTAAATATGATGAATTTTTTATATTTTAAGGAATCAAATTATGTTTTCTTAGATTAGTTATTTGTTTGGAGTTGACTACTTTATTTTTGCTGATTTTTTTTTTTTTTTTTTTTTTTTACAAAAATCTATGCTCAATGTATATGTGTATGTATGTATGATATTTTCACAAGTTCATTATAAATGCATATGTATACATATGCGTACGTACACACACACACACACAAACATATACATATATATATATATATATATATATATATATATATATATATATATATATATATATATATATATATATATATATATATATATATATATATATAATAAAATGTCTGGCGAAATGTTAAAAAGTGAACGTATAAATGTCAAATTAATACAACTTAAGCAAAATACGTATCAGAAACAACCATTTTATAATCATCGATTATCATAACAGATAAACTTATATTGTCAGAATTAAGTAAAACTGAAAACAATCTCACACACTTCTAAAAAATAAGGTCCAATTGTATTGGCAATAGATGAATATAAATGACTCCTCTCCCTCAATAAGCTGCTCAACAATTATGCCCTTTAATTAGGACGTTAACTATCTCGTAAATTACCTCTACTAATTATATTATGTGGCTCCTATTGCCAGAGGTAGAAGACTCATCACCCTATGGGTTATCCCTATATTCATTGAAGTCTTATGTAGATCTCTATTGATTATGTTGAATTATTATAATTTCGTTTCATTGAAAAAAAATTATAATTTCCTTTCATTGAAAAAAAAAAAACTCTATTAAACAAAGAGGTTCATTCAAATATCTAGGATTGTATTTAACTGAAATACTTCACCTAAATTTCCGTTTTTTTTTTTTTTTTTTTTTTTTTTTTTTTTTTCTACTTGACTTGATGTACTATTATCGTTATATCATTATTTTGAGGCAATCATCCGTAGGTTTTATTTGTTTCATTTCAGTAATCGGGTGTGGGATCTCTTTCCGAAAAAAAGTACAGTTGGAGGCAGGAGTCCCTGGTACACCTTGCTTCGAAGAGGTGCACAGTGTCACAGCCTTACTTCCCAGTAAGTAACCAATAAGATAGTGTGGGGAGGGATGGCAAAACCTCTAAAATGTTTACAACACTTCATATAGCTTGTATCACTTACAGCTCTATAATTACACAGGCACTATAATGTCTATAGAATGAGGGGGGGGGGGTTTAAACGCAGGAACTCGCCGCACAATAAGGGTGCCGCTGGATATACTTCCTCAGAGTGTGGTATATCAAAAAATCCTGTAACCAACTGTACATTCTAATGTTGGAACACGGATATCCCAAGTCCTAGAGACATTGTGCATGATTAGTATAAAATAGGACTGTCCTCAAAAAAGAGCATAATGCCATATAGACTACTATAAAGAATATAAGGATCTGCGCAAGCGTTGAACTTATCGAAAATATCTTATACGTTGATGTACCTGGACATAAGTATAACACCTGTTTACAATTTGAATACTTATTATACTGGCCTCCAAGCTGATACACTTTAATCTCATATTTTCAAATATCTAGATAAGATATAGTTTCTCATTTGATACTTTTGTCAGACGAACAACAGCTCAAAAAAGATTGTGTGTAAAATAAAAGGTCTGCTTTATAATATTCAACAGCTAAATAAAGACTGCAGTACTCGCGTGTTTATTTTCTCTGGCGATAACCTCTTAGGAAAACAACTTAATATGAAAAGAGGTATATATCCGAAGCTTGCAAGGATGTTGAGGCTGCAGACACTACAAGTAACTATCGAACTCGAACCCAAGTCCGACA
>NC_090727.1:59399233-59429233 GCF_036898095.1 Palaemon carinicauda | reverse complement strand
AACTTCTGGAATACTGACTATTAGAAATAAATAATGGTGAATTTTGTCGCATCTGAATAATAGGATACACCTTGGAATAGTTGAAGCATCAAAACTTAATTCACGCATTTTGAAGTATGTCCACAAAATGTTCAAATGAATGATACTGATTAGACAAATGCAATTTTTAAATGAATCAGAAAATTTAACTGGATTTTTCTTATTCAATGAGTTGAAGGTTTTTGAACTCGGGAGAAGTTTTGTTTTATAAACTTAATTGGCAAATTTCATTCGAAAAATCTATGAAATATATTTAGATATCTTGCTGATCAATTTTAAAGACACTCTACACATTACCCAGCTTGCCAGGCCATGTTCAGCATGTTAGCTGAAGATGTATGTGGCCCAAAAATCGTTCAAGCGATGGATAGCATCTATATTTGATTATCAAGAAGTTTTGCACTACCATGAGATGATGCTAATACATTGGAAGGATCATATACAGTGAAAATGAAAATTTGCTGTTTTCTGTAGTTTACAGTTATCTTTAAAACAAAGATGTGCTGTTTAATGCAGTTTCTAGTTATCTAAGAGAATGGGAATATGAAAAAGAATGTTATGAATAAATGGGATTATGAAAAGATATTCTTAAGAAGGTAGGGAATTTTTTTATCTACTATAACATATTTTGTGTTGGGCTCGAGTTGTTTCTTCTTATATTTGTTAATCCCTTTGTAGGATTACACAAAAGAATGTACGTTCATTTGAGTTAATAAATTATGACCATAGTGAAAAACTTTTGATTAAATCCTGAGAAAAAATATATAACTTTTAGTGGTATAAATTACGACTAGATTAAGAATATACATTAGAACGAAAATATTCCAACGATGTATACATCATTAGCATTAAAACCCTATAATATTACATATTTTGGATATAATAATAATGATAATGATAAATAATAATAAAAAATAATAAAATAATAAAATAATAAAAAATTAAAAAATTAAAAAATTAAAAATATTTAAATATTAAAATATTAAAATATTAAAATTCAAAATATTAAAATATTAAGATATTAAAATATTAAAATATTAAAATATTAAAATAATTAATTAATAAAATAATAAAATAATAAAATATCAAAATATCAAAATATCAAAATAATAAAAAAATAAAAAAATAAAAAAATAAAATAATAAAATAATAGAATAATAAAATAATAAAATATTAAAATAATGATGATGATAATAATAATGATAATAATGATAATAATAATAATAATGATAATAATAATAATAATGAATTAAAAAAATACATAAAAATCAAATGCTTCAAAAGTTCTTGAGAAGTTCATTACTTTTGTGGTGGGTTATGTCGCTAACGAAAAAAATAGATTACAAAAGTTAAGAGGATATTCCAAAGTTTTGATGAATTTCGAAAATCTCTCTTATGCGGCGGATTCCGAAGACTGCAAAGATTCTGAAGACTGCGAGGATTCCCAAAGCTGCGGGGATTCCCAAGGCTGCGAGGGATTCCCAAGGCTGCAGGGGATTCCTAAGGCTGAAGGGGTTTCCCAAGGTTGCAGGGGATTCCCAAGGTTGCAGGGGATTCCCAAGGCTGCGGCGGATTCCCAAGGCTACGGCGGATTCCGAAGCCTCCGGCGGATTCCTAAGACTGGGGCGGATTAAGAAGACTGCAGCGGATTCCGAAGACTGCGGCGGATTCCGAAGACTGCGGCAGATTCCAAAGACTGCGGTGGATTCCAAAGACTGCGGCGGATTCCAAAGACTGTTACGAATTCCGAAGACTACAACAGATTCCGAAGACTAAAACAGATTACGAAGACTATTTCGGATTCTGAAGACTCCAACGGAATCGGAAGGCTCCAAGAGATTCCGAAGGATCCGGCAGATACCAAAGACTCCACAATGGCTACATTCGATTCCAAAGACCACACTATGGCTCCATTAGATTCCAAAGACTCCAATGGAATCCATAAACTACAGTGGATTCCAAAGACTCAAATAGACTCCAAACACTACAACGGAATATAATGACTGCAACAGATTCCTATGGCTGAGCAGACTACAAAGACTTCAGTGAATTCAAAAGACTGCGGCGTACTCCGAAGACTGTGGCGGACTCCGAAGGCTCCAGTGGATTCTGAAGGCTCCGGCGGATCACGAAGACTACAGCAGATACCTAAGGCTACGGCAGACACCAAAGACTCCGGCCGATTCCGAAGACTCCCGCCGATTCCGAAGATTCCGGCAGATCCTGAAGACTTTGGCGGATTCCGAAGACTATGACGGATTCCAAGGACTCCGGCGAATTCAAAAGACTACGGAAGTATCCGAAGACTCCAGCGGATTCCGGGGACTCTGACGGATTCCGAAGACTTAAACAGATTCCGAAGACTGCGGTGGATTCCGAAGACTGCGGCGGATTCAAAAGACTGCGGCGGAGTCCGAAGACTATGACGGATTCCAAAGAAGGCTGCGGATTTCGAAGACTGCGGCGGATTAAAAAGACTGGGACGGATTCCGAAGACTATAACAGATTCAGAAGACTCCGACGGATTCAGAAGACTTTGGCGGATTACGAAGACTCCACAATGGCTATATTGGATTCCAAACACCGCACTATGGCTCCAATGGATTTCAAAGACTTAAGTGGATTGCATAGACTCCAGTGGATTCCGAAGACTCAAATAGATTCCAAAGACTGCAACAGAATATAATGGCTCCAGCAGGTTCCTATGACTCCAACAGATTCCTATGGATCAGCGAACTACAAAGACTTCAGTGAATTTGAAAGACTGCGGCGGATTCAGAAGACTGCGGCGGACTCCGAAGATTGCAGCAGACTTCGAAGGCTCAGGCAGACTTCGAAGGCTCCGGCGGATTCGGAACGCTACGGCAGATTCCGAAGGTTCCGGCGGATTCCGAAGACTAAAGCCGATTCCAAAGACTTCGGCGGATTCCAAAGACTGCAACAGATTCCAAAGACTATAACAGATTCCAAATATCACAACGGATTTTGAAGACGATAACGGATTCTGAAGACTCCAACGGATACCAAAGACTTCAAGAGATTCTGAAGGATCATGCTTATACCGAAGACTCCAAAATATCTACATTCTATTCCAAATACCGCACTATGGCTCCATTGGATTCCAAAGACTTCAATGGATTCCATAGACTTCAGTGGATTCCAAAGACTCAAATAGATTCCAAAGACTGCAACGGAATATAATGGCTGCAACAGATTCCTATGGCTCAGCAGACTACAAACACTTTAGGGAATTTGAAAGACTGCGGCGGAATCGGAAGGCTCTGCCGGATTCCGAAGGCTCCGCCGGATTCTGGAGACTCCGGCGGATCTCGGAGACTCCGGCGGATCTCGGAGACTCCGGCGGATCGCAGAGACTCTGGTGGATCCCGGGGACTCAGGCAGATCCCGGAGACTCCGGCGGATCCCGGAGACTCCGGTGGATCCCGGAGACTCCGGCGGATCCCAGAGACCCCGGCATATCCCGGAGACTTCGGCGGATCCCGGAGACTCCAACGGATACCGAAGACTCTGGCGGATACCGAAGACTCCGGCGCTCCGGCGGATACCGAAGACTCCGGCGGAATCCAGAGACTCCGGCGCTCCGGCGGATACCGGAGACTCCGGCGGATACCAGAGACTCCGGCGGATACCGGAGACTCCGGCGGATACCGGAGCTCCGGCTGATTTCAAAGACTACTGCGGATTTTGAAGACTCCGGCGGATTCCAAATGCTATGACGGATTCCAAAGACTATAACAGATTCCGAACCCTCCGACAGATTCCGAAGACTCTGGCGTATTTCGAAGACTCCACAATGGCTATATTGGATTCCAAACACCGCACTATGGCCCCATTGGATTCCAAAGACTTAAGTGGATTCCATAGACTCCAGTGGATTCCGAACACTCAAATAGATTCCAAAGAATGGAACGGAATAAAATGGCTCTAGCATGTTCCTATGGCTTCAACAGACTCCTATGGCTCAGTGGACTAAAAAAACTTCAATGAATTCGAAAGACTGTGGCATATTCCGAAGACTGCGGTGGACTCGGAAGACTGCGGCAGACTCCGAAGACTGCAGCGGACTCCAAAGAACTTGGTGGACTTCGAAAGCTCCGGCGGATTCCGAAGGCTACGGTGGATTCCGAAGGCTCCGACGGATTCCGAGGGCTCCGACGGATTCTGAAGGCTCTGATGGATTCCAAGGGCTTTGGCAATGGCTCTGCAGGATTCTGAAGGCTTCGGCGGATTCCGAAGGCCCCGGCGGATTCTGAAGGCTCCGGCGGATTCCGATGGCTCCGGCGGATTCCGAAAGCTCCAGCTAATACCGAAGGCTCTGGAGGATTCCGAAGGCTCCAACGGATGCCGAAGACTCCAATGGATTTCGAAGATTCCGGCGAATTCAGAAGATTTCAGCAAATTACAAAGATTCCGGCAGATTCCGAAGACTCCACAAAGGATTTATTCGATTCCGAAGACCGCACTATGCATCCGGTGCATTTCAAAGACTCCAGTGGATTCCAGAGACTCAAATAGAATACAAATACTGCAACGGAATATAATGGCTGCAACAGATTCCTATGGCTCCAATTGGTACCTATGGCTCAAACAGATTTCTAAGGCTCAGCAGACTACAAAGACTTCAGTGAATTCAAGAGACTTCAGTGAATTCAAAAGACTTACGTGAATTCAAAAGACTTCGGCGGATTCCAAAGACTGATGCAGACTCCGAAGACTCCGGCGGATTCCGGAGACTCCAGCGCACTTCGGAGACTCCGGCGCACTCCGGAGACGCCGGCGCACTCCGGAGAAGCCGGCGCACTTCGGAGACGCCTGCGCACTCCAGAGACGCCGGCGCAATCCGGAGACGCCGGCGCACTCCGGAGACGCCGGCGCACTCCGGATACGCCGGCGCACACCGGATACGGCGGAGCACGCCGGAGATGCCGGCGCACGCCGGACACCCCGGCACACGCCGGAGACGCCGGCGCACGCCGGAGACCCCGGCGCATTCCGGAGACTCCAGCGGATTCCGGAGACACCAGCAGATACGAACCCTCCCGTGGATTCCGAACAGTTCAGCGGATTCCGAACAGTCCGGCAGATTCCGAACAGGGCGGCAGATTCGGAACAGGCCGGCGGATTCCGAACAGTAAGGTGGATTCCAAACACTCCAGCGGATTCCAAACACTCCGGCAGATTCCAAACACTCCGGTGGATTCCAAACACTCCGGCAGATTCCAAAGAACCAAAAACTCCACAATGGATATATTTAATTCCAAAACCACACTATGGCTCCAGTGGATTCCAAAGACTCCAGTGTATTCCAAAGACTCCAGAGGATTACAAAGACTCCAATAGATTCCAAACATTCCAATAGATTCTAAAGACTCCAATAGATTCCAAAGACACCAATAGATTCCAAAGACTCCAAAGGATTATAATGGCTCCAACAGATTAATATGGCTTCAACAGATTAATATGGCCCCAACAGATTCCTAGGGCTCCAACAGATTAATAGGGCTCCAACAGATTCCTAAGGCTCCAACAGATTCCTAGGGCTCAGCAAAGACTCCAGTGATGTTAAAAGACTGCTGAGGATTCTGAAGACTATAACGGATTCTGAAGACTACTACGGATTCCGAACACTACAACGGATTACAAAGACTACAAAAGATTCCGAAGACTCCAACGGATTCAGAAGATTTAAAATTATTCCGAAGACTCCAATGTATTTCGAAGAAACATACGGATTCCGAAGAGTCCAACATATTCCAAAGAGTCCAACATATTCCGAAGAGTCCAACATATTCTGAAGACTCCAACGGATTCCGAAGACTCCAACTAAAGCAGAACACTCCACCAGATTCCGAAGACTCCAATGGATTCCGAAGACTCCAATAGATTCCGAAGACTCCGGCGGATTCCTAAGAATTCGACGGATTCCGAAGATTACGGCGGATTCCGAAGATTACGCCGGATTCCGAAGATTCCGGCGGATTCCGAAAACTCCACAATGGCTATGTTAGCTTCCAAAGACCGCACTATGGCTTCTGTGGATTCAAAGACTCCAGTGGATTCCATAGACTCAAATAGATTCCAAATACTGCAACAAAATATAATGGCTGCAACAGATTCCTATGGCTCCAACTGGTTCCTATGGCTCTAACAGATTTCTATGGCTCAGTGGACTACAAAGACTTCAGTGAATTCGGAAGACTGTGGAGGAATAAAAAGACTGATGCTGATTCCGCACACTGCGGCTGATTCCGTAAAGTGCGGCTGATTCCGAAAAGTGCGGCCGATTCCAAAGTCTGTGGCCGATTCCAAAGTCTGTGGCCGATTCCAAAGTCTGTGGCCGATTTAAAGACTGCGGCGGACTCCGAAGACTCCGGCGGACTCCGAAGACTCCGGCGGACTCAAAAGACTCCGGCAGACCCCGAAGACTCCAGCAGACCCCGAAGACTCCGGCGGACTACAAAGACGCCGGCGGACTTCGAAGACTCCAGCGGGTTCCTAAGACTCGGGCGGATTCCGAAGAATCTGGTGGATCCCGAAAACTCTGGCGGATTCCGAAAACTCTGGCGGATTCCGAAGACTCTGGAAGATTCCAGAGACTCCGGCGGAATTCAGAGACTCCGGCGGATTCCGATGGCTCCGGCGGATTCCGAAGGCTCCAGCTAATTCTGAAGGCTCTGGAGGATTCCGAAGGCTCCAACGGATGCCGAAGACTCCAATGGATTCCGAAGATTCCGGTGAATTCAGAAGATTTCAGCGAATTACAAAGATTCCGGCAGATTCCGAAGACTCCACAAAGGATTTATTCGATTCCGAAGACCGCACTATGCATCCGGTGCATTTCAAAGACTCCAGTGGATTCCAGAGACTCAAATAGAATACAAATACTGCAACGGAATATAATGGCTGCAACAGATTCCTATGGCTCCAATTGGTTCCTATGGCTCAAACAGATTTCTAAGGCTCAGCAGACTACAAAGACTTCAGTGAATTCAAGAGACTTCCGTGAATTCAAAAGATTTCCGTGAATTCAAAAGACTTCGGCGGATTCCAAGGACTGATGCAGACTCCGAAGACTCCGGCGGATTCCGGAGACTCCAGCGCACTCCGGAGACTCTGGCGCACTCCGGAGACGCCGGCGCACTCCGGAGACGCCGGCGCACTCCGGAGACCCCCGGCGCACTCCGGAGACGCCGGCGCACTCCGGAGACGCCGGAGCACTCCAGATACGCCGGCGCACGCCGGAGACGCCGGCGCACGCCGGAGACGCCGGCGCACTCCGGAGACCCCCGGCGCACTCCGGAGACGCCGGCGCACTCCGGAGACGCCGGCGCACGCCGGAGACCCCGGCGCATTCCGGAGACTCCAGCGGATTCCGGAGACCCCGGCAGATACCGAACCCTCCCGTGGATTCCGAACAGATCAGCGGATTCCGAACATTCCAGCAGATTCCGAACAGGCCGGCAGATTCCGAACAGGCCGGAGGATTCCGAACAGTCCGGCGGATTCCAAAAACTCCGGCGGATTCCAAACACTCCGGCAGATTCCAAACACTCCGGTGGATTCCAAACACTCCGGCAGATTCCAAAGATCCAAAAACTCCACAATGGATATATTTAATTCCAAAACCACACTATGGCTCCAGTGGATTCCAAAGACTCCAGTGTATTCCAAAGACTCCAGAGGATTACAAAGACTCCAATAGATTCCAAAGATTCCAATAGATTCTAAAGACTCCAATAGATTCCAAAGACACCAATAGATTCCAAAGACTCCAAAGGATTATAATGGCTCCAACAGATTAATATGGCTTCAACAGATTAATATGGCCCCAACAGATTCCTAGGGCTCCAACAGATTCATAGGGCTCCAACAGATTCTTAAGGCTCCATCAGATTCCTAGGGCTCAGCAAAGACTCCAGTGATGTTAAAAGACTGCTGAGGATTCTGAAGACTATAACGGATTCTGAAGACTACAACGGATTCCGAACACTACAACGGATTACAAAGACTACAAAAGATTCCGAAGACTCCAACGGATTCAGAAGATTTAAAATTATTCTGAAGACTCCAATGTATTTCGAAGACACATACGGATTCCGAAGAGTCCAACATATTCCAAAGAGTCCAACATATTCCGAAGAGTCCAACATATTCTGAAGACTCCAACGGATTCCGAAGACTCCAATGGATTCCGAAGACTCCAATAGATTCCGAAGACTCCGGTGGATTCCTAAGAATTCGACGGATTCCGAAGATTACGCCGGATTCCGAAGATTACGCCGGATTCCGAAGATTCCGGCGGATTCCGAAGATTCCGGCGGATTCCGAAGATTCCGGCGGATTCCGAAGATTCCGGCGGATTCCGAAGACTCCACAATGGCTATGTTAGCTTCCAAAGACCGCACTATGGCTTCTGTGGATTCAAAGACTCCAGTGGATTCCATAGACTCAAATAGATTCCAAATACTGCAACAGAATATATTGTCTGCAACAGATTCCTATGGCTCCAACTGGTTCCTATGGCTCTAACAGATTTCTATGGCTCAGCGGACTACAAAGACTTCAGTGAATTCGGAAGACTGCGGCGGAATAAAAAGACTGATGCTGATTCCGCACACTGCGGCTGATTCCGAAAAGTGCGGCTGATTCCGAAAAGTGCGGCCGATTCCAAAGTCTGTGCCCGATTCCAAAGTCTGTGGCCGATTCCAAAGTCTATGGCCGATTCAAAAGACTGCGGCGGACTCCGAAGACTCCGGCGGACTCCGAAGACTCCGGCGGACTCAAAAGACTCCGGCAGACCCCGAAGACTCCAGCAGACCCCGAAGACTCCGGCGGACTACAAAGACGCCAGCGGACTTCGAAGACTCCAGCGGGTTCCTAAGACTCGGGCGGATTCCGAAGAATCTGGCGGATCCCGAAAACTCTGGCGAATTCCGAAAACTCTGGCGGATTCCGAAGACTCTGGAAGATTCCAGAGACTCCGGCGGAATTCAGAGACTCCGGCCGATTCCAAAGACTCCGGTGGATTCCAAAGACTCCGGCAGATTCCGAAGACTCCGGCGGATTCCGATGGCTCCGGCGGATTCCGAAGGCTCCGGCAGATTCCGAAGGTTCCAGCTAATTCTGAAGGCTCTGGAGGATTCCGAAGGCTCCAACGGATGCCGAAGACTCCAATGGATTCCGAAGATTCCAGCGAATTCAGAAGATTTCAGCGAATTACAAAGATTCCGGCAGATTCCGAAGACTCCACAAAAGATTTATGCGATTCCGAAGACCGCACTATGCATCCGGTGCATTTCAAAGACTCCAGTGGATTCCAGAGACTCAAATAGAATACAAATACTGCAACGGAATATAATGGCTGCAACAGATTCCTATGGCTCCAATTGGTTCCTATGGCTCAAACAGATTTCTAAGGCTCAGCAGACTACAAAGACTTCAGTGAATTCAAGAGACTTCCGTGAATTCAAAAGACTTCCGTGAATTCAAAAGACTTCGGCGGATTCCAAGGACTGATGCAGACTCCGAAGACTCCGGCGGATTCCGGAGACTTCAGCGCACTCCGGAGACTCCGGCGCACTCCGGAGACGCCGGCGCACTCCGGAGAAGCCGGCGCACTCCGGAGACCCCCGGCGCACTCCGGAGACGGCGGCGCACTCCGGAGACGCCGGAGCACTCCCGATACGCCGGCGTATGCCGGAGACGCCGGCGCACGCCGGAGACGCCGGTGCACGCCGGAGACGCCGGCGCACGCCGGAGACCCCGGCGCATTCCGGAGACTCCAGCGGATTCCGGAGACACTGGCAGATACCGAACCCTCCCGTGGATTCCGAACAGTTCAGCGGATTCCGAACAGTCCAGCAGATTCCAAACAGTCCGGCAGATTCAGAAATGGCCGGCGGATTCCGAACAGTCCGGCGGATTCCAAACACTCCGGCGGATTCCAAACACTCCGGCAGATTCCAAACACTCCGGTGAATTCCAAACACTCCGACAGATTCCAAAGATCCAAAAACTCCACAATGGATATATTTAATTCCAAAACCACACTATGGCTCCAGTGGAATCCAAAGACTCCAGTGTATTCCAAAGACTCCAGAGGATTACAAAGACTCCAATAGATTCCAAAGATTCCAATAGATTCTAAAGACTCCAATAGATTCCAAAGACACCAATAGATTCCAAAGACTCCAAAGGATTATAATGGCTCCAACAGATTAATATGGCTTCAACAGATTATTATGGCCCCAACAGATTCCTAGGGCTCCAACAGATTCATAGGGCTCCAACAGATTCTTAAGGCTCCAACAGATTCCTAGGGCTCAGCAAAGACTCCAGTGATATTAAAAGACTCCTGAGGATTCTGAAGACTATAACGGATTCTGAAGACTACAACGGATTCCGAACACTACAACGGATTACAAAGACTACAAAATATTCCGAAGACTCCAACGGATTCAGAAGATTTAAAATTATTCTGAAGACTCCAATGTATTTCGAAGACACATACGGATTCCGAAGAGTCCAACATATTCCAAAGAGTCCAACATATTCCGAAGAGTCCAACATATTCTGAAGATTCCAACGGATTCCGAAAGACTCCAACTAATGCAGAACACTCCACCAGATTCCGAAGACTCCAATGGATTCCGAAGACTCCAATAGATTCCGAAGACTCCAGCGGATTCCTAAGAATTCGGCGGATTCCGAAGATTACGGCGGATTCCGAAGATTCCGGCGGATTCCGAAGATTCCGGCGGATTCCGAAGATTCCGGCGGATTCCGAAGATTCCGGCGGATTCCGAAGACTCAACAATGGCTATGTTAGCTTCCAAAGACTGCACTATGGCTTCTGTGAATTCAAAGACTCCAGTGGATTCCATAGACTCGAATAGATTCCAAATACTGCAACAGAATATAATAGCTGCAACAGATTCCTATGGCTCCAACTGGTTCTTATGGCTCTAACAGATTTCTATGGCTCAGCGGACTACAAAGACTTCAGTGAATTTGGAAGACTGCGGCGGAATAAAAAGACTGATGCTGATTCCGCACACTGCGGCTGATTCCGAAAAGTGCGGCTGATTCCGAAAAGTGTGGCCGATTCCAAAATCTGTGGCCGATTCCAAAGTCTGTGGCCGATTCCAAAGACTCCGGCGGACTCTGAAGACTCCGGCGGACTCCGAAGACTCCGGCGGACTCCGAAGACTCTGGCGGACTCCGAAGACTCCGGCGGACTCAAAAGACTCCGGCGGACTCAAGAGACTCCGGCGGACTCAAAAGACTCCGGCGGACCCCGAAGACTCCAGCAGACCACGATGACGCCGGCAGACTACACACACGCCGGCGGACTTCGAAGACTCTGGCGGGTTCCTAAGACTCGGGCGGATTCCGAAGAATCTGGCGGATTCCGAAAAATCTGGCGGATTCCGAAAAATCTGGCGGATTCCGATAACTCTGCCAGATTCCGAAGACTCTGGAAGATTCCAGAGACTCCGGCGGAATTCAGAGACTCCGGCCGATTCTAAAGACTCCGGTGGATTCCAAAGTCTCCGGCAGATTCCGAAGACTCCGGCGGATTCCGAAAACTCCAACATATTTCGAAGACTCCAACGGATTCCTAAGAGTCCAGCGGATTCTGAAGACTTCAACGGATTCCAAAAACTCCAACAGATGCCAAAGACTCCAACAGATTCCGAATATTTCGGCGGATTCCGTAGATTCTGGTAGATTCTGAAAACTCCACAATAGCTACATTCGATTCCAAAGAGCGCACTATGGCTACGGTGGATTTCAAAGACTCAAGTGGAATCCATAGACTCCAGTAGATTCCAAACACTCAAATAGATTCCAAAAACTTCAACGGAATATAACAGCTGCAACAGATTCCTATGGCTCTAACTGGTTCCTAAGGCTCCAAAAGATTCCTATTGCTTAGCGGACTACAAAGACTTCAGTGAATTCAAAAGACTCGCAGTGAATTCAAAAGACTGCAGCTGATTCCGCACACTGCGGCCGATTCCGAAGACTGCGGCCGATTCCGAAGACTGCAGTGGACTCCAAAGACTGCAGCGGATTACGAAGACTGTGGAGGACTCAGAAGACTGCGGCAGACTTCAAAGACTCCGAAGACTCCGGTGGACTCCGAAGGCTCCGGCAGATTCTGAAAACTCCACAATAGCTATATCAAATTCCAAAAACCGCACTATGGCTCCAGTATATTCAAAAGACTCCAGTGGATTCACAGACACAGTGGATTCCAAACACTCCAGAGGATTACAAAGACTCCAATAGACTTGAAAGACTCGAATAGATTCCAAAGACTTCAGCATATTATAATGGCTCCAACAGATTCCCATGGCTCAACGGAATACTGGGACGCCAGTGAATTTAGAAGACTCCTGCGGACCCCGAAGACTCCGGCGGACCCTGAAGACTCCGGCGGACCCCGAGGACTCCGGCGAACCCCGAAGACGCCGGCGGACCCCGAAGACGCCGGTGGACCCCGAAGACGCCGGTGGACCCCGAAGACGCCGGCGGACCCCGAAGACTCCGGCGGACTCCGAAGATCCCGGCGGATTCCGAAGACCCCGGCGCACTTCGAAAACTCCGGTGGACTCTGAAAACTCAGGCGGAATCTGAAAACTCCGGTGACTCAGAAGACTCGGGATGATTCCGAAGACTCGGGCGGATTCCGAAGACTCGGGCGGATTCCGAAGACTCAGGCAGATTCTGAAAACTCCAACATATTTCGAAGACTCCAACGGATTCCTAAGAGTCCAACGGATTCTGAACACTTCAACGGATTCCGAACTCCAACAGATGCCGAAGACTCCAACAGATTCCGAAGACTCTAACGTATTCCGAAGATTCCGGCGGATTCCGTAGATTTTGGCGGATTCCGAAGACTCAACAATGGCTATATTTGATTCCAAAGACCGAAATATGGCTACGGTGGATTTCAAAGACCCCAGTGGAATCCATAGACTCCAGTAGATTCCAAACACTCAAATTGATTCCAAAGACTTCAACGGAATATAATAGCTGCAACAGATTCCTATAGCTCCAACTGGTTCCTAAGGCTCCAAAAGATTCCTATGGCTCAGCGAAATACAAACACTTCAGTGAATTCAAAAGACTGAGGTTGATTCCGCACACTGCAGCGGATTCCGAAGACTGCGGCCGATTCCAAACACTGCGGCCGATTCCAAACACTGCGGCCGATTCCAAACACTGCGGCTGATTCCAAACACTGCGGCTGATTCCGAAGACTACAGCGGATTACGAAGACTCCGAAGACTCCGGCGGACTACGAAGACTCCGGAAGATTCCGAAAACTCCACAATAGCTATATTAAATTCCAAAAACCGCACTATGGCTCCAGTATATTCCAAAGACTACAGTGGATTCCACGGACTCAGTGGATTTCAAAGACTCCAGTAGATTTGAAAGACTCCAATAAATTCCAAATACTTTAACATATTATAATGGCTCCAACAGATTCCTATGGCTCCAACAGATTCCTATAGCTCCAACAGATTCCTATGGCTCAACGGACTACAGGGACGCCAGTGAATTTAATAGACTGAGGCAGAATCCGAAGACTGCGGGGAATTCCAGAGACTACGGCGGACTCCGATGACTGCAGCGGACTCCGAAGTCTGTGGGGGACTCCAAAGTCTGTGGCGGACTCTGAAGTCTGTGGCGGACTCCGAAGTCTGTGGCGGACTCCGAAGTCTGTGGTGGACTCCGAATAATCTGGCGGACTCCGAAGACTGCGGCGGACTCCAGAGACTCCGGAGGACTACGAAGTCTCCTTAGTACTTTGAAAACTCCGGCAAACTCCGAAGACTCTGGAGGACTTCGAAGACTCCAGAGGACTCAAAGACTACAGAGGACTCCGAAGACTCTGGTGGACACCTAAGATGTCGGCGGACTCCGAAGACTCCGGCGGACTATGAAGACTCCGCCGAACTCCGAAGACTCTGGAGGACTCCAAAGACTCCAGATGACTCCGAGGACTCTGGTGTATTCCAAAGACTCCTACGGATTCCGAAGACTCCAGCAAACTCCAGTGAATTCCGAAGACTCAAATAGATTCCAAAGACTGGAACGAAATATAATGGCTCCAGCAGGTTACTATGGCTCCAACAGATTCCTATGGCTCAGTGGACTACAAAAACTTCAATGAATTTGAAAGACTGTGGCGGATTCCGAAGACTCCAACATATTTCGAAGACTCCAATGGATTCCTGAGAGTCCAGCGAATTCTAAAGACTTCAACAGATTCCAAAAACTCCAACAGATGCCGAAGACTCCAGCAGATTCCGAAGATTACGTAGATTCTGGTAGATTCCAGAGACTCCACAATGGCTAAATTCGATTCCAAAGACTGCACTATGGCTACGGTGGATTTCAAAGACTCTAGTGGAATCCATAGACTCCAGTAGATTCCAAACACTCAAATAGATTCCAAACACTTCAACGAAATATAACAGCTGAAACAGATTCCTGTGGCTCTAACTGGTTCCTAAGGCTCCAAAAGATTCCTATGGCTCAGCGGACTACAAAGATTTCAGTGAATTCAAAAGACTCCAGTGAATTCGAAAAACTGTAGGTGATTCCGCACACTGCGGCCGATTCCGAAGACTGCGGCCGATTCCGAAGACTGCGGCCGATTCCGAAGACTGCAGCCAATTCCGAAGACTGCAGCGGACTCCGAAGGCTCCGGCAGATTCCGAAAGCTCCACAATAGCTATATTAAATTTCAAAAACTGCAATATGGCCCCAGTATATTCAAGAGACTCCAGTGGATTCACGGACTCAGTGGATTCCAAAGACTCCAGAGGATTACAAAGACTCCAATAGATTTGAAACACTCCAATAGATTCCAAAGACTTCAGCATATTATAATGGCTCCAACAGATTCCTATGGCTCCAACAGATTCCTATGGCTCCAGCAGATTCCTGTAGCTCCAACAGATTCCTATGGCTCAACAGAATACGGGGACGCCAGTGAATATAAAAGACTGAGGCGGAATCCGAAGATTGCGGCGGATTCCGGAGACTGCGGCGGATTCCGGAGACTACGGCGGACTCAGAAGATTGCGGCGGACTCCAAAGACTGTGGCGGACTCGGAAGACTGCGGCGGACTCCGATGACTCCTGCGCACTACGAAGACTCGGTTAGACTCTGCAGACTCCGACGGACCCCGAAGACTCCGGCGGACCCCGAAGACGCCGGCGGGCTCTGGAGACACCAGCGGATTTCAAAGACTCGGGCGGATTCCGAAGACTCTGGCGGATTCGGAAAACTCGGGTGGATTCCGAAGAATCCGGCGGATTCCGAAACTCCGGCGGATTCCGAAGACTCTGGAAGATTCCAGAGACTCTGGAAGATTCCAGAGACTCCGGCTGAATCCAGAGACTCCGGCAAAATCCAGACACTCCAGCCGATTCCAATGACTCTGGCTGATTCCAAAGACTCCGTCTGATTCAAAAGACTCCAGCTGATTCCAAAGACTCCAGTGGATTCCGAAGTCTCCGGCAGATTCCGAAGAATGATGCGGACTCCGAAGACTTCGGCGGACTCGGAAGACTGCGGCGGACCCCGAAGACTCCGGCGGACCCCGAAGACTCCGGCGGACTCTGAAGACACCAGCGGACTTCGAAAACTCCAGCGGACTCCGAAAACTCCGGCGATTCCAAAGACTCGTGCAGTTTCCGAATAATCCAACGGATTCCGAAGACTCCGGCGGATTATGAAGACTCCGGTGGAATCCAGAGACTCCGGCCGATTCCGAACACTCTGGCTGATTCCAAAGACTCCGGCTGATACCAAAGACTCCGGCTGATTCCAAAGACTCCAATGGATTCCAAAGTTTCCGGCAGATTCCGAAGACTCAGGCGGATTCCGAAAACTCCAACATATTTCGAAGACTCCAACAGATTACGAAGAGTCCAACGGATTCTAAAGACTTTTACGGATTCCGAACTCCACCAGATGCCGAAGACTCCAACACATTTCGAAGACTCTAACGGATTCCGAAGATTCCGAAGATTCTGGCGGATTACGAAGACTCCACAATGGCTACATTCGATTCCAAAGACCGCATTATGGCTATGGTGGATTTCAAAGACCCCAGTGGAATCCCTAGACTCCAGTAGATTTCAACCACTCAAATAGATTCCAAAATATTCAACGGAATATAATAACTGCAACAGATTCCTATGGCTCCAACTGGTTCTTAAGGCTCCAAAAGATTCCTATGGCTCAGCGAACTACAAAGACTTCAGTGAATTCAAAAGACTCCAGTGAATTCAAAAGACTGCGGCTGATTCCGCACATGCGACGGATTCCGAAGACTGCGGCCGATTCCAAACACTGCGGTCTATTCCGAAGACTGCAGCGGACTCCGAAGACTACAGCGGATTAGAAAGACTCCGAACACTCAGGCGGACTCCGAAGACTCCAGCAGAATCCGAAGGCTCCGGCAGATTCTGAAAACTCCACAATAGCTATATTAAACTCCAAAAACCGCACTATGGCTCCAGTATATTCCAAAGACTACAGTGGATTACACGAACTCAGTGGATTTCAAAGACTCCAATAGATTTGAAAGACTCCAATAGATTCCAAAGACTTCAACATATTATAATGGCTCTAACAGATTCCTGTGGCTCCAACAGATTCCTATAGCTCCAACAGATTCCTATGGTTCTACGGACTATGGGGACGCCAGTGAATTTAAAAGACTGAGGCGGAATCCGAAGACTGCGGGGGATTCCAGAGACTGCGGCGGACTCCGATGACTGCAGCGGACTCCGAAGACTGTGGTGGACTCGGAATACTCCGGCGGACTCGGAATACTCCGGCGGACTCCGAAGACTGCGGTGGACTACGAAAACTCCTGAGGACACCAAAGTCTCCGGAAGACTTCGAAGACTTCAATGAATTCGAAAGACTTTGGCGGATTCCGAATATTGTAGCGGACTCCGAAGAACCCGGCGGACTTCGATGGCTCCGGCGGATTCCGAAGGCTTCGACGGATTCCAAAGGTTCCGATGGATTCTGAGGGCTCCGACGGATTCCAAAGACTTTGGCAATGTCTCTGCCAGATTCTGAAGGCTCTGGCAGATTTCGATGTCTCTGGCGGATTCCGAAGGCTCCCGCTGATTCTGAAAACTCCGGCAGATTCCGAAGGCTCTGGCAGATTCCAAAGGATCCTGCGGATTCCGAAGACTCCAACATATTTTGAAGACTCCAACGGATTCCTCAGAGTCCAGCGGATTCTGAAGACTTCAACAGATTCCGAAAACTCCAACAGATGCCGAAGATTCCAACAGATTCCAAAGATTTCGGCGGATTCCGTAGATTCTGGTAGATTCCGAAGACTCCACAATGGCTACATTCGATTCCAACGAGCGCACTATGGCTACGGTGGATTTCAAAGAATCTAGTGAAATCCATAGACTCCAGTAGATTCCAAACACTCAAATAGATTCCAAAACCTTCAACGGAATATAAGAGCTACAACAGATTCCTATGGCTCTAACTGGTTCCTAAGACTCCAAAAGATTCCTATGGCTCAGTGGACTACAAACACTTCAGTGAATTCAAAAGACTCCAGTGAATTCAAAATACTGCAGCTTATTCGCACATTGCGGCCGATTCCGAAGACTGCGGCCGATTCCGAAGACTGCAGCGGACTCCGAAGACTGCGGCGGATTACGAAAACTGTGGAGGACTCAGAAGACTGCAGCAGAAGTCAAAGACTCCGAAGACTCCGGCGGACTCCGAATGCTCAGGCAGATTCTGAAAACTCCACAATAGCTATATTAAATTCCAAAAACTGCACTATGGCTCCAGTATATTCAAAAGACTCCAGTGGATTCACGGACTCAGTGGATTCCAAAGACTCCAGAGGATTACAAAGACTCTAATAGATTTGAAAGACTCTAATAGATTCCAAAGACCTCAGCATATTATAATGGCTCCAACAGATTCCCATGGCTCCAACAGATTCCTATAGCTCCAACAAATTCCTATGGTTCAAAGGAATACGGGTACGCCAGTGAATTTAAAAGTCGGAGGCGGAATCTGAAGACTGCGGAGGATTCCTGAGACTATGTGGACTCAGAAGACTACGACGGACTCCAAACACTGCGGCGGACTCCGAAGACTCCGGGGGACTCCGAAGACTCCGGCGGACCCCGAAGACTCCAGCAGACTCCGAAGACTCCGGCGGACCCGAAGACTCCGACGGACCACGAAGACTCCGGCGGACTCCGAAGACACCAGCGGACTTCGAAAACTCCAGCGGACTCTGAAAACTCCGGCGGACTCCGAAAACTCCGGCGACTCCGAAGACTCGGGCGGATTCCGAAGACTCGGGCGGATTCCGAAGACTCCGGTGGAATCCGAAGTCTCCGGCAGATTTCGAGGACTCCAACGGATTCCGAAGCGTCCAACGGATTCTGAAGACTTCAACGGATTCCGAACTCCAACAGATGCTGAAGACTCCAACAGATTCCGAAGATTTCGGCGGATTCCGTAGATTCTGGCAGATTCCGAAGACTCTACAATGGCTACATTCGATTCCAAAGACCGCACTATGGCTACGGTGGATTTCAAAGACCCCAGTGGAATCCCTAGACTCCAGTAGATTCCAAACACTCAAATAGATTCCAATTACTTCAACAGAATATAATAGCTGCAACAGATTCCTATGGCTCCAACTGGTTCCTAAGGCTCCAAAAGATTACTATGGCTCAGCGAACTACAAAGACTTCAATGAATTCAAAAGACTTCAGTGAATTCAAAAGACTGCGGCTGATTCCGCATACTGCGGTGGATTTCAAGACTGCGGCTGATTCCAAAGACTTCGGCCTATTCCGAAGATTGCAGCGGACTCCGAAGACTGCAGCGAATTACGAAGACTCCGAAGACTCCGGCGGACTCCGAAGGCTCTGGCAGATTCCGAAAACTCCACAATAGCTATATTAAATTCCAAAAACTGCACTATGGCTCCAGTATATTCCAAAGACTACAGTGGATTCCACGGACTAAGTGGATTTCAAAGACTCCAATAGATTTGAAAGACATATTATAATGGCTCCAACAGATTCCTATGGCTCCAACAGATTCCTATAGCTCCAACAGATTCCTATGGCTCAATGGACTACGGGGACGCCAGTGAATTTAAAAGACTGAGGCGGAATCCGAAGACTGCCGGGGATTCCAGAGACTGCAGCGGACTTCAAATACTCTGGCGGACTCCGAAGACTGCGGCGGACTCCGAAGACTGCGGCGGACTCCGAAGACTGCGGCGGACTCCGAACAATGTGGCGGACTTCGAACACACCGGCGGACTCCGAAGACTCCGGATGACTCCGAAGTCTCCGGAGGACTCCAAAGTCTCAGGAGGACTCCAAAGTCTCCGGCGGACTCCGAAGTCTCCGGCAGACTCCGAAGACTCTGGCGAACTCCGAAGACTCCAGCGGATTTCGAAGACTCCAGCTGATTTCGAAGACTCCGGAGGACTCCGAAGACTCCGGCAGACTGAGAAGACTTCGTTGGACTTCGAAGACTCTGGCGGACTCCAAAGACTCCGGCAGACTGCGAAGACTCCGGCGGACTCCGAAGACTCTGGCAGAAACCAAGACATCGGCAGACTCCAAAGACTCCGGCAGACTGCGAAGACTCCGGCGGACTCCGAAGACTCTGGCGGAAACCAAGACATCGGCAGACTCCGAAGACTCCGGCGGACTATGAAGACTCTGGCGGACTCCAAAGACTCCAGATGACTCCAAAGACTCCAGAAGACTCCGAAGACTCTGGTGTATTCCAAAGACTCCTACGGATTCCGAAGACTCCGGCAAACTCTGAAAACTCCGGCGGATTCCGAAAACTCCAGCGGATTCCGAAAACTCCGGTGGATTCCGAAGACTCCAGTGGATTCCGTAGACACTGGCAGATTCCAAAGACTCAAGCAGATTCCGAGGACTCATTCGAATTCCGAAAACTCCAATTTGGCTATATTTGATTCCAAAAACAGCACTTTGGATCCAGTGGATTCCTTAGACTCCAATAGATTCCAAAGACTTCAATGGGTTCCCAAGACTCCACCGGATTATAAGGGTTCCAACAGATTCCTATAGCTCCGACAGAATTCTATGGCTCAGCGGACTACAAAGACTCCAGTGAATTCAAAAGACTGCGGTGGACTCAGAAGTCTGCGGCGGACTCCGAAGACTGCGGCGAACTCCGAAGACTGCGACAGATTCCGAAGTCAGCGGCGGGTTCCGAAGACTGCGACGGACTCCAAAGACTGCGGCGGACTCAGAAGACTCCGGCGAATTCCGAAGTCTCCGTCGGATTCTGAAGACTCCGGCGGATTCCGAAGACTTCGACAGATTGCGGAGACTCCGGCGGATTCCGAAGACTCCCAGGAATTCTAAAGACTCCAGCGGGAACAGAACACTCCAGCAGATTCCGAAGACCCCGGTAGATTACGAAGACTCCGGCAGATTCTGAAGACTCCGGCGGATTCCGAAGACTTCGACATATTGCAAAGACTCCGGCGGATTCCGAAGACTTCGACAGATTGGGAAGACTCCGGCGGATTCCGAAGACTCCCAGGGATTCCAAAGACCCCGGTAGATTACGAAGACTCCGGCAGATTCCGAAGACTCCGGCAGATTACGAAGACTCCGGCAGATTACGAAGACTATGGAGGATTCCGAAAACTCTGGCGGATTCAGAAAACTCCACAATAGCTATATTCGATTCCAAAAAACGCACTATGATTCCAGTGGATTCCGGACACTCCAGTGGACTTCGAAAACTCCAGAATATTACACAAACCCAATAGATTCCAAAGACTTCAATAGAATCCAAAGTCTCCAAAAGATTCCAAAGACTCCAACAAATTACAATGGCTCCAACAGATTCCTATGGCTCTAACAGATTCCTATGGCTCAGCGGACGACAAAGACTCCAGAGAATTCAAAAGACTATGGCGGATTCCAAAGACTATAACGGATTCCAAAGACTACAACGGATTACGAAGACTATAACAGATTCCAAAGACTCCATTGGATTCCAAAGACTCCAACGTATTCCGAAGACTCCACGGGATTTCGAAGCCTCCAGCGGATTCCGAAGATTCCAACGGAATCCGTTGGAGGATTCTGAAGACTCCAACAGATTCTGAAGACTCCAATGGATTCCGAAGACTCCAGCAGATTCCAAAGACTCCAGCAGATTCCGAAGGCTCCAATGGATTCCGAGGACTCCAACAGATTTTGAAGACTCCAATGGATTCCGAAGACTCCAACGGATTCCGAAGACTTCAACGGATTCCGAAGACTCCACAATGGCTACATTCGTTTCCAAAGACCACACTATGACTCCAGTGGATTCCATAGACTCCAGTGGATTCCAAAGACTGCAACGGAATATAATGGTTCCTATGGCTCCAACTAGCTCCTAGGGCTCCAACAGATTCCTATGGCTCAGCGGACTACAAAGACTTCAGTGAGTTCAAAAGATTCCAATGAATTCAAAAGATTGCGGCGGACTTCGAAGACTGCGGCGGACTCCGAAGACTGCGGCGGACTCCGAAGACTGCGGCGGACTCCGAGGACTCGAGCGGACTCCGAAGACTACGGCGGACTCCGAAGACTATGGCGGAACCCGAAGACTCCGGCGGACCCCGATGACTCCGGCGGACCCCGAAGACTGCGGCGGACCCCGAAGACTCTGGCGGATTCCGAAAACTCCGGGGGGTTCCGATGACTACGACAGACTCCGAAGACTCCGGCGGACCCCGAAGACTCCGGCGGACCCTGAAGACTCTGGTGGATCCCAAAATCTCCGGCGGATTCCGAAGTCTCCGGCGTATTACGAAGACTCCGGCTGGCTCCATTGGGTTCCAGAGGCTTTACAATTACTTCATTGGATTTCAACATTTTCACAATGGCTCTATTGGATTTCAAAGACTGCACAATGGCTCCATTGAATTTCAAAGATGCCACAATGACTCCATTGGATTTCAAAGACTTCACAATGGCTGTATTGGATTTCAATGACTCCACAATGGCTCCATTGGATTTCAAAAACTTCACAATAGCTCCATTGGATTTTAACCCTGGATAGGTACGGTGGGTCGTTTGCGACCCCGAGCGTCAAAAAAAAACAGGTTTTTCTCACGTGACTCACCCCTGTGACTGAATTTGTGGGTGATCGACCTGCAGGAGGTGTCTCCCCTACACGCTCTAGTAGTGTCCAGATGTGCATTGCTGTAGCTGTACTCCTTCCCCGATTTCTGAGACGCGTCAGGGTCGTTCGCGTCCGAGTTTACCCTTCTAAGGTAGTTTGCATAATTATCAAAGTTATTACGTATTATGAAATTGTCGTAGAATGGTGCAACTTGTATAGGTTATCAGTTGTGGAAAGTCTTGGTGGATTGTTTGGCTACCATGTGCATGTTTTTTTTTTTAGTTAAAATGTCGTTCATCACCACGAGGACCATTTTACCGCGAGTGCCCCTTTTTCATTTTTTTTCATTTTTTTGCCAAGTCATTTTTCCGTAAGATATTGCCAAATAGTGTCGTAAAACTTTTGCTTGTTTAGTGTTGGAAAGTGTGTCTAGATGATCTGGCTACCCATGCATGACTTTGTTTTTGTCAGATACGACGTAGTTATTGGTATATTGGGTATTTAACTGCGGTTACCAATTTCTGTTTTTTTTCAATATTTGTAAAAATTACTACGTAGTAAGGAATTGCCGTATATTATTCATTTTTTTTTTCATGTTTATGTGTTAGAAAGTGTGCCTTGATGGTTGGGCTAACACGTGCATGTCTTTTTTTTTATCTGAGATGTCGTATATTAGAATGTCGGGCATTTTACCGCGAGTGTCCCTTTTTAATTTTTTTTAATTTTTTTGCCAAGTCATTTTTCCGTAAGATATTGCGAAATAGTGTCGTAAAACTTTTGCTTTTTTAATGTTGGAAAGTGTGTCTAGATGATCTGGCTACCCATGCGTGATTTTGTTTTTGTCAGATACGACGTAGTTATTGGTATATTGGGTATTTAACTGCGGTTGCCAATTTCTGTTTTTTTTTTCAATATTTGTAAAAATTTACTACGTAGTAAGGAATTGCCGTATATTATTGATTTTTTTTTCATGTTTGTGTTAGAAAGTGTGCCTTGATGGTTGGGCTAACACGTGCATGTCTTTTTTTTTATCTGAGATGCCGTATATTAGAATGTTGGGCATTTTTCCGCGAGTGCCCCTTTTTATTTGTTTTGCATTTTTTTGCTTAGTCATGTTACCGTAAGGAATTGGCAAGTAGTGTCGCAAAACTTATATTTTTATAGTGTTGGAAAGTGTTTCTAGATGATCTGGCTACCCATGCCTATTTTTTTTTTAGCCAGATATGGCGTATATATAAGTATGTGTTCGATTTTCCTGTGATTGCCATTTTTTCGTTTTTTCCCATTTCTTTCAAAATTACTACGTACTAAGGAACTATCACAGAGTAATATTTCATTTATATGTTTATTTGTCGGAAAATATGCCTTGATGGTTTGCCTAGCACGTGGCTGAAATTTTTTTTTTCTGAAATGCCGTATATTAGAATGGCCATTTTTCCATGAGTGCCCCTTTTTATTTGTTTTGCATTTTTTTGCTTAGTCATGTTACCGTAAGGAATTGGCAAGTAGTGTCGCAAAACTTATATTTTTATAGTGTTGGAAAGTGTTTCTAGATGATCTGGCTACCCATGCCTATATTTCTTTTTAGCCAGATATGGCGTATATATAGGTATGTGTTCGATTTTCCGGTGATTGCCATTTTTTTGTTTTTTCCCAATTCTTTCAAAATTACTACGTACTAAGGAACTATCACAGAGTAATGATTCCTCTAGATGTTTATTTGTCGGAAAATTTTGTTTACTTTTTTTTTGATTGAATATCATCAAATTTTTTTAGCTAAAATATTGTTTTACATTTTTTTTTTCGATTTTATTTCCCTTCAAAAAAAATTTTTTGGGTCAGAATTTTAATTTTATAGTCGTAAAATAATCGACAATTATCCAGCAACCCACCATACAATTTTTATGCATATCCAATAATAATTAGATTAGTAAATAACACCTTGAAATTGACATACCCTTCCCACATTTCAAGTGGCAGATTAGGGAGTCTGAGTCAGTGTGGTTGGCGGCCATTTTGTGGACATATCCGAAGCGTAAGCTGCCCTATCTATATATATTCTTGTTCCCTATAGAATTTGTGATATTTTGGTATATTTTTACCTGCATAAATATCATATTATATATTAAATATATGTATTTTTTTACGAAATTTCCAAGTACTCAAAAAATTATCTTTAGATATGGCCCCTGATATAAATGTAATTTACAAAATAATGAAGATTTTTTTACATATTTCTATTTTAGGATAACATATGTTTATTCCCTAAAAAAATTAGCCACTTCCTATTTCATTTGGGTACCCAAAAAAATTCATGAAATTTGGACAATTTTTTTTGGCCAAAAAAAGTTACCCTTTTTTTCTCATTTCAGATCTTCACCTCCATGGGTCTGACTTCATCCAAAATACATCAAGATGTGTCCTAAACATTCAAGAATCAATTCCTAAAAGGATTTGTGTATATATGTATAAACTTTTTTTTTATGAATTTTTATGTCAGGTCTTTTTTTTTTTCTACTTAATTTTTTAAAATATTTATAATAAATAGTTTTTCTGCAGATGAGTAGTATTTATCTTTACAGTTGTTTTAAGCATTCATTGAAGTTTTTTTTGGCAAAAGAAAAAAGGAGGTTACTGCAAAAACTGATTTTTCAAGAATTTTTTTTGGCGTCGGGGTCGTTCGCGTCCGAGTATACCCTTAAAGGGGTGTCCGAGGACCGTACCTATCCAGGGTTAAAGACTCCACAAGGGCTTCATTGGATTTCAAAGACTTTACAATGGCTCCATTGGATTCCATAGACTTCACAATGGTTTCATTGGATTCCAAAGACTCCACAATGGCTCCATTGGATTCTAGAGATTCCACAATAGTTCCATTGGATTCCAAAGACTTCACAATGTCTTCATTGGATTCCAAAGACTCCACAATGGCTCCATTAGGTTTAACTGACTCCATAATGGCTCTGTTGGGTTTCAAAGATTCCATAATGTCTCCATTATGTTTCAAAGAGTCCATAATGGCTATACTACACCTCAAAGACTTCACAATGGCTCCATTGGATTTCAAAGACTCTACAATGGCTCCATTGGATTTATCATTTTTATCGCTAACTCTTCTAGAATTTTTCTATTTTCATATACACAACAACATTCGTAAAAAGTGTCTTTTCCATATTTCCTAAGATATGCAATCATATCCTTTATAAAATCTGATAACATCCCTCGTGAGGAAGAAAATAATTAAATTAGACAAACATATCGAGAAATTAATAAACTCATAAGCGAAAAATAATCAGTTAATTGTTATTTCGGGAAAAAAATTCATAACAACAGATCCTTACTTCACGTAAGTCCGTTCTGAATTAGGAACTTTATTGAAATTTTTCCAGCTAAGAATGTCAAGGATAAAGTGTCATGGAAACTATCTACAACTCTTAACCACTGACACCTTTCAAAGAGTTTTTTAATCTTAATATAACCACTAAAACAGTTCACATTTGTGTCCCATATGTCCTAATATCATTCACCAAAAGATTTCGGGATTTTATCCTCTGTTTTAGCGATACTAATCGGAAAACTTCATATGAAAGGAATATTAAAGTTTAGTTTTATATGTTTTTAAAAACGATATGCAATATAGATATCAATACAAAAGAAAATCACTTAACATGCTTATATATACCATATTTCCCATGTGATAAGACGCTACAAGTGGTAAGACAAACCCTTATATTAGCAAAGCATTTTTGGGGAAAAAAATGAGATTTTACAATTCCTTAGCAGCAATTCCTAGTCCGAAACTCTAGTGAAATTTTGTCTTGCATAGTAATTTTTTGTATTTTAGGTATATTGGCAAATGCTTAAATTAATATTACTTAGTTGAACACCAGTTATCCCAATTTATTTACATATTGATAGAAGAAACCACTGAAATCAGTCGTAGTTGCCTCAACAACTATTTGTTTAGTGTTCCAAGTGTTGTTTACATAAAAGAAGTGTTTCTAAATGTTAATAAAATTTTGGTAAAGAAGTAAAATTCCAGTAATAATTTCCAAATTTATCATATAGCGTACACATTTTCTCACAAACTTAATTAGTGATCAAAGAAGTCTAGAAATTCCTCTAGGTGGAATACTTTTGCTACTGTATGTGACTCTAGCTCTAGTTTTCTGCTAACTTAGTAACACTGCACTCAACTAACAGAAATGTTTTGTTTTTGTTTTCTCCAAGGTCGTATTCAGCAACTGTTTGTTTGTATTATTTCTGAACTCTGGCAACAAAGTCATTATCAAAATATTGCTTTATAACCAAATATAGAAAAAAAATATGAGAAAATAGATAATACTGCATTACCAACTAATATGTATTGTAATAGCGTCGTCGGCTAGGAGACCACTACACAGTTGTTTGCTTGTAGAAGGGAGTTAGCGAGTCATCAGCTGATTAACAAAACAAATAACTTGCCATTGCACTTTAATAAACGAAGCATAATATGAAAATATTTTTTTCTATTACATTATGAATGATATTTGGTGGTTTATATTTTATGTCTGTTGAGTGAGTATTTGTAAGTGATTAGTTGGGTGTTTGAGGGTTTTCAAAATTTCCTATACAAATTTTTCTTAGTGTTGAGACATGGTGATTTTTGGGGTAATTTTTTCAGGAAAAAAAGGTGCGTCTTATAACACGGGAAATTATATATATATATATATATATATATATATATATATATATATATATATATATATATATATATATATATATATATATATATATATATATATGTAGATGTATATATATATATATATATATATATTATACATGTATATAATTGTATATATATATATATATATATATTATATTTAACATGTATATATATACATGTATATATATATATATATATATATAATGTATATATATACATATATATATAGTATATATATACATGTATATATATATATATATATATACATGTATATATATATATATATATATATGTATACACACACACACACACATATATATATATATATATATATTATATACATATATATACATATATATATATATATATATACATGTATATATATATATACATATATATATATATATATATGTATACATATATAAATATATATATATATATATATATATGTATATATATATATATATATATATTATATACATGTATATACACATATACATATATATATATATATATATACATACACAGTATAAAGATACATGTATATAGTAGGTAGTAGGTTGACCAGGGCACCAGCCACCCGTTGAGATACTACCACTAGAGTTTTATGGGATCTTCTGACTGGCATGACAGTACTACATTGGATCCTTCTCTCAGCTTATGGTTCATATTCCTTTTTTTTTTCCACACACACACACACACACACACAGAATGGCCTGGCATATTCTTTACATATTCTGTTCTGTCCTCTTACACCTGACAACACTAAGATTACAAAAAAAATTCTGTACTTGTCCAGTGGCTACTTTCCTCTTGGTAAGGGTAGAAGAGACTCTTTAGCTATGGTAAGAAGCTCTCCTAGAGGAAGGACACTCCAAAATCAAACCATTGTTCTCTAGGCTAGGGTAGTGCCATAGCCTCTGTACCATGGTCTTCGACTGCCTTGGGTCAGAGCTCTCCTGCTTGAGGGTACACTCGGGCACACTATTCTATCTTATTTCTCTTCTTGTTTTTTTAAAGTGTTTATAGTTTATATAGAAGATATTTATTTTAATGTTTCTCTTCTTAAAATTTTTATTTTTCCTTGTTTCCTCTCCTCACGGGGCTATTTTCCCCGTTGGAGCCCATGGGCTTATAGCATTGTGATTTTCCCATAAGGAGTGTAACTTGGCAATTGATAATATATATATATATATATATATATGCATACATATATATATATATATATATATACATACATATATATATACATATAAACATACATACATATATATACATATATATATACATACATACATATATATATATATATATATATACATACATCCATACATACACATATTTATGATATATTTAGGAAAAATTAGACGTTATAATAATTGACTAATGCATACATTAACATATTGAGAGATGACTTCTTTTTTTTATTCGACCATTATTTTCTTATGTACAAATTAACCAGATTTTTGTTTTACTATTCTATCTCTTTCTGTATATTTCATTTTTACTAACCTATCTCTTTCTATATAAATTGATATCTACTGTAAACTTAATTCTTAGTAATTATTTTACCATACAATCAATAGATCCAGTTTTGGAATATATTTGAAACAAATAGAAATTCTCGTTTTGCCTCTAGAAATTTTCATTCATACGATATTTTTATATATATATATATATATATATATATATATATTACCATGCAATCAATATATCCCCTTTTTTATAATATCTTTACCAGAAATAAAAACTTGATTTTTGTCACAAGAAATTTTCCTTTATTCTTTGAAAAATAAGTTTTCGGGAAAGCCTCAAAAAGTTTTTTTTTCTTTAAAGAATAAAAGACTGAATTGATATCCTGCTAAGGATAAAACGCTTTCACGCGCTATTTACCTTCGGTAACAAGTCGTAAATCCTTTGACAAACGTTGTAACTCAAGCCTCGGTAACCACAAAAAAACAAAAGCGACTCAAGCAGCGAAGATGAAACACCGTCCTCTTCATTATTGGAAACATCAGTACCAGGCAATTTCTATCGCCTTTAGCATGAGAGAGAGAGAGAGAGAGAGAGAGAGAGAGATATCCTCTGATGTGGCTGGATATGAAAAGAAAACTCCTAATGGCTTCTCTCTTTGCTCATTGTAAACTTTTTGAACTACGAATGCATGAATGATGATAGTGTAGTTGCAACAAGAGAGAAATAGAGGTACTGATACGCATCGCTAATGTCTTGTAGGAAGTTAAACGGTATAATAAAGTAAAATTATCACTTTTAACAAAAGGAGTTCATTCAGTTTTATTGGATTAGTTTTGCTTACTTATTAATATTATTATCATTATAATAATAATAATTATTATTATTATTATTATTATTATTATTATTATTATTATAAGGTAAGCTGCAACCCTAATTTTATTTTTATCATCATCATTATTATTATTATTATTATTATTATTATTATTATTATTATTATTATTATTATTATCATTATTATTAACTAGGCTACAACCCTGGTTGCAAAAGCAAGATGCCATAAGCCCAAGGGCTCCAACAAAGAAAAATAGCCCAGTGAGGAAAGCAGAGAAAGAAATAAACAAACTAAAGGAGAAGTAATGAACAATTGAAATATTTTAAGAACCGTAACAGTGTATAGTTCAAGTTACACGCGGCCTACACCCGCCAAAAAATTAAAATTCTACATCAAGTATAGCTCATAATGTGCAAAGACTCTCCCATATTTGCAATATCGTCTACGATAGTTATAAAATGCATCGTAAATTATACTTTTCAAGCAATCATTTTCAAAATGTCAATTATATCTTTCTCAGAAAGAATATTTAATGAGTATTAAAATTTATATAATTAAAAGAAGGCTAAAGATAGTAATATTAAGTACTGTAGAGTACAGAGCTTTTGCAACATAAATTCAACTAAATTATAATTTTATCAGTGATTGTATATTCACTAAATACCAGGGAATCAAACTATCAAAAAGTATTATGAAAATAACTAA
>NC_090727.1:59391733-59394233 GCF_036898095.1 Palaemon carinicauda | reverse complement strand
GTGTGCGGGCCCTGCTGACTGGTCATGAGTGTGCGGGCCCTGCTGACTGGTCATGAGTGTGTAGGCCCTGCTCACTGGTCATGAGTGTGCAGGCCCTGCTCACTGGTCATGAGTATGCGGGCTCTATCACTGGTCATGAGTGTGCGGGCTCGACTCACTGGTCATGAGTGTGCGGGCTCGACTCACTGGTCAATAGTGTGCGGGATCTACTCACTGGTCATGAGTGTGGGGACTCTACTCACTGGTCATCACTGGTCACGAGTGTACGGGCTCTACTCACTGGTCACGAGTGTGCGGACTCTACTCATAGTCACGGGTGTGCGGGATCTACTCACTGGTCATGAGTGCGCGGGCTCTACTCACTGGTCATGAGTGTGTGGGCTCTACTCACTGGTCATGAGTGTGCGGACTCCACTCGCTGGTCATGAGTGTGCGTGCTCTACTCGCTGGTCATGAGTGTGCGGGCTCTACTCACTGGTCATGAGTGTGTGGTATCTACTCACTGGTCATAAGTGCACGGGCTCTACTCACTGATCATGAGTATGCGGGCCCTGCTCACTGGTCATGAGTGTGCGGACTCCACTCGCTGGTCACAAGTGTGCGGACTCTACTCACTGGTCATGAATGTGCGGGCTCTACTCACTGGTCATGAGTGTGCGGGCTCTACTCACTGGTCATGAGTGTGCGGACTCCCCTCGCTGGTTATGAGGGTGCGTGCTCTACTCGCTGGTCATGAGTGTGCGGGCTCTACTCACTGGACATGAGTGTGTGGGCTGTACTCACTGGTCATGAGTGTGCGGACTCCACTCGCTGGTCACAAGTGTGCGGACTATACTATATATATATATATATATATATGTGTGTGTGTGTGTGTGTGTGTGTGTATGTAAGTAAGTATACATGCTTTTGCAATATCATTATTAATTTGTCTGTGACAAACTTCACGAATATGTAAGATACTTTAGTAACATCAAAAAAAAAAAAATTTAAAAAAAAAATATAAAGAAGCTACAAGAAGAATTTTTATAGGAATGAGTTAAAACTATAAGGTAGATGAAAAATGCAGGAAAAAATCCCCAACATTGATTCTTCAGTTGAAATGCTTGAAGCTTAAGTATCTCCCGGGAGTAAACTTTTCAAATGAAATTGTCTAGGGAGTTTATTATTCCTTCAATGTGGTTTCAAATCTCGTTTAAAAATAAAGAACATCGCGTGCCCAAAATAGATGTGTATAACCCTTGAATATGCATTAGATAAAAGTGGCAGAAAATTATTAAAATGGTTTGTAAGTTTCCTTTTGTAAACTATGATCTTTAGAATGGTGAAATTTATATCTGGTCTAGATTAGTTTAATAATCATTATTTCACACAAGATTCTTATTCTTTAAGGAGACAATTTGCCACTAAGGTAGATATCAAGTGCAGAATGCCTATCCCACAAGGTCGTTCAAAATTTAAAATTTGGAGAAAATCATGTCAATCTAACTGTCATTATACCTACACACACCTAAACAAGCAAACAATATAGATATACGCACACACACTATATTTGTATCTATCTATCTATCTATCTATCTATCTATATATATATATATATATATATATATACATATATATATATACAGCGAGAGAGAGAGAGAGAGAGAGAGAGAGAGAGAGAGAGAGAGATAGGTTATGGTGCTCTATTCGCACACAAACACAGACAACCTCTAGATATTGTTAATGAATATACGCTCTTTGGACAAACAGCGCTTCCCAGGACGTGAACCTAAAATTAAAAGGAGATCATGTTTAGTAAAATGTCACTCACTCTAAAAAGAAAAGTATTTAATCATTTGGTCTTGCCACTATTAACTTTGGCATAACAAACTTTTATCCCTCACTACTACCGCTTGTTGCTATCATTCGAATCAGCTGATAAAAAAAGGGTTTTTGAAGCAATAGATGAACTTTAAAGGCATCATCTTCTCTCTATATCATCCTTCACCTTATCTTGCCATCTAATTCCTTGTCCCACTCCCGATCTTCTACCCTTAATAGGTTCCTTCTAAGCCCTCATTGCTACCTCCCTACCACTACCGCTTGTTGCTATCATCCGAATCAGCTGAAAAAAAGGGTTTTTTGAAGCGATGGAACAACTATTTTCCCTAAAAGGAACTTAATAAGTTTCGTGAAAGTATATAAACCGTACATGAAACTGTAGAAAATAGATATAAACGCTTCGTCAGAGTCTAGTAAAAGAGAAAAATAGCTGTGCAATACTGTTGCCACATGTTAATATATATATATATATATATATATATATAGAGAGAGAGAGAGAGAGAGAGAGAGAGAGAGAGAGTCTTTGATAAATATGAAAAACTATTCCAAGTAATTCAAATATAGTAACGCACAATGAGTAATCTCTACACCCTTATCATCACCTCCACTCCTCTCCCCTCTCCCTCTACACTTCTCTCCCTCTACACCCCTATCTCCCTTTATAACCCCTCTCGCCTTT
>NC_090727.1:59381733-59386733 GCF_036898095.1 Palaemon carinicauda | reverse complement strand
ATCGAATTTGAAAAAGGAGGAAGGAATGAAGTCGGTTTTATAGGAGATGAAGGAGGGTAAGAAATTGGTCTGTTTAATTTATATAAGAACTAATTCTAATAAAAGTTCTTTTAGCCCGACTCCTGAATATAAAAATACTAGTGTACTTAGCCCGTCAAAACTCCCGGCTAAATATTTAGATAGATATGCGCACACACACACGCGAGGGCACACAGATTCAAACGTTACAACCCTCTGCGCCTTTCCTTTCGAGGTAACCCCACTCATCGGGTGTGTACCAACCGTGTGTCACACGATCGTACATAGAATATTTTGTATATAATATGCTTGTATCTGCGCTCTTCCCTCGCACTAAAAAGAACCAGAATAATCATGTCTGTGTTTTTACTCTCTAACATTGTCTGTTTCTCGAACATAAAAATTCCTGTTGCCTTGAGGTTTTATGTATAAAGGAGAGTGTTCTTTAATAAAGTTACTCAGTTGATTGCATCCTGCCTTTGAGTCATAACCTTTCTCTTGGCTGTCACACTGGTGACCCTGGAAGTCGACTCGCTTCCACCGCCTTCCACCCCCATCCCCCTCGCCCTTCCATCGTTGGTACTATGGCTGACTCTACGGATATTGGCGCTGCGGCTCCCCCATTTGAAACCTTCGTCATTCGCCAGCGGAGAGGCGTTTGCTTGGTTTCAGCGCGCAGAAGTCCAGTTCGCATCAACGGCGTGACTAGCTCAACCACCAAAGTAGATTATGTTCTCGCGGCGATACCCGAGGACCCCTTCCCAGAAATATCCGACTGGCTTTGTGAACAAGGAGACACCCCAAAAGCATATGACACCCTCAAACCATACCTTCTGCAGCAGTACTCACCGTCGCCAGCCGCCCGTATAGCAAAGCTTTTTCAGCTCTCTCAACAACCGTTGGGGGACCAAAGGGCTTCGTTGCCCTCAGGGAAATGACCAGTATCGCTCGCCTTCAACCTGCCGCAGACGGCTCTACTCGCGAGGTGAACCTACTCCGTGCCCTTTGGATACGCCGTTTACCTGAACCTGTGCGCGGCTGACATACCCGATGTCGATAGTTTACCCATAAACTATATATACAAAGCCAACGCCCTTATGGACAGCCACTTTCAAGACCTCCACCAACGCCTCCACCCCTGACGAAGAGGATGCCTATGCAACGTCAACCAAAGCTGACATGAATGCCGTAGGACATACACGCCTACCCCGTGACGTGCCAAAGCGGCGACAAAGCCACCCACCAATCGCTCGCGCCCCACCAAACGACTTCTACAGCCACTTACTACCTCCCATCCGCCGCAGTTTTGCTACTACCACTTCAGATTCGGGCAACCGCGAAGAAATGTGCCAAGCATTGTCATTGCCAAAAAACGTGTAAGTAGGCCATCGCTCGTGGCGGTGGCCTCCCGTGTTTCTAATCCTTTCTTTTTACATGATGCAGGAACGGGCGTGCGATTATTGGTAGACACGGGTGCTTGTCGTTCTCTTTTGCCAAGGACACTCTTCAAGACACGACGTAGTCTGACTACATCTGCTGACGTCCGCTTGGTAGCTGCCAACGGATATGCGATACCCACCTACGGTTACGAGAACTTCACATTATCGTTTCGGAAACGATAAATTCAATTGGAAGTTTCTCGTTGCTGATGTCACAATGCCAATCCTCAGTCCGGATTTCCTCTCTCATTTCCACCGCCCCTCTAACCTCGCTCTCCACATTAGCGCACCCACGGATGGCTACGCAAACCTCCTCACGTCGTACCGGAAGTTTTCCATCCACAACTTTGCCAAACGCCCACAGTTCCTGCCAAGAACGGTATTTATCACCATATCAAGACAACGGGACCCCCAGTCTTCGCAAAATTCAGACGACTGGCACCGGAACGATTGGCAGCCGCCAAACAGACTTTCGCCGAAATGGAGGAAATGGGCCTTTGCCAAAAAGCCTCCAGCCCATGGTCGTCACCCTTACACATCGTTCTGAAGAAAGACGGCTCCCTCCGTCCGTGCGGGGGATTACAGGCACCTGAACATACAAACAGAACCGGATCACTACCCCCTCCCAAACATTGCCGACGTGACCTCCTACCTGCACAAAGCGAAGGTTATCTCTACGCTCGACCTCCTGAAGGGGTATTATCAGGTGCCTATGAACCCAGAAGACATCCCCAAGACCGTCATCACCACTCCGTTTGGTACATACACCTTCAATTACTCCTGTTTTTGGCCTTCGTAATGCTGGGGCCACATTTCAACGTCTCATGAATGGCATCTTAGGGGACCTCACCTTCTGTGTATGTTATGTGGACGACATACTTGTGTTCTCCTCCTCAAAAGAGGAACACCTCTGTCATCTGCGCATCGTGGTCGACCGCCTGCAACAAAACGGCCTTGTAGTCCGGGTACGACAAGTGTACCTTTAGCGCCAATGAAGTGTCGTTCTTAGGGCAACCCATCACTCCTGAAGGAGTCCATCCCCTCCCTGAGAAGGTAGCAGCCGTTCAGAACTTCCCCGCGCCCTCGACCGTCAAAGATATGCAGGAGTTCTTGGGTATGATCAACTGTTATCACCGTTTTCTGCCAGCCATTACTGCCACTCTTGCTCCCCTCTACGCCTCCCTCATGGGCAAGCCAAAGGACCTGAAGTGGGGTCCTCTTCATGAAGCAGCCTTCTGCAATGCAAAGAAGGCCCTATCAACTGCTGTGGCTTTCAATTTTCCTATCCCACATGCCCCTCTCCTTCTCTCCACCGATGCCAGCGACGTCGCTATTGGTGCAGTACTCGAGCAGGTAGTCAACAGTTCGCCCCGCCCATTGGCCTTCTTCAGCAGAAAACTGTCCAAGGCAGAATCGGGCTATTCTACCTTCGATCGAGAATTGCTGGCGGTGCACTTGGCTGTCCGTCACTTTCGTCATTTCTTAGAAGATACGCCCTTCATCATTCGCACGGACCACATGCCTCTGGTGCACGCCTTCACTCGACTTTCTGATGCCTGGTCAGCCCGGCAACGCCGACATCTCTCCGCCGTGGCTGAATACAATTGCACCCTTCAATACGTCCCTGGTAAAATGAATCCCGTTGCCGATGCCCTGTCAAGAAACACGTTGGCTGCCGTGCAACTGGGATTGGATTTCAACGCCCTGGCTGAAGCCCAACGACAGGATCCAGAATATCAAGCATGTAGGGACATCCTGCACGTTCCTCCGTTGGGAAGACTTCCCCCTCGAAGACTCCAACACCACCCTCCTCTGTGACGTCAGTACTGGCAGACCACGACCTTGGATTCCTGCTCCCATGCTCCCTCGTGCTGTTCTACTGCACAGCTGCTGAAAGCAAAGTTAATTTGGCACGGCCTTTCTAAGGATGCTAAGTATTGGGTCCGCTCCTGTACTTCTTGCCAAACTTCCAAAGTACATCGACACACCGATTCAGGAGTGGGGCACCTTTCCTCAACCTCAGCGTCGTTTCGCACACATTCACGTCGACGTTGTAGGCCCCCTACCCACATCACAAGGACATTGTTACCTGTTTACCATCATCGACCGCTCCACCCGTTGGCCTGAAGCCATTTCCATGGAAACTGCAACATCCATGTCATGTACATCTGCCTTACTCTCAGGATGGATTGCAAGATTTGGTATCCCTGAGCATATTACTTCTGACAGGGGAACCACTTTCACCTCTCAATTGTGGACATCATTAGCGAATCTCCTGGGCATCACCTGACATCAGGACAACGGCCTACAACCCCGCTGCCAATGGAATGGTTGGACGTTTTCATCGCACCCTCAAAGCAGCTTTGATGTCCCGCTGCAAGGATTGCAACTGGTTTACTCAGCTTCCCTAGGTCCTCCTGGGACTACGGACCACTCCTAAAGACCCCCTCGACGTCTCGGCAGCTGAAATGGTCGTCCCTGCCGAATTTTTTCCTTCTACAACCTCCTCCAATGATCTCCAGCGCATACGTCACGTCGTGGGAAAATTTACTCCGTGCCGCCAGACTTACAAGCCCCCAGCAAAGCATTACATACCAAGAGACTTGCACTCTGAAACGCACGTCTGCCTGCGCAACGACACTACCAAGCCACCGCTAACGCCCCCTTACACGGGCCCTTTCCTTGTGATCCGACGCAGTCCGAAAGCATTCCTACCAAACATTCGTGGCAAAGAAGACTGGGTCTCCATTGATCGTCTAAAACCTGCTTATCTACTGCCAGATGACACGCCTACAGTTCGCCTCTCTAGATCAGGGCGCCCTATTAACATGTACAGTATGTCATTTTTAGGGGGGGGAGCCATGTACCAACCGTGTGTCACACGATCGTACATAAATCATTTTGTATATATTATGCTTGTATCTGCGCTCTCTCCTCACACTAAAAAAAACCTGAATGATCATGTCTCCGTTTTGCTCTGTAACATTGTCTGGTCTCTCGAACAGGATATGTCCTGTTGCCTTGAGGTTTTGTATATAAAGGAGAGTGTTCTTTAATAAAGTTACTCAGTTGATTGCATCCTGCCTTTGAGTCATAACCTTTCTCTCGGCCATCACAGGTGTATGCCTACTCCCCCTCCCCTGCCAGGGAGGTTAATCTTACGTATGGAAATGCCACTGAACGTGACCGAAAATATATATATATATATATATATATGTGTGTGTGTGTGTGTGTGTACACACACACTAGAGAGATTTCATGCTACTCGATACCGCAACCTTAATAACATTTTGATAGTTTCAAAGATTATTTGACGGAAAAATATTATTTAATAAAACATGCTTAGAGTATAAAAAATAAGGCATAATTATACGGGAAATAGATTAAATCTCTTTTTAACATCCATTCTCAAAATAGAAAATGTTCAATTTTCAATGTAAGATTCCTTTTTTTTCTTCTTTTATTACTAAACTTGAGTTCCATTTTCTGCAACATGATATTGGAGTCTGTACTCTTACGATCTTATAAAAAAATGAAGAAATA
>NC_090727.1:59373112-59381233 GCF_036898095.1 Palaemon carinicauda | reverse complement strand
GAGAGTTGCTAATACATCTTCCAGTGTATTTTGCATCTTCCAGTCTTGGATGGTCTGGGATGCATCTTAGGTATTTATCGAGCTGATTTTTAAACGCATCTACGCTCACTCCTGATATGTTTCTTAGATGAGCTGGCAGCACATTAAATAGTCGCTGCATTATCGATGCTGGTGCGTTGTGGATTAATGTCCTGTGCGCCTTTCTCAGTTTACCTGGAATGCTTTTTGGCACTATTAATCTACCTCGGCTTGCTCTTTCTGATACTTTAAGCTCCATGATGTTTTCAGCAATTCCTTCTATTTGCTTCCATGCTTGTATTATCATGTAGCGTTCTCTTCTCCTTTCTAGACTGTATAGTTTTAAAAAATTGCAGTCTTTCCCAGTAATCAAGGTCCTTAACTTCTTCTATTCTAGCAGTATAGGACCTTTTGTACACTCTCTATTTGCGCAATATCCTTTTGGTAGTGTGGGGTACCATATCACATTGCAGTACTCGAGTGTACTACGCACATAAGTTTTGTAAAGCATAATCATGTGTTCAGCTTTTCTTGTTTTAAAGTGTCTGAATAACATTCCCATTTTTGCTTTACATTTAGCCAACAGTGTTGCTATTTGGTCGTTGCATAACATATTCCTATTTAAAATTACACCAAGGTCTTTAATTGCTTCCTTGTTTGTGATTGTCTCATTATTAGGTCCCTTGTATGCATACACCATTCCTTCTCTGTTTCCATAATTTATTGATTCAAATTTATCGGAGTTAAATACCATCCTATTTATCTCCGCCCATTCATATATTTTGTTTAGATCTCTTTGTAGTGAGTTCCTATCTTCATCACAAGTAATTTCTCTACTGATTCTTGTGTCATCGGCGAAACTTCTCACTACGGAGTTTTCAACATCACAGTCTATGTCTGAGATCATAATAACAAATAGCAGTGCAGCTAATACCGTACCTTGGGGCACACCAGATATTACCTGGGCTTCATCTGATTTCTCGTCATTTGCAACCACTATCTGTTTTCTGTTTTGCAGGAATTCTTTTACCCATTTTCCTATCTTTCCCACAATATTATGCTTTCTCATTTTTTTCTCCAATATGTTATGGTCTACCTTGTCAAAGGCTTTTGCAAAATCTAGATAGATCACATCTGTGTCTTTTTCATATATCCATATTATTGTATATGTTTTCATAGTGAGCTATCAGTTGGGTCTGTGTACTTTTTCCAGGTACGAAACCGTGTTGACCCATATTAAACAAATTATTTTTGACCAAATGGTTCATTATTTTCTTTTTTATTACCCTCTCATACACTTTCATAATATGTGATGTTAGACTAACAGGTCTATAATTGCTTGCCTCTAGTCTTGATCCACTTTTGAAGATAGGGGTTATATAAGCTAATTTATGTTTAACATATATCTCGCTCATATCTATACTCTGTCTTAGCAGTATTGCAAGTGGCTTCGCGATAGTGTTTGCAGTTTTTTTTTAACAAAATCGCTGGAACTCCATCTGGTCACGGCTGCCGATCCATTTTTAATTTCGTTTATAGGCCGTGACAATATCTGCTTCATTAATATCTATATCCGTTAGATATTCAACATTTTCTTCTCTCATTTCTGTTTCATTATTCTCATTCGCAATTCTTGGCGTGAACTCACTCTTATATTTTTCTGCTAATATGTTGCATATTTCCTTTTTTTCATTCGTTAGCCGTCCTTCAATTCTTAGAGGGCCTATTTCTATTCTCCTTTTATTCATCTTTTTTGCATAGGAGTAAAGTACTTTGGGGTTTCTTTTTATATTTTTGAAGTGTCCTTTCTTCTAAGTCCCTTTTTTCATTTTCTTTCGACTGTATAATCTTTTGTTCTGCATTTTCTATCTTACATTTTATTTCCCTCATTTTCACACATTTTTTCTTTTGCAAGATTTTTCTTCCACTTTTTAATTTTCTGAAATAAGATCCTTCTGTCTCTTGGTATGCACGTCTTTTGTTTATTGTTTTTTTTCGGTACATATTTTTTCAACAATTTTCTCCAGTATTTTGGTACAGTATATCCGTATTTACCTGTATATTATCACTTATAAATACATTTTTCCATTCTTTATCCAGTTCTTCATTTATTTCTGACCATTTTATATTCTTACTGTAAAAGTTATATTTTCCATATCCTTCCCAAAGTTTTGTGTTTTTATTAATTCTGTGATCACTTGCTTTGGAATGAACTATCAATTCTATGACATTGTGGTCTGAAATTCCCGTGTTATACACTATTATTTCTTTAACATAATTCACCTCATTCACAAATACTAGATCTAGGACATTTTCCTTTTCTTGTTGGAATGTGGTTTATTTGTTGCATATTATGTTCTAATAGCATGGTCTTAAAGCTTTTCAAATTGCCTCTTATCTTCTGCGCTACTATTACTATCTTTTTTATATGTATACATACAACCACTTTCTTCTATCCGTTCTTTCCAATCCACGAAAGGAAAGTTAAAATCTCCGGATAGGAGTATATTCCAGTCTTTATGGTTTCTACATATACCATCTATTTTTTCTATTATTATGTCAAACTCCTTAGTGTTTGGGGGTCTGTAAACTACAATATTCATTAGTTTTTCAAATTCAAATTCTACCGCAATCAATTCACATTCTGTGTTGCTGTATTTTTCACATACTTTTCCTTGATTTATGTCTCTTCCATATATTGCGGTTCCCCCTTGATTCCTATTTTTTCTGTCTGATCTATAAGTTTGGAAACCCTTTATCTGGTCATCACTGCCAGTCTCTTGGGAATACCATGTTTCACTTATATTTAATATATCTATTTTTTCAATTTGGGTTAGTTCTTCTAAGAACTCTATTTTCCTTTTAGAGTTACTCGTGACTAAACCCTGTGCATTCATTACTATTTATGGTTTGTGTTTCATCCCCATTATTTAATATTGGTAATAATATGGATTCTCCCATGCTTCCTTCCTGTTCTGATATGATGTTCTTTTCTTCATTTCCCGGAATTCTGCCATTAAAAAATCCAACTTTTCTATTATATTTGCTCTTTCGCCTTCATATTTATTTGTGTGTGTATACCTGCAACTGTCCCCATATCTGCACCAACCCCTGGCATTATAGATGCATTCTTTGTAGTTGGGTTCTACATGTGCCGGTTTAGGTTGAAAGGCCTTCATATCTTGGGGCTCTTGGTTCAAAGCGCGGTATATACACGGCCTGCTTTTTTGGTTTCTTTTTTTGTTTCTTTTTTTGCTTTCATTTTTCTTTTCAGTTTGCTGAGTTTTCTTACTTTCATTCATGGTTGCAGATAAAGGTAATGAGAGGAGAGAGAGAGAGAGAGAGAGAGAGAGAGGACGGGGGTCTTTATATTTTGATATAAGACTTTTATTGAGGATAAAGGTAATAAGAGAGAGAGAGAGAGAGAGAGAGAAGGAGAGAGAGAGAGAGAGAGACGGAATCTTTATATATTGATATAAATCCTTTAGCGAGGATAAAGGTAATAAGAGAGAGAGAGAGAGAGAGAGAGAGAGAGAGATGGGATCTTTATATTTTGATATAAAACCTAGAGATATAAAGGTAATTAGAGAGAGAGAGAGAGGAGAGAGAGAGAGAGAGAGAGAGAGGTTCTTTATATAGTGAGATATAAAACCTAAAGAGCGATAAAGGTAATGAGAGAGAGAGAGAGAGAGAGAGAGAGAGAGACGGGATCTTTATATATGTATATAAAACCTTTAGTGAGGATAAAGATAATAAGAGAGAGAGATATTTTCTATCTAGACTAAGCATGTTGAGCAGAATACCTTTGTGTCTCTATTTTTTATTTTTTGCTGTATTTCAGCACATGTGGGGGTGTGTTGGAACATGACAGGCATTACATTTTCTAATCAGTTGTTGAGGATTATTAATGGAATACCATATCTTACATGTATTACACCCTTTTGGCATTCTTTTTCCAATGCATCAATCAGCATATTCACCATATTGGACTTCTAATTGTTCTTTGATGGAATGTGTTGATTGATGTAGACTTTCCTTATAAGTCTTTTTATCACTTGGATCTTCTTTGGAATTTCTTCAATTATTTTGCTGATGTTTTTCGCAGATTTGCCCTTGTTTATTGGATCGTGTTGTTTCAATATGTCTGCGAATATTTTCCCGTCACACTGGTTGGAGTTACTAGTGACCTCTGTTATCAGACGGTCGAGCTCCTGTTTCGCCAACTCATGGGAATTTACTTTTGCTGAGTCCAGCAATGTCTCTCCAAGCCTTGCCCGTGTTGCACAAAGCCATCTTGATTAGATTTTTAGTAATTCACAAGATAACTATTCTATGCCGACGTTTTATCCCACTTCTCTGACCTCAAAGTAATCACCGACTATTAACGAAAACTTGTAGCTATATTGCACTCGATAGCCTTTTGTTATCCGCGTTAAATCAGGATATTTATAGGGTCGCACAAGTGCAATCACTCACCGGCACACAGATACAACTCAAGAGAGGACAATTGGGACTATGAAAGTTTGAAAGAAAGAATTAATGTAGATGAAAATACAAGTGAGGGAGAAAGGGAACAATGTATAGAATGTTATGGGATAGACGGAGAGTTTTGAGTCGTGGTGACGAGGATTGTGGGGGATCAAAGCTGCCTGAATTTAAGATAGTTTTTAGTAATGATACCCCCATTTTTACGCCTATTGCCAGAGAAATAGAAGAGCAGTGCCAGGAGTTAGAGCAAATGGGTGTAATAGAAAGGAGTGAGAGTGCCTGGAATAGCCCTATTGTACCTGTAAGAAAGCCGGATGGAAGTTTACGTATGTGTATTGATTATAGGAAGGTGAATGAAGTAACTGTTAAAGAACATTTCCCGGTGAATGTAGTGTCTGACTGTTTGTATAAGATGCATGGTATGAAAGTTTTTACAAAGTTAGATTTAGTTAGGGGCTATTACCAGATGCCTCTGGCAGAGGGGAGCAGGCCCATTACGGCATTTTCGAGCAGTAATTGTCATTATCAGTTTAAAAGATTAAGTTTTGGCATTGCTAATGCGCCTGCAGCCTTCCAGAGGGCGATGAATGTACTTTTGGCTAGGTTTGATCGACAGAAGGTGACTGTTTTTATAGATGATATTTTGATTGCTAGTGAGACTGTTGAGGAACACATGCAGTTACTTGAAGCAGTATTAGAACGTTTGATAGAAGTTGGTGTTAAAGTTAAGCTTGAAAAAGTGTACATGGTTGACCGGGGAGGTGGAATTTCTTGGGCATGTGGTGAGTGAATCGGGTATAAGGAAGAGTGAAGAAGTTTGTGAGTAAGGTGAGAGAATTTCCACGTCCTCATACGGTGCGTGAGTTGAGAGGTTTTCTTGGGTTGATGTGAATTTGGTCGGAAGTTTGTCAGTGATTGTTCGGGAATAGGGAAGCCTTTGAATGAGTGGACAGGTAAGAGAAATAGTACGAGACTGAAATGGGATGAGCGTATGATTGAAGCATTTGAAAGTTGAAAGAAGAGGGCTGCGAGAGACGTCACTTTGGCCTTTCCCGACTATAGTAAGCATGCGAGTATGCTAGAGTTATATACGGATGCTAGTGGGATTAGTATGGGTGGTTGCTTGGTTCAAATGCAAGAATAAATGGAGTTGAACAGTTGAGAGTGGATAGCATATGTAAGTAAAGCATTTAATAAGGCTGAGCGAAAGTATTCCACGATTGAAAGGGAGTTGGCTGCGATAAGGTTTTGTGTGAAAGCGTTGAAAGTATTTTTGTATGGCGTGAAATTTATTGTGCGTACTGACCATCAGCCCTTAGTGTACATGATTAGGAAAGAGTCTGAATGCTAGGGTTGCGTGGACAATAGAGGATTGAATGAGTTTGACTTTAAGCTAGAATATGTACCTGGGAGTAAGAACGTTATAGCAGATTGCAATGTCAAGAATGCATGGTAAGATAGAAGATAGTAGCGAGAATGATAGTAAATTTTGAAAGGTTGCCGGAAAGATTTAGTGGTGTAAAAAGTTTTGAAGGGGATGACATGGTGTATAAATGTATTTTTGGGTGGGTTGAATAAGTTTAAATTGAAGGGTTTGAAAAGGGATATATCTGCTAGTGTAGATGAGCTTAGAATGAGTGTTAGGAATGAAGTATCGAAAGAAATGGCATATAAGGAGGAGGACAGTGTGCTTGAGGGTGAATTGTTATCAAAAGTATTGTTGGTGGTAAGTAAGGTTGTATGGTGTCACTGTTTATTTGTATTTTGGATGGAATCGTCCGATGCAGTACTGAGCAAATAAGGAGACTAAAAGGGAGTATATATTGAGGTTACAATGTAATGAAAGATATTGCAAGTTGTTTGAGTGAGAAGGAGGATTGCCCGAGTGTCTTGAATCTGAGTGGTATGAGCATGGAAGATAGCGAAGATGACCATGGGTGTGACAAGGATGACCCATATTGATAGGAGAGTAAACATTTGTATGCATGGTGTAAAAGGAAGAATGATGACGTATGTGGGTATAAATGAGAATGAATACTGTAGTTTAATTGATACAGGTGTGCAAGTGTCATTAGTGAATATGTCTGTTAACTAGGAAATAGACCGGTACAATTGGGAAGTGAAAAGGCAATGTACGAGTGTGAGAATTCATGGGATAGGTAAAGGAAGTTTGCTAGTTTGGGAAGAAGTGCGTTTGAAAGTAAAACTGGGAAGTATGGAGGTGGAACATAATTTCATTGTAATGGGAGAGAATGAGATGTCTAGTTGTTTTTTTATAGGAATTGATTTTTTAAGATTGCATGATATATCAGTTGATATTGGTGGCGGTTTGCTTTTGAAGAATGGATGTGAAGTATTTGTGATAGAAAAATAATAGTGTATTTATGGCAAATTTTGTTGGCATGGTTGATGTTACAAGGAGTGAGGATGATCTATTGACTAAAGAGGAGGTGAAACAAATGCAAAATGAATGTGTGGAAATTAAAAGATTACGTGAATGTATGTTGAATAGTATTGAGGTAGCAGAATGGCCGCCTGATTTAGAGGTGTATAAGAAAGTAAGTACGAGATTTATTGTGTGTAAGAATATTGTTTATTTTCTACATAAAGGAATGGATGAAGATATATATGTTCCTGTGTTTCCGATGCATGCAACTGTAAGTATGTGTATGTTAGTGCATGACAGATATGGGGCATATGGGTAAGAATAAATTGTGAGAATGCATGCGTTGAGAGATTGTTTACGCCTGGGTTGAGTCAGATATGCAAGGATGTAGCGACTACGTGTGAAGATTGCCAGAAAGGAAGTATCAGACAGTGCATGCTAATCCGCCTGTTTTGAGATTACGTATGAAAGAACCATTTGAAATGTTTGTGATTAATTGTGTTTCGTTCTTTTGACTGCGAGGGGACACGTGGGAATGATTATTATGGTAGATCACATGAGTAAGTTTACGTATGCAGTGCCTATAAAGAATAAAAGGAGTGAGACTGTTGCAAGAATGGTTGGTCAAGTGATGTTGCCGATGTGTGTGTGTAAGCCTGTGAGAATGTTAAGTGATAATGGCCCTGAGTTTGTTGGATGGGAGTTTGAGCAGATGTTAAGAGAATGGGATATTGAACATGTGTATTCGACTCCTTATATGCCAAGTGCGAATGGGTTGGCTAAAAGGACTGTAAGAACATTAACTGAAATTTTGCAAATGATGAGTATATGTGATAATGATTGGGATTTGTATGTTGGTAGAGCGTTGTAGGCTTATAATGCAACAGTGCATTAGAGTACGGGTATGTCTCAATGTAAGTTTGTGTTAAATTTTGAAAAGATAGTAAGGCCGAGGTTGGTGTGTCTAAGGATGATAGAGATGTGTGGAGGAAAGCAAATGAGAGGTTTGAAAGCTTTAAAGTTGGTGAGAGAGTGATGAAAAGAAGTAATTGAAAAGGGTAGAATGAATGTAAATAAGGTGCGTGATAAGTTTGAAGGTCCATATGAGGTGTTAGAAGTTGGTTCCAGTGGATTAAGTTATGTTTTGGGTAAGTTGTGTGTGGATGGTAGTGAGGAAAGAGTTAGGGCACACCACAACCAGTTGCGTAAATGGAAGGAGGTACCTGAGT
>NC_090727.1:59340612-59355612 GCF_036898095.1 Palaemon carinicauda | reverse complement strand
CTGCAAAAGGTATGTTTTGAGGGCGTCATAAGCTATTGGGGTGTCTCCTTGTTCACAAAGACAGTCGGATATTTCCGGGAAGGTGTCCTCGGGTATCGCCGCGAGAACATAATCTGCTTTGGTGGTTGAGCGAGTCATGCCCTTGATGCGAAACTGGACTTCTGCGCGCTGACACCAAGCAAACGCCTCTCTGCTGGCGAACAATGAAAGTTTCAATGGAGCTGCCGCAGCGCCAACTTCCGTAGAGTCTGCCATAGTGCCAATGATGGAGGGGCGAGGGGGGGTGAAAGGCAGGAGGAGCGAGTTGACTTCCAGGGTCATCAATGTAACGGGCCGAGAGAAGGTTGTGACTCAAAGGCAGGATGCAAGTAACTGAGTAAATTTATTATAGAACACTCTCCTTTATATGCAAAAGCTCAAAGCAACAAGAAATTTCATGTTTGAAAAACAAACAATGTTACAGAGGAAAAAACAGACATGTTTAATCTGGTTCATTTTAGAGCGAGGGAAGAGCGAAGGTACTAGCATAATATATACACAAAATGAACTATGTACGATCGTGTGACACACGGTTGGTACACTTCTTATAATTAGGTACACGTCCACAAAGTAGTAAATCAAATTGTTCATTGTGATTTTCCTGCTTCCGCTATCATTCAACTTTGTCTTAAATAAATAGTTTTTATAAGTATCTACATTGAATTATTTTTGTTAACTATGATTTTCCTGCTTACATCATCATTCAATTTTGTCATGAATAAATATCTTTAAAAGTATTAACTTTAAAACACATTATTTGTTAATTATGATTTTCATGCTTGCTATCATTCAGTGTTGTCTTGAATAAATTCATTTTCTTAAGTATCGACTATAAAACATAAGATTCTTTAATTATGATTTTCCTACTTACGTCATCATTGAAATTTGTTTTGAAGAAATAATTTTCATGAGTATCGACTTTAAAACACACATTACTTGTTAATTATGATTTTCCTGCTTACACCAGCATTCAATTTTGTCCTTTAATAGGTATCGATCTTAAAACATAAATGATTAAACTTCTTTATAATCATTTACTGTTATCCATTCAAAACACGGCCCATAGCAACAGTAATTCCCTGAACTTGATTATCATATATATTAAAACTTCTATGAGATATAGAAAATGAAAAGCAAATGCTTAGCGTATAGAGATTACTAGTATTCCTATATCTCCAGCATCCGGTACCCAATTGAAACTTTATGAATATCTTTTAGAATAATTTATTAATGCATATGCAAGAAAATGTTTCAATAAACTCCAAATCCATATGAAGTCAATGGTTTTATTATTTAGAAATGAACAATGACTCGATATGTCTGCTTTTATTCCTAAGCAAAATATTAAGCCTATTTCACAAGAATATTTCAACACATTGCCAAACTTACATTTAACAATTGCCATACTTTCATCTGAAAGAGTTAGTCTAATATAAAGCTCCTATGTTACTTTATTAAACATTCTCCACTCTTGATATATAATTCAATAAATTTAAATTTAGATTATATTGAATTCATTATGATGGAAGTGAGAAGAGAGGAAGTTATAAAGACAAAGTCAAACAAAATATCCTCGACCTAAAGTGATAATTGTATTAGAGAACACAAAATCAATTAATCTTTCTGTGATATCTCAACTTCAGTTATTAAAACATTACATTTCAGACCTGCATTTGTTATTTGATTGATTTCAGTTTTTATACAATTATTATATTTCTTTCATATAAATAATAACTTCGACAGATAATAGACCCAATTAGTAATCAATCGCTGGAGAGAGAGAGAGAGAGAGAGAGAGAGAGAGAGAGAGAGAGAGAGAGAGAGAGAGAGAGAGAGAGAGAGAGAGAGAGAGAGAGAATCAAATTATGTTAAGCATTCACCTCTATAAAATTGTCTAATTTTTCCTCGGCCAACTATTCAAATGTAATCAAGACTTAAGATAATCAACTCCGCTAACGAAGTTGGGAGGAGATTATGTTTAATACCATGCTTGTGTGTTTGTCTGTGGGTTTGTGTGTGTGTTTGTTTGTGAACAGCATCCTGGCCACAATTTTAATCATGGAGTAATGAAACTTGTAGGGATTAACCGTTATGTAAAAAGATGGAAATTATTAAATTTTGGAAGGTTAAAGTCAAAGGAATAAAACTTCTTGAATACTGAATATTAGAAATAAATAATGGTGAATTTTGTCGCATCTGAATAATAGTATACACCTTGGAATAGTTGAAGCATCAAAACTTAATTCGCGTATTTTGAAGTATGTCCACAAAATGTCCAAATGAATGATACTAATTAGACAAATGCAATTTTTAAATGAATGAGAAAATTTAACTGGATTTTTCTTATTCAAGGAGTTGAAGGTTTTTGAACTCGGGAGAAGTTTTGTTTTATAAACTTAGTTAACCAATTTCATTCGAAAAATCTATGAAATATGTTTAGATATCTTGCTGATCAATTTTGAAGACACACTGCATATTACTCATCTTGCCAGGACATGTTCAGCATGTTAGCTGAAGATGTATATGGCCCAAAAATCGTTCAAGCGATGGATAACATCTATATTTGATTATCAAGAAGTCTTGCACCTACCATGAGATGAAGCTAATACATTAGAACGATCAAATACAGTGAAAATAAAAATTTGCTGTTTTCTGTAGTTTACAGTTATCTTACTAACAAAGATGTGCTGTTTACTGCAGTTTCTAGTTATCTAAGAGAATGGAAATATGAAAAAGAATGTTAATATGAATACATGGGATTATGAAAAGATATTTTTAAGAAGGTAGGGAATTTTTTTATCTACTATAACATATTTTGTTTTGGGCTCGAGTTGTTTCTTATTATATTTGTTAATCCCTTTGTAGGATTACACAAAAGAATGTACGTTCATTTGAGTTAATAAATTATGACCATAGTGAAAACCTTTTGATTAAATCCTGAGAAAAAATATATAACTTTCCGTGGTATAAATTACGACTAGATTAAGAATATACATTAGAACGAAAATATTCCAACGATGTATACATTATTGGCATTTAAACCCTATAATATTACATATTTTGGATATAACAATAAAAATAATAATAATAATAATAATAATAATAATAATAATAATAATAATGATAATAATAAAATAATAAGATAAAATAATAAAATGATAAAATGATAAAATGATAAAATAATAAAATAATAAAATAATAATATATTAAAATATTAAAATATTAAAATATTAGAGTACTAAAATACTAAAATAATAAAATATTAAAATAAAGATGATAATAATAATAATAATAATAATAATAATAATAATAATAATAATAATAATAATAATAATAATAATAATAATAATAATAATAATAATAATAAATAAATAAAAAATATGTAATAATCAAATATTTTAAAAGTTCTTTAAAAGTTCTTGAGAAGTTCATTACTTTTGAGGTGGGTTTTGTAGCAGCCGGTAACGGAAAAAAATAAATTACAAAAGTTAAGAGATCATTCCAAAGTTTTGATTAATTTCGAAAATCTCTCTAATGCACAGGAAAAAAAATAAAAATAACAAATAATTGAAAAATCAAGATTAGAAAAGCCAATCCAGTAGTATTATGATGATAAGCAAAAGTTTAAAAGTTCCCATTTGTTCCTATTGTCAACTAATAAAGCTGAAAATTATTTAATTTGTCTGTTAACCTTTCTTCTTTTAAGAAAATGTATTCAGTCTCATGTGATGTATTCATATTAATATTTCTTACTCCTTTATCCAATTCTACAACAATGGTTGTACTTGCTCCATTGGCTCCATTCGATTCCAAAGACTCCACTATGGCCTCAGTGGATTCCAAAGACACCAATGGATTCCAAAGACTCCAATGTATTCCAAAGACGACGCAATGGCTCCATTTGATTCCAAGACCGCACTATGGCTCCATTGGATTCCAAAATCTCTAGGGGATTCCAAAGACTCCAGTGGATTTCAAAAACTCCAGTGGATTCCAAAGACTCCAGTGGATTCCAAAGACTCCAACAGATTATAATGGCTCCAACAGATTTTTAGGGCTCCAACAGATTCTTACGGCTCCAACAGATTCCTATAGTTCAGCGGACTACACAGACTCCAGTGGATTCAAAAGACTCCAGCGGATTCCGAAGACTCCAACGGATTCCGAAGACTTCAACGGATTCCGAAAACTCAAACGGATTCCGAAGACTCCGACATATTCCAAAGACTTCAGCGGATTCCGAAGACTCCGACATATTCCGAAGACTTCAGCGTATTCTGAAGACTCAGATGGATTCCGAAGACTCCAACATATTCCGAAAACTATAACGGACTCCGGAAACTCCAACGGATTCCGAGGAGTTCACAATGGCTCCATTCAATTTCAAACACTGCACTAGGGCTCCATTGGATTCCAAAGACTCCAGTGGATTCCAAAGACTCCAGTGGATTCCAAAGACTCCAGTGGATTCCAAAGACTCCAGTGGATTCCAAAGACTCCAGTGGATTCCAAAGACTCCAGTGGATTCCAAAGACTCCAGTGGATTCCAAAGACTCCAGTGGATTCCAAAGACTCCAACTGATTATAATGGCTCCAACAGATGCCTATGGCTCAGCGAACTACGAAGACTCCAGTGGATTCAAAACACTACAACGGATTCAAAAGACTGCGGCAGATTTTGAAGACTGCGGCGTATTCCGAAGACTGAGCGGGATTCCCAAGCCTGCGGCGGATTCCCAGGGCTTCCGTGGATTCCCACTGCTGTGATGTATTCATATTAATATTTCTTACTCCTTTGTCCAATTCTACAACAATGGTTGTACTTTCTCCAATCGCTACATTCGATTTCAAAGACTCTACAATGGCTCCATTCGATTCCAAAGACTCCACTATGGCCTCAGTGGATTCCAAAGACACCAATGGATTCCAAAGACTCCAATGTATTCCAAAGAAGACGCAATGGCTCCATTTGATTCCAAGACCGCACTATGGCTCCATTGGATTCCAAAATCTCTAGGGGATTCCAAAATCTCTAGGGGATTCCAAAGACTCCAGTGGATTTCAAAAGCTCCAGTGGATTCCAAAGACTCCAATAGATTCCAAAGACTCCAATAGATTCCAAAGACTCCAATAGATTCCAAAGACTCCAATAGATTCCAAAGACTCCAACAGATTATAATGGCTCCAACAGATTCTTAGGGCTCCAACAGATTCCCATGGTTCAGCGGACTACACAGACTCCAGTGGATTCAAAAGACTCCAGCGGATTCAAAAGACTCCAGCGGATTCCGAAGACTCCACCAGATTCCGAAGACTCCAACGGATTCCGAAGACTCCAACGGATTCCGAAGACTCCAACGGATTCCGAAGACTCCAACGGATTCCTTAGACTCCAACGGATTCCTTAGACTCCAACGAATTCCGAAGACTCCAACGTATTCCGAAGACTCCAACGGATTCCGAAGACTCCGACATATTCCAAAGACTTCAGGGGATTCCGAAGACTCCGACATATTCCAAAGACTTCAGCGTATTCTGAAGACTCAGATGGATTCCGAAGACTCCAACATATTCCGAAGACTATAATGGACTCCGAAAACTCCAACGGATTCCGAGGAGTTCACAATGGCTCCATTCAATTTCAAACACTGCACTAGGGCTCCATTGGATTCCAAAGACTCCAGTGGATTCCAAAGACTCCAGTGGATTCCAAAGACTCCAACGGATTATAATGGCTCTAACAGATGCCTATGGCTCAGCGAACTACGAAGACTCCAGTGGATTCAAAACACTACAACGGATTCAAAAGACTGCGGCAGATTCCGAAGACTGCGGCATATTCCAAAGACTGCGCGGGATTCCCAAGGCTGCGGCGGATTCCCAGGGCTTCCGTGGATTCCCAACGCTGCCGCGGACTCCCAAGACTGCGACCGACTTCCCAGACTGCGGCGGACTCCCCAGACTGCGGCGGACTCCCCAGACTGCGGCGGACTCCCCAGACTGCGGCGGACTCCCCAGACTGCGGCGGACTCCCCAGACTGCGGCGAATTTCAAAGACTGCGGCGGATTTCCAAGACTGCGGCGGATTCCGAGGACTGCGGAGGATTCCGAAGACTGCGGCGGATTCAGAAGACTGCGAGGATTCCCAAGACTGTGAGGATTCCCAACGCTGCGGGGGATTCCCAAGGCTCTGGCGGATTCCCAAGGCTCTGGCGAATTCCGAAGACTCAGGCGAATTCCGAAGACTCAGGCGGATTCCGAAGCTTTCGGCGGATTCCGAAGCCTTCGGCGGATTCTGAAGCCTCCGTGAGATTTCGAAGGGTCCGGCGGATTCCGAGGACTGCAGCAGATTCCGAAGACTGCGGCGGATTCCAAAGACTGCGGCGGATTCCAAAGACTGCGGCGGATTCTGAAGACTCCAGCGGATTCCAAAGACTGCGGCGGATTCTGAAGACTCCAGCGGATTCCAAAGACTGCGACGGATTCCGAACACTACAACAGATTATGAAAACTATATCGAATTCCGAAGACTCCGAGAGATTCCGAAGGATCCGGCGGATACCGAAGACTCCACAATGGCTACATTCGATTCCAAAGACCGCACTATGGCTCCATTAGATTCCAAAGACTCCAATGGATTCCATAGAATCCAGTGGATTCCAAAGATTTAAATAGTATCCCAAGACTGCAACGGAATATAATGACTGCAACAAATTCCTATGGCTCAGCAGACTACAGAGACTTCAGTGAATTTGAAAGACTGCGGCGGAATCGGAGGACTGCGGTGGACTCCGAAGGCTCCGGCGGACTCTGAAGGCTCCGGCGGATTCCTGCAGATATCGAAGGCTCTGGTTGATATCGAAGGCTCTGGCGGATTCCGAAGGCGCCGGCGGGTTCCAAAGGCTCCGGCGGGTTCCAAAGGCTCCGGCGGGTTCCAAAGGCTCCGGCGGATCCCGAGGACTGCAGCAGATTCCGAAGACTGCGGCGGATTCCAAAGACTGCGGCGGATTTTGAAGACTCCGGCGGATTCTGAAGACTCCGGCGGATTCTGAAGACTCCAGCGGATTCCAAAGACTGCGGCGGATTCTGCAGACTCCAGCGGATTCCAAAGACTGCGACGGATTCCGAACACTACAACAGATTCCGAAGACTACAACAGATTATGAAGACTATATCGAATTCCGAAGACTCCAAGAGATTCCGAAGGATCCGGCGGATACCGAAGACTCCACAATGGCTACATTCGATTCCAAAGACCGCACTATGGATCCATTAGATTCCAAAGACTCCAATGGATTCCATAGAATCCAGTGGATTCCAAAGATTTAAATAGTTTCCCAAGACTGCAACGGAATATAATGACTGCAACAAATTCCTATGGCTCCGCAGACTACAGAGACTTCAGTGAATTTGAAAGACTGCGGCGGAATCGGAGGACTGCAGTGGACTCCGAAGGCTCCGGCGGATATCGAAGGCTCCGGCGGATATCGAAGGCTCCGGCAGATCCCGAAGGCTCCGGCGGATCCCGAAGACTCCGACGGATCCCAAAGACACCGACGGATCCCGGAGCTCCGCCCGATTCCAAAGACTCTGGCTGATTCCGAAGACTCCGGCCGATTCCGAAGACTACGGCGGATTCCGAACAGTCCGGCGGATTCCGAACAGTCCGGCAGACCGAAGACTACGGCGGATTCCGAACAGTCCGGCGGATTCCGAACAGTCCGGCAGATTCTAAACACTCCGGGGGATTCCAAACACTCCAGCGGATTCCAAACACTCCGGCGGATTCCAAACACTCCGGCGGATTCCAAACACTCCGGCGGATTCCAAACACTCCGGCGGATTCCAAACACTCCGGCGGATTCCAAACACTCCGGCGGATTCCAAACACTCCGGCGGATTCCAAACACTCCGGCGGATTCCAAACACTCCGGTGGATTCCGAGGATCCAAAAACTCCACAATAGCTATATTTAATTAAAAAAAACACACTATGGCTCCAGTGTATTCCAAAGACTCCAGTGTATTCCAAAGACTCCAGAGGATTACAAAGACTCCAATAGATTAAAAATATTCCAATAGATTCTGAAGACTTCAATAGATTCCAAAGACTCCAACGGATTATAATGGCTCCAACAAATCAATATGGCTCCAACAGATTCCTAGGGCTCCAACAGATTCATAGGGCTCAGCAAACTACAAAGACACCAGTGATGTTAAAAGACTGTGGAGGATTCTGAAGACTATAACGGATTCCGAAGACTACAATAGATTCAGAAGACTCCAACGGATTCCGAAGATTCCAACTATTCCGAAGACTTCGTATTTCGAAGTCTCCAACGGATTCCAAAGAATCCAACGTATTTTGAAGACTCCAACGGATTTCGAAGATTCCAACAAATGCCGAACACTCCAACAGTTTCCGAAGACTCCAACAGATTCCGAAGAATCCAACAGATTCCGAAGACTCCAACAGATTCCGAAGACTCCAACAGATTCCGAAGACTCCGGTGGATTCCTAAGAATTTGGCGGATCCCGAAGATTTTGGCGGATTCCGAGGACTCCACAATGGCTATATTCGCTTCCAAAGACCACACTATGGCTCCGGAGGATTTCAAAGACTCCAGTGGATTCCATAGACTCAAATAGATTCCAAATACTACAACGGAAAATATTGGCTGCAACAGATTACTATGGCTCCAACTGGTTCCTATGGCTCCAACTGGTTCCTATGGCTCCAACTGGTTCCTATGGCTCCAACTGGTTCCTATGGCTCAAAGAGATTCCTATGGCTCAGCGGACTACAAAGATTTTAGCGAATTCAAAAGACTGCGGCGGAATCGAAAGACTGCGGCCGATTCCGAAGACTGTGGCCGATTCTGAAGACTCCGGTGTTCTCCGAAGACTCCGGCGGACTCCGAAGACTCCGGCGGACTCCGAAGACTCCGGCGGACTCTGAAGACTCCGGCGGACTCTGAAGACTCCGGCAGACTCCGAAGACTGCTGCTGCGGACTCCGAAGACTCCAGCGGACCCCGAAGACGCCGGCGGACTCCAAAGATGCCGGCGGACTCCGAAGACACCGGCGGACTTCGAAGACTCCGGCGGATTCCGAAGACCCCGGCAGATTCCAAAGACTCTGGCGGATTCCAAAGACTCTGGCGGAATCAAGAGACTCCAGCCGATTCCAAAGACTCCAGTGGACTCCAAAGACTCCAGCGGATTCCGAAGACTCTGGCAGATTCCGAAGACTCTGGCGGATTCCGAAACCTCTAACATATTTCGAAGACCAACGGATTCCGAAGAGTCCAACAGATGCCGAAGACTCCAACATATTCCGAAGACTAATGGATTCCGAAGATTCCGGCGGATTCCGAAGATTCTGGCGGATTTAGAAGACTCCATAATGGCTATATTCGATTCCAAAGACCGCACTATGGCTACGGTGGATTTCAAAGACTCCAGTGGAATCCATAGACTCCAGTAGATTCCAAACACTCAAATAGATTCCAAAGACAGCAACGGAATATAATAACTGCAACAGATTCCTATGGCTCCAACTGGTTCCTATGGCTCCAAAAGATTCCTATGGCTCAGCAGACTACAAAGACTTCAGCGAATTCCAAAGACTGCGGCCAATTCCAAAGACTGCGGCCGATTCCGAAGACTGCAGCGCACTCCGAAGACTCTGGCAGACTCCGAAGGACTCCGAAGACTCCGGCGGACTCAGAAGACTTCGCCGGATTCCGAAGACTCCGGAGGACTCCAAAGACTCCAGAAGACTCCAAAGACTCCAGAAGACTCCGAGGACTCCAGAAGACTCCAAAGACTCCAGAAGACTCCGAAGACTCCAGAAGACTCCAAAGACTCCGAAGACTCTGGAGGATTTCAAAGACTCCAGTGTATTCCAAAGACTCCGAAGGATTCCGAAGACACCGACCGATTCCGAAAACTCCGGCAGATTCATATTACTCCGGTGGATTCCGAAGACTCCAGTGGATTCCGTAGATTCTGGCGGATTTCAAAGACTCAGGCAGATTCTGGAGACTCATTCGAATTCCGAAAACATCAATTTAGCTATATTCGATTCCAAAAACAGCACTATGGATCCAGTGGATTCTAAAGACTCCAGTTGATTCCAAAGACTCCAATAGATTCAAAAGACTTCAATAGGTTCCAGAGACTTCAATAGGTTCCAAAGACTCCAACGGATTGTAATAGTTTCAACAGATTCCTATGGCTCCGACAGATTCCTATGGCTCCGACAGATTCCTATGGCTCCGATAGAATCCTATGGCTCAGCGGACTACAAAGTCTCCAGTGAATTCAAAAGACTGGGGTGGACTCCGAAGTCTGCGGCGGACTCCAAAGACTGCGGCGGACTCCTAATACTCCGGCGGACTCCGAAGACTCCGGCGAATTCCGAAGACTCCGGGTGATTGCGAAGGCTCCGGGGGATTCCGAAGACTCCCGCAGATTCCGATGACTCCGGCGGGAACCGAAGACTAGCAGATTCCGAAGACTCCGGCAGATTAAGAAGACTCTGGTGGATTCCAAAGACTCCCACAGATTTGGATGACTCCGGCGGGAACCGAAGACTCCGGCAGATTACGAAGACTCAGGCAAATTCTGGACACACCGGCGGATTCCTGACACTCCGGCGGATTCCGGAGACTCCAGCGGATTCCGAAGACTCCAGCGGAATCCAAAGACTACGGCGGATTCCAAAGACTAAGGCGGATTCCGATAACTCTGGCGGATTCAGAAAACTCCACAATAGCTATATTCGATTCCAAAAACCGCACTATGGCTCCAGTGGATTCCAGAGGCTCCAGTGGACTTCAAAAACTACAGAATATTACACACACCCAAAAGATTCCAAAGACTTTATATATTCCAAAGTCTCCAATAGATTCCAAATGACTCCATCAGATTCCTATGGCTCTAACAGATTCCTATGGCTCAGCAGAACACAAAGACTCCAGAAAATTCAAAAGACTGCGGTGGATTCCGAAGACTATAAATGATTCCGAAGACTACAATGGATTATGTAGAATATAACAGATACTAAAGACTCCAACGGATTCCGAAGACTCCAACGGATTCCGAAGACTCCAACAGATTCCGAAGACTCCACAATGGCTACATTCGTTTCCAAAGACCACACTGTGGCTCCGGTGGATTCCAAAGACTCCAGTGGATTCCACAGACTCCAGTGGATTCCAAAGACTCAAATAGATTCCAAAGACTGCAACGGAATATAATAATTCCAACAGATTCCTATAGTTCCAATAGATTTCTATGGCTCCAACTAGCTCTTTTGGCTCCAACAGATTCCTATGGCTCAGCGGACTACAAAGACTTCAGTGAGTTCAAAAGACTCCAGTGAATTCAAAAGACTGCGGCGGACCCCGAAGACTGCAGCCGACTTCGAAGACTGCGGCCGACTCCGAGGACTCGGTAGGACTCCGATCACTCTGGCGGCCTCCAAAGACTCCGGCGGACCCCGAGGACTCCGGCGGACCCCGGAGACTCCGACGGACCGCGGAGACTCTGGCGGACCGCGGAGACTCCGGCGGACCGCGGAGACTCCGGCGGCCCCCGGAGACTCCGGCGGCACCCGGAGACTCCGGCGGCCCCCGGAGACTCCGGCGGCCCCCGGAGACTCCGGCGGCCCCCGGAGACTCCGGCGGCCCCCGGAGACTCCGGCGGCCCCCGGAGACTCCGGCGGCCCCCGGAGACTCCGGCGGCCCCCGGAGACTCCGGCGGCCCCCGGAGACTCCGGCGGCCCCCGGAGACTCCGGCGGCCCCCGGAGACTCCGGCGGCCCCCGGAGACTCCGGCGGCCCCCGGAGACTCCGGCGGCCCCCGGAGACTCCGGCGGATTCCGGACACTCCGCCGGATTCCGGAGACTCCGCCGGATTCCGGAGACTCCGCCGGATTCCGGAGACTCCGCCGGATTCCGGAGACTCCGCCGGATTCCGGAGACTCCGCCGGATTCCGGAGACTCCGCCGGATTCCGGAGACTCCGCCGGATTCCGGAGACTCCGCCGGTTTCCGAAGACTCCGCCGGATTCCGAAGACTCCGACGGATTCTGAAGACTCCAATGGATTCCAAATACTCCAACGGATTCCGAAGACTCCACAATGGTTACATTCGTTTCCAAGGACTGCACTGTGGATCCAGTGGATTCCAAAGACTCAAATAGATTCCAATGACTGCAACGGAATATAATGGTTCCAACAGATTCCTATGGCTCCATCTAGCTCCTATTGCTCCCGGAGACTCCGGCGGACCCTGGAGACTCCGGCGGACCCTGGAGACTCCGGCGGACCCCGGAGACTCCGGCGGACCCCGGAGACTCCGGCGGACCCCGGAGACTCCGGCGGACCCCGGAGACTCCGGCGGGCCACGGAGACTCCGGCGGACCCCGGAGAAACCGGCGGATTCCGGAGACTCCGCCAGATTCCGGAGACTCCGCCGGATCCCGGAGACTCCGCCGGATCCCGAAGACTCCGCCGGATTCCGAAGACTCCGCCGGATTCCGAAGACTCCAATGGATTCCAAATACTCCAATGGATTCCAAATACTCCAACGGATTCCGAAGAATCCACAATGGTTACATTCGTTTCCAAAGACTGCACTGTGGATCCAGTAGATTCCAAAGACTTAAATAGATTCCAAAGACTGCAATGGAATATAATGGTTCCAACAGATTCCTATGGCTCGAACTAGCTCCTATTGCTCCCGGAGACTCCGGCAGACCCCGGAGACCCCGGCGGACCCCGGAGACCCCGGCGGACCCCGGAGACTCCGGCGGACCCCGGAGACTCCGGCGGACCCCGGAGACTCCGGCGGAAACCGGAGACTCCGGCGGAAACCGGAGACTCCGGCGGAAACCGGAGACTCCGGCGGAAACCGGAGACTCCGGCGGAAACCGGAGACTCCGGCGGAAACCGGAGACTCCGGCGGAAACCGGAGACTCCGGCGGAAACCGGAGACTCCGGCGGAAACCGGAGACTCCGGCGGAAACCGGAGACTCCGGCGGAAACCGGAGACTCCGGCGGAAACCGGAGACTCCGGCGGAACCCGGAGACTCCGGCGGAACCCGGAGACTCCGGCGGAACCCGGAGACTCCGGCGGAACCCGGAGACTCCGGCGGAACCCGGAGACTCCGGCGGAACCCGGAGACTCCGGCGGAACCCGGAGACTCCGGCGGACCCCGGAGACTCCGGCGGACCCCGGAGACTCCGGCGGACCCCGGAGACTCCAATGGATTCCAAATACTCCAACGGATTCCAAAGACTCCACAATGGTTACATTCGTTTCCAAGGACTGCACTGTGGATCCAGTGGATTCCAAAGACTCAAATAGATTCCAATGACTGCAACGGAATATAATGGTTCCAACAGATTCCTATGGCTCCAACTAGCTCCTATTGCTCCCGGAGACTCCGGCGGACCCCAGAGACTCCGTCGGACCCCGGAGACTCCGGCGGACCCCGGAGACTCCGGCGGACCCCGGAGACTCCGGCGGACCCCGGAGACTCCGGCGGACCCCGGAGACTCCGGCGGACCCCGGAGACTCCGGCGGAACCCGGGGACTCCGGCGGAACCCGGAGACTCCGGCGGAACCCGGAGACTCCGGCGGAACCCGGAGACTCCGGCGGAACCCGGGGACTCCGGCGGAACCCGGAGACTCCGGCGGAACCCGGAGACTCCGGCGGAACCCGGAGACTCCGGCGGACCCCGGAGACTCCGGCGGGCCACGGAGACTCTGGCGGACCCCGGAGAAACCGGCGGATTCCGGAGACCCGCCAGATTCCGGAGACTCCGCCGGATCCCGGAGGCTCCGCCGGATCCCGAAGACTCCGCCGGATTCCGAAGACTCCGCCGGATTCCGAAGACTCCAATGGATTCCAAATACTCCAATGGATTCCAAATACTCCAACGGATTCCGAAGAATCCACAATGGTTACATTCGTTTCCAAAGACTGCACTGTGGATCCAGTAGATTCCAAAGACTTAAATAGATTCCAAAGACTGCAATGGAATATAATGGTTCCAACAGATTCCTATGGCTCGAACTAGCTCCTATTGCTCCCGGATACTCCGGCAGACCCCGGAGACTCCGGCGGACCCCGGAGACTCAGGCGGACCCCGGAGACTCCGGCGGAAACCGGAGACTCCGGCGGAAACCGGAGACTCCGGCGGAAACCGGAGACTCCGGCGGAAACCGGAGACTCCGGCGGAAACCGGAGACTCCGGCGGAAACCGGAGACTCCGGCGGAAACCGGAGACTCCGGCGGAAACCGGAGACTCCGGCGGAAACCGGAGACTCCGGCGGAAACCGGAGACTCCGGCGGACCCCGGAGACTCCGGCGGACCCCGGAGACTCCGGCGGACCCCGGAGACTCCGGCGGACCCCGGAGACTCCGGCGGAACCCGGAGACTCCGGCGGAACCCGGAGACTCCGGCGGAACCCGGAGACTCCGGCGGAACCCGGAGACTCCGGCGGAACCCCGGAGACTCCGGCGGAACCCGGAGACTCCGGCGGAACCCGGAGACTCCGGCGGAACCCGAAGACTCCGGCGGAACCCGAAGACTCCGCCGGATTCCGAAAACTCCAATGGTTTCGAAGACTCCAACGGATTCCGAAGACTCCACAATGGCTACATTCGGTTTCAAAGACCGCACTGTGGATCCAGTGGATTCCAAAGACTGCAGTGGATTCCATAGACTCCAGTGGATTCCAAAGACTCAAATAGATTCCAAAGACTGCAACGGAATATAATGACTGCAACAAATTCCTATGGGTCCAAGTAGCTCCTATGGCTCCAACAGATTCCTATGGCTCAGCAGACTACAAAGACCTCGGTGAGTTTAAAAGACTGCGGCGGACTCCGAGGACTGCGGCGGACTCTGAGGACTGGCGGAACCCGGAGATTCCGGCGGAACCCGG
>NC_090727.1:59314672-59329672 GCF_036898095.1 Palaemon carinicauda | reverse complement strand
TGGACGGAAAACTTCCGGGTACGACGTGAGGAGGTGGGTATTGGCATCCGTGGGTGCGCTGATGTGGAGAGCGAGGTTGGAGGGGGCGGGTTGAAGAGGTGTTGACAAGTACGAGTCTGCGTTGACCAATCGTCGGTGGGCGACATCGACCAGAAGGTGGAAATAAGAGAGGGAATCCATACCGAGGATTGGCAATGTGACGTTAGCAACAAGAAACTTCCAATTAAATTTAACGTTTCCGAACGATAATGTGAGGTTCTCATAACCCTAGGTGGGTATCGCAGATCCGTTGGCAGCTACCAAGCGGACGTCGTCAGACGTAGACAGACTACGTCGTGTCCTGAAGATTTCCCTTGGCAAAAGAGAACGACAAGCACCCGTGTCTACCAAAAATCGCACGCCCATTCCTGCCTCATGTAAAAAGAAAAGATTAGAAACACGGGAGGCTACCGCCACGAGCGATGGCCTACTTACACGTTTTTTGGCCACTGAAAATCCTTGGCACATTTCTTCGCAGTTGCCCTGAATCTTACGTGGTAGTAGCAAAACTGTGGTGGATGGGAGGTAGTAAGTGGCTGTAGAAGTCGTTGGTTGAGGCGCGAGCGAGTGGTGGGTGGTGGGTGGCTTTGTTGCCGCTTTGGCACGTCACGGGGTAGGCGTGTATGTCCTACGGCATTCACGTCAGCTTCGATTGATGTTGAATAGGTGTCCTCTTCGTCAGGGGTGGAGGCGTTGATGGAGGTCTTGAAGTGGCTGTCCATAAGGGCGTCGGCTTTGGTCATCAAGTCCTTTATGGGTAAACTATCGACATCGGGTATGGCAGCGTGTATAGGTCAGGGTAAACGGCATATCCAAAGGGCACGAAGTAGGTTTATCTCACGAGGAGAACCGTCGGCGGCAGGTTGCAGGCGAGCGATACTGATTATTTCCCTGAGGGCAAGCGAAGCCCTTTGGTCCCCCCACGGTTGTTGCGAGAGCTGAAAAAGCTTTGCTATACGGGCGGCTGGCGACGGCGAGTACTGCTGCAGAAGGTATGTTTTGAGGGCGTCATAAGCTATTGGGGTGTCTCCTTGTTCACAAAGCCAGTCGGATATTTCCGGGAAGGTGTCCTCGGGTATCGCCGCGAGAACATAATCTGCTTTGGTGGTTGAGCGAGTCATGCCCTTGATGCGAAACTGGACTTCTGCGCACTGACACCAAGCAAACGCCTCTCTGCTGGCGAACAATGAAAGTTTCAATGGAGCAGCCGCAGCGCCAACTTCCGTAGAGTCTGCCATAGTACCAATGATGGAGGGGTGAGGGGGGGTGAAAGGCGGGAGGAGCGAGTCGACTTCCAGGGTCACCAATGTAACGGGCCGAGAGAAGGTTGTGACTCAAAGGCAGGATGCAAGTAACTGAGTAAATTTATTATAGAACACTCTCCTTTATATGCAAAAGCTCAAAGCAACAAGAAATTTCATGTTTGAAAAACAGACAATGTACAGAGGAAAAAGCAGACATGTTTAATCTGGTTCATTTTAGAGCGAAGGTACTAGCATAATATATACACAAAATGAACTATGTACGATCGTGTGACACACGGTTGGTACACTTCTTATAATTAGGTACACGTCCACAAAGTAGTAAATCAAATTGTTCATTGTGATTTTCCTGCTTCCGCTATCATTCAACTTTGTCTTAAATAAATAGTTTTTATAAGTATCTACATTGAATTATTTTTGTTAATTATGATTTTCCTGCTTACGTCATCATTCAATTTTGTCATGAATAAATATCTTTTAAAGTATTAACTTTAAAACACATTATTTGTTAATTATGATTTTCATGCTTGCTATCATTCAGTTTTGTCTTGAATAAATTCATTTTCTTAAGTATCGACTATAAAACATAAGATTCGTTAATTATGATTTTCCTACTTACGTCATCATTGAAATTTGTTTTGAAGAAATAATTTTCATGAGTATCGACTTTAAAACACACATTACTTGTTAATTATGATTTTCCTGCTTACACCAGCATTCAATTTTGTCCTTTAATAAGTATCGATCTTAAAACATACATTATTAAACTTCTTTATAATCATTTACTGTTATCCATTCAAAACACGGCCCATAGCAACAGTAATTCCCTGAGCTTGATTATCATATATATTAAAACTTCTATGAGATATAGAAAATGAAAAGCAAATGCTTAGCGTATAAAGATTACTAGTATTCCTATATCTCCAGCATCCGGTATCCAATTGAAACTTTATGAATATCTTTTAGAATAATTTATCAATGCATATGCAAAAAAAGTTTAAATAAACTCCAAATCCATATGAAGTCAATGGTTTTATTATTTAGAAATGAACAATGACTCGATATGTCTGCTTTTATTCATAAGCAAAATATTAAGCCTATTTCACAATAATATTCCAACACATTGCCAAACTTACATTTAACAATTGCCATACTTTCATCTGAAAGAGTTAGTCTAATATAAAGCTCCTATGTTACTTTATTAAACATTCTCCACTCTTGATATATAATTCAATAAATTTAAATTTAGATTATATTAAATTCATCATGATGGAAGTAAGAAGAGAGGAAGCTATAAAGACAAAGTCAAACAAAATATCCTTGACCTAAAGTGATACTTGTATTAAAGAACACAAAATCAATTAATCTTTCTGTGATATTTCAACTTCAGTTATTAAAACATTACATTTCAGACCTGCATGTGTCATTTGATTGATTTCAGCTTTTATACAATTAATATATTTCTTTCATATAAATAATAACTTCGACAGATAATAGACCCAATTAGTAATCAATCGCTGGAGAGAGAGAGAGAGAGAGAGAGAGAGAGAGAGAGAGAGAGAGAGAGAGAGAGAGAGAGAGAGAGAGAGAGAGAGAGAGAATCAAATTATGTTAAGCATTCACCTCTATAAGATTGTCTAATTTTTCCTCGGCCAACTGTTCAAATGTAATCAAGACTTAAGATAATCAACTCCGCTAACGAAGTTGGGAGGAGATTATGTTTAATACCATGCTTGTGTGCTTGTCTGTGGGTTTGTGTGTGTGTTTGTTTGTGAACAGCATCCTGGCCACAAATTTAATCATAGAGTAATGAAACTTGTAGGGATTAACCGTTATGTAAAAAGCTGGAAATTATTAAATTTTGGAAGGTTAAAGTCAAAGGAATAAAACTTCTTGAATACTGACTATTAGAAATAAATAATGGTGAATTTTGTCGCATCTGAATAATAGTATACACCTTGGAATACTTGAAGCATCAAGACTTAATTCACGTATTTTGAAGTATGTCCACAAAATGTCCAAATGAATGATACTGATTACACAAATACAATTTTTAAGTGAATGAGAAAATTTAACTGGTTTTTTGTTATTCAAGGAGTTAAAGGTTTTTGAACTCGGGAGAAGTTTTGTTTTATAAACTTAATTAACGAATTTCATTCGAAAAATCTATGAAATATGTTTGGATATCTTGCTGATCAATTTTGAAGACACTCTGCACATTACCCATCTTGCCAGGCCATGTTCAGCATGTTAGCTGAAGATGTATGTGGCCCAAAATTCGTTCAAGCGATGGATAAAATCTATATTTGATTATCAAGAAGTCTTGCACCTACCATGAGATGAAGCTAATACATTGGAAGAATCATATACAGTGAAAATGAAAATTTGCTGTTTTCTGTAGTTTACAGTTATCTTAAAAACAAAGATGTGCTGTTTACTGCAGTTTCTAGTTATCTAAGAGAATGGGAATATGAAAAAGAATGTTAATATGAATATATGGGATTATGAAAAGATATTTTTAAGAAGGTAGGGAATTTTTTTATCTACTATAACATTTTTTGTTTTGGGCTCGAGTTGTTTCTTATTATATTTGTTGATCCCTTTGTAGGATTACACAAAAGAATGTACGTTCATTTGAGTTAATAAATTATGACCATAGTGAAAAACTTTTGATTAAATCCTGAGAAAAAATATATAACTTTCAGTGGTATAAATTACGACTAGATTAAGAATATACATTAGAACGAAAATATTCCAACGATGTATACATTATTAGCATTTAAACCCTATAATATTATATATTTTGGATATAACAATAAAAATAATAATAATAATAATAATAATAATAATAATAATAATAATAATAATGAAAATAAAAATAATAATAATAATAATAATAATAATAATAATAATAATAATAATAATAATAATAATAATAATAATAAATAAAATAATAAAATAATAAGATAAAATAATAAAATGATAAAATAATAAAATAATAAAATAATAAAATAATAATATATTAAAATATTAAAATATTAGAATACTAAAATAATAAAATATTAAAATAAAGATGATGATAATAATAATAATAATAATAATAATAATAATAATAATAATAATAATAATAATAATAATAATAATAATAATAATAATACATAATAATCAAATACTTTAAAAGTTTTTGAGAAGTTCATTACTTTTGTGGTGGGTTTTGTAGCAGCCGGTAACGAAAAAAATAGATTACAAAAGTTAAGAGATCATTCCAAAGTTTTGATTAATTTCGAAAATCTCTCTAATGCACAGGAAAAAAATAAAAATAACAAATAATTGAAAAATCAAGATTAGAAAAGCCAATCCAGTAGTATTATGATGATAGGCAAAAGTTTAAAAGTTCCCATTTGTTCCTATTGTCAACTAATAAAGCTGGAAAGTTATTTAATTTGTGTGTTAACCTTTCTTCTTTTAAGAAAATGTATTCAGTCTTATGTGATGTATTCATATTAATATTTCTTACTCCTTTATCCAATTCTACAACAATGGTTGTACTTGCTCCATTGGCTACATTCGATTTCAAAGACTCTACAATGGCTCCATTCGATTCCAAAGACTCCACTATGGCCTCAGTGGATTCCAAAGACACCAATGGATTCCAAAGACTCCAATGTATTCAAAAGACGACACAATGGCTCCATTTGATTCCAAGACCGCACTATGGCTCCATTGGATTCCAAAATCTCTAGGGGATTCCAAAGACTCCAGTGGATTTCAAAAACTCCAGTGGATTCCAAAGACTCCAGTGGATTCCAAAGACTCCAATAGATTCCAAAGACTCCAATAGATTCCAAAGACTCCAACAGATTCAAAAGACTCCAATAGATTCCAAAGACTCCAATAGATTCCAAAGACTCCAATAGATTCCAAAGACTCCAACAGATTATGATGGCTCCAACAGATTCTTAGGGCTCCAACAGATTCTTACGGCTCCAACAGATTCCTATGGTTCAGCGGACTACACAGACTCCAGTGGATTCAAAAGACTCCAGCGGATTCCGAAGACTCCAGTGGATTCAAAAGACTCCAGCGGATTCCGAAGACTCAAACGGATTCCGAAGACTCAAACGGATTCCGAAGACTCAAACGGATTCCGAAGACTCAAACGGATTCCAAAAACTTCAGCGGATTCCGAAGACTACTACATATTCCGAAGACTTCAGCGTATTCTGGAGACTCAGATGGATTCCGAAGACTCAGATGGATTCCGAAGACTCAGATGGATTCCGAAGAATCAGATGGATTCCGAAGAATCAGATGGATTCCAAAGACTTAGATGGATTCCGAAGACTCCAACATATTCCGAAGACTATAACGGACTCCGAAAACTCCAACGGATTCCGAGGAGTTCACAATGGCTCCATTCAATTTCAAACACTGCACTAGGACTCCATTGGATTCCAAAGACTCCAGTGGATTCCAAAGACTCCAACAGATTATAATGGCTCCAACAGATGCCTATGGCTCAGCGAACTACGAAGACTCCAGTGGATTCAAAACACTACAGCGGATTCAAAAGACTGCGGCAGATTCCGAAGACTGCGGCATATTCCAAAGACTGCGCGGGATTCCCAAGGCTGCGGCGGATTCCCAGGGCTTCCGTGGATTCCCAATGCTGTGATGTATTCATATTAATATTTCTTACTCCTTTATCCAATTCTACAACAATGGTTGTACTTGCTCCATTGGCTACATTTGATTTCAAAGACTCTACAATGGCTCCATTCGATTCCAAAGACTCCACTATGGCCTCAGTGGATTCCAAAGACACCAATGGATTCCAAAGACTCCAATGTATTCCAAAGACGACGCAATGGCTCCATTTGATTCCAAGACCGCACTATGGCTCCATTGGATTCCAAAATCTCTAGGGGATTCCAAAGACTCCAGTGGATTTCAAAAGCTCTAGTGGATTCCAAAGACTCCAGTGGATTCTAAAGACTCCAATAGATTCCAAAGACTCCAATAGATTCAAAAGACTCCAATAGATTCCAAAGACTCCAATAGATTCCAAAGACTCCAACAGATTATAAGGGCTCCAACAGGTTCTTACGGCTCCAACAGATTCTTACGGCTCCAACAGATTCCTATGGTTCAGCGGACTACACAGACTCCAGTGGATTCAAAAGACTCCAGCGGATTCAAAAGACTCCACCAGATTCCGAAGACTCAAACGGATTCCAAAGACTCCAACAGATTACGAAGACTCAGACATATTCCAAAGACTTCAGCGGATTCCGAAGACTTCGACATATTCCAAAGACTTCAGCGTATTCTGAAGACTCAGATGGATTCCGAAGACTCCAACATATTCCGAAGATTATAACGGACTCCGAAAACTCCAACGGATTCCGAGGAGTTCACAATGGCTCCATTCAATTTCAAACACTGCACTAGGGCTCCATTGGATTCCAAAGACTCCAGTAGATTCCAAAGATTCCAGTGGATTCTAAAGACTCCAACGGATTATAATGGCTCCAACAGATGCCTATGGCTCAGCGAACTACGAAGACTCCAGTGGATTCAAAACACTACAGCGGATTCAAAAGACTGCGGCAGATTCAAAAGACTGCGGCAGATTCAAAAGACTGCAGCAGATTCAAAAGACTGCGCCGTATTCCAAAGACTGCGCAGGATTCCCAAGGCTGCGGCGGATTCCCAGGGCTTCCGTGGATTCCCAACCCTGGGGCGGACTCCCAAGACTGCGGCGGACTCAACAGACTGTGGCGGATTTCCAAGACTGCGGCGGATTCCAAGGACTACGGAGAATTCCGAAGACTGCGAGGATTCCCAAGACTGCGAGGATTCCCAAGACTGTGAGGATTCCGAAGACTCAGGCGGATTCCGAAGACTCAGGCGGATTCCGAAGACTCAGGCGGATTCCGAAGACTCAGGCGGATTCCGAAGACTCAGGCGGATTCCGAAGACTCAGGCGAATTCCGAAGCCTTCGGCGGATTCTGAAGCCTCCGTGAGATTTCGAAGGGTCCGGCGGATTCCGAGGATCGCAGCAGATTCCGAAGACTGCGGCGGATTCCAAAGACTGCCGTGGATTCTGAACACTCCAGCGGATTCCAAAGACTGCGGTGGATTCTGATGACTCCAGCGGATTCCAAAGACTGCGACGGATTCCGAACACTACAACAGATTCCGAAGACTACAACAGATTATGAAGACTATATCGGATTCCGAAGACTCCAAGAGATTCCGAAGGATCCGGCGGATACCGAAGACTCCACAATGGCTACATTCGATTCCAAGGACCGCACTATGGCTCCATTAGATTCCAAAGGCTCCAATGGATTCCATAGAATCCAGTGGATTCCAAAGACTTAAATAGTTTCCCAAGACTGCAACGGAATATAATGACTGCAACAAATTCCTATGGCTCAGCAGACTACAGAGACTTCAGTAAATTTGAAAGACTGCGGCGGAATCGGAGGACTTCGGTGGACTCCGAAGGCTCCGGCGGACTCTGAAGGCTCCGGCGGATCCCGAAGGCTTCGGCGGATCCCGAAGGCTCCGACGGATCCCGAAGACTCCAACGGATACCGGAGACTCCGACGGATACCGGAGACTCCGACGGATACCGGAGCTCCGGCCGATTCCAAAGACTCCAGCCGATTCCGAAGACTCCGGCCGATTCCGAAGACTACGGCGGATTCCGAACAGTCCGGCGGATTACGAACAGTCCGGCAGATTCTAAACACTCCGAGGGATTCCAAACACTCCGGGGGATTCCAAACACTCCGGGGGATTCCAAACACTCCGGGGGATTCCAAACACTCCGGCGGATTCCAAACACTCCGGCGGATTCCAAACACTCCGGCAGATTCCGAGGATCCAAAAACACCACAATAGTTATATTTAATTTAAAAAACCGCACTATGGCTCCAGTGTATTCCAAAGACTCCAGTGTATTCCAAAGACTCCAGAGGATTACAAAGACTCCAGAGGATTACAAAGACTCCAATAGATTCAAAAGATAGATTCCAAAGACTCCAACGGATTATAATGGCTCCAACAAATCAATATGGCTCCAACAAATCAATATGGCTCTGACAAATCAATATGGCTCCAACAGATTCCTAGGGCTCCAACAGATTCCTAGGGCTCAGCAGACTACAAAGACACCAGTGATGTTAAAAGACTGTGGAGGATTCTGAAGACTATAACGGATTCCTAAGACTACAAAAGATTCAGAAGACTCCAACGGATTCCAAAGATTCCAACTATTCCGAAGACTCCGTATTTCAAAGTCTTCAACGGATTCCAAAGAATCCAATGTATTCTGAAGACTCCAACGGATTTCGAAGACTCCAACAAATGCTGAACACTCCAACAGTTTCCGAAGACTCCAACGGATGCCGAAGACTCCAACGGATGCCGAAGACTCCAACGGATTCCGAAGACTCCAATGGATTCCGAAGACTCCAATGGATTCCTAAGAATTCGGCAGATTCCGAAGATTTTGGCGGATTCCGAAGACTCCACAATGGCTATATTCGCTTCCAAAGACCGCACTATGGCTCCGGAGGATTTCAAAGACTCCAGTTGATTCCATAGACTCAAACAGATTCCAAATACTGCAACGGAATATATTGGCTGCAACAGATTCCTATGGCTCCAACTGGTTCCTATGGCTCCAACTGGTTCCTACGGCTCAAAGGGATTCCTATGGCTCAGCGGACTATAAAGATTTTAGCGAATTCAAAAGACTGCGGCAGAATCGAAAGACTGCGGCTGATTCCGAAGACTGCGGCCAATTTCGAAGACTGTGGCTGATTCTGAAGACTCCGGCGGACTCTGAAGACTCCGGCAGACTCAGAAGACTGCTGCTGCAGACTCCGAAGACTCCAGCGGACCCCGAAGACCCCGGCGGACTCCAAAGATGCCGGCGGACTTCGAAGACTCCGGCGGATTCCGAAGACTCCGGCAGATTTCAAAGACTCTGGCAGATTCCAAAGACTCTGGCGGATTCCAAAGACTCTGGTGGAATCAAGAGATTCCAGCCAATTCCAAAGACTCCAGCGGACTCCAAAGACTCCAGCGGATTCTGAAGACTCTGGCAGATTCCGAAGACTCTGGCAGATTCCGAAGACTCTAACATATTTCGAAGACTCTAACGGATTCCGAAGAGTCCAACAGATGCCAAAGACTCCAACAGATTCTGAAGACTAATGGATTCCTAAGATCCTGGCGGATTCCGAAGATTCGGGCGGATTTCGAAGACTCCATAATGGCTATATTCGATTCCAAAGACCGCACTATGGCTACAGTGGATTTCAAAGACTCCAGTGGAATCCATAGACTCCAGTAAATTCCAAACACTCAAATAGATTCCAAAGACTGCAACGGAATATAATAACTGCAACAGATTCCTATGGCTCCAACTGGTTCCTATGGCTCCAACTGGTTCCTATGGCTCCAAAAGATTCCTATGGCTCAGCAGACTACAAAGACTTCAGTGAATTCAAAAGACTGCGGCGGAATCGGAAGACTGCACCTGATTCCGCACACTGCAGCGGATTCCGAAAACTGTGGCCGATTCCAAATACTGCGGCCAATTCCGAAGACTGCAGCGGACTCCGAAGACTGCAGCGGACTCCGAAGACTGCGGCGAACTTCAAAGACTCAGAAAACGCCGTCGGACTACGCAGACTCCGGCGGACTCTGAAGACTCCGGCAGAATCCGAAGACTCCGGCAGAATCCGAAGACTCCGGCAGATTCCAGAGACTCTGGTGGAATCCAGAGACTCCGGCCGATTCCAAAGACTCTGGCCAATTCCAAAGACTCCGGCCGATTCCAAAGACTACGGCGGATAACGAAGACTCCGGCATATTCCGAAGACTTCCGAAGATTCCAAAAACTTCCGCAGATTCCAAAAACTCCACAATGGCTATATTCAATTCCAAAAACCACACTATGGCTCCAGTATATTCCAAAAACTTCAGTGGATTCCATGGACTCCAGTGGATTCCAAAGACTCCAGTGGATTCCAAAGACTCCAGAGGATTACAAAGACTCCAGAGGATTACAAAGACTCCTATAGATTTCAAAGACTCCTATAGATTTCAAAGACTCCTATAGATTTCAAAGACTCCAATAGATTTCAAAGACTCCAATAATATTCCAAAAACTTCAACATATTATAATGGCTCCAACAGATTCCTATGGCTCAAACAGATTCCTATGGCTCAACGGACTACAGCGACGCCAGTGAATTCAAAAGACTGAGGCGGAATCCGAAGACTGCGGCGGATTCCAGAGACTGCGGCGGACTCCGAAGACTGCGGCGGACTCCGAAGACTGCAGCGGACTCCGAAGACTCCGGCGAATGCCGAAGACTCCGACGGACACCTAAGACATCGGCGGACTCCGAAGACTCCGGCGGACTGCGAAGACTCTGGCAGACTCCAGAGACTCTGAAGGACTCCAAAGACTCCAGAGACTCCAGAAGACTCCGAAAACTCCAGAAGACTCCGAAGACTCTGGAGGATTTCAAAGACTCCAGTGTATTCCAAAGACTCCGAAAGATTCCGAAGACTCCGACAGATTCCGAAAACTCCGGCGGATTCATATTACTCCGGTGGATTCTCAAGACTCCAGTGGATTCCGTAGACTCTGGCGGATTCCAAAGACTCAGGCAGATTCCGGAGACTCATTTGAATTCCGAAAACTTCAATTTAGCTATATTTGATTCCAAAAACAGCACTATGGATCCAGTGGATTCTAAAGACTCCAGTGGATTCCAAAGACTCCAATAGATTCAAAAGACTTCAATAGGTTCCAAAGACTTCAATAGGTTCCAAAGACTCCAATGGATTATAATGGTTCCAACAGATTCCTATGGCTCCGACAGATTCCCAAGGCTCCGACAGAATCCTATGGCTCAGCGGACTACAAAGTCTCCAGTGAATTCAAAAGACTGCGGTGGACTCCGAAGTCTGCGGCGGACTCCAAAGACTGCGGCGGACTCCGAAGACTCCGGCGGACTCCGAAGACTCCGGCGGACTCCGAAGACTCCGGAGAATTCCGAAGACTCCGGAGAATTCCAAAGACTCCGGAGAATTCCGAAGACTCCGGGTGATTGCGAAGGCTCCTGGGGATTCCGAAGACTCCCGCGGATTCCGATGACTCCAGCGGGAACCGAAGACTAGCAGATTCCGAAGACTCCGGCAGATTAAGAAGACTCTGCTGGATTCCAAAGACTCCCACAGATTTGGATGACTCCGGCGGGAACCGAAGACTCCGGCGGGAACCGAAGACTCCGGCAGATTACGAAGACTCCGGCAAATTCCGGACACTCCGGCGGATTCCGAAGACTCCGGTGGATTCCAAAGACTCCAGCGGATTCCAAAGACTACGGCGGATTCCAAAGACTAAGGCGGATTCCAAAGACTAAGGCGGATTCCGAAAACTCTGGCGGATTCCGAAAACTCAACAAGAGCTATATTCGATTCCAAAAACCGCACTATGGCTCCAGTGGATTCCAGAGGCTCCAGTGGACTTCAAAAACTACAGAATATTACACACACCCAATAGATTCTAAAGACTTCAATATATTCCAAAGTCTCCAATAGATTCCAAATGGCTCCATCAGATTCCTATGGCTCAGCGGACTACAAAGACTCCAGAGAATTCAAAAGACTGCGGCGGATTCCGAAGACTATAAATGATTCCAAAGACTACAACGGATTACGAAGAATATAACAGATACCAAAGACTCCAACGGATTCCGAAGACTCCAACGGATTCCAAAGACTCCACAATGGCTACATTCGTTTCCAAAGACCGCACTGTGGCTCCGGTAGATTCCAAAGACTCCAGTGGATTCCATAGACTCCAGTGGATTCCAAAGACTCAAATAGATTCCAAAGACTGCAACGGAATATAATGGTTCCAACAGATTCCTATAGTTCCAACAGATTCCTATGGCTCCAACTAGCTCTTATGGCTCCAACAGATTCCAATGGCTCCGCGGACTACAAAGACTTCAGTGAGTTCAAAAGACTCCAGTGAATTCAAAAGACTGCTGCCGACTTCGAAGACTGCGGCCGACTCCGAGGACTCGGTAGGACACCTATCACTCTGGCGGACTCCAAAGACTCCGGCGGACTCCAAAGACTCCGGCGGACCCCGGAGACTCCGGCGGACCCCGGAGACTCCGGCGGACCCCGGAGACTCCGGCGGACCCCGGAGACTCCGGCGGACCCCGGAGACTCCGGCGGACCCCGGAGACTCCGGCGGACCCCGGAGACTCCGGCGGACCCCGGAGACTCCGGCGGACCCCGGAGACTCCGGCGGACCCGGAGACTCCGGCGGACCCGGAGACCTCGGTGGACCCCGGAGACTCCGGCGGATTCCGGAGACTCCGGCGGATTGCGGAGACTCCGGCGGATTCCAGAGACTCTGGCAGATCCCGAAGACTCCGCCGGATTCCGAAGACTCCGCCGGATTCTGAAGACTCCAATGGATTCCAAATACTCCAACGGATTACCGAAGACTCCACAATGGCTACATTCGTTTCCAAAGACTGCACTGTGGATCCAGTGGATTCCAAAGACTCCAGTGGATTCCAAAGACTCAAATAGATTCCAAAGACTGCAACGGAATTTAATGGTTCCAACAGATTCCTATGGCTCCAACTAGCTCCTATTGCTCCCGGAGACTCCGGCAGACCCGGGAGACTCCGGCAGACCCGGGAGACTCCGGCGGCCCCCGGAGACTCCGGCGGCCCCCGGAGACTCCCGGGTCTGCCGGAGTCTCCCGGGTCTGCCGGAGTCTCCGGGAGCAATAGGAGCTAGTTGGAGCCATAGGAATCTGTTGGAACCATTAAATTCCGGGGTCCTCCGGAGACTCCGGCGGCCCCCGGAGACTCCGGCAGCCCCCGGAGACTCCGGGGGCCGCCGGAGTCTCCGGCGGCCCCCGGAGACTCCGGCGGACCCCGGAGACCCCGGCGGACCCCGGAGACCCCGGCGGACCCCGGAGACTCCGGCGGAACCCGGAGACTCCGGCGGAACCCGGAGACTCCGGCGGAACCCGGAGACTCCGGCGGAACCCGAAAACTCCAACGGATCCGAAGACTCCAACGGATTCCGAAGACTCCACAATGGCTACATTCGTTTCCAAAGACTGTACTGTGGATCCAGTGGATTCCAAACACTCCAGTGGATTCCATAGACCCCAGTGGATTCCAAAGACTCAAATAGATTCCAAAGACTCCAACGGAATATAATGACTGCAAGAAATTCCTATGGCTCCAACTAGCTCCTATAGCTCCAACAGATTCCTATAGCTCAGCAGACTACAAAGACCTCGGTGAGTTTAAAAGACTCCAGTGAATTCAAAAGACTGCGGCGGACTCCGAAGACTGCGGTGGACTCCTAAGACTCGGGCGGACTCCTAAGACTCAGGCGGACTCCTAAGACTTCGAAGACTGCGGCGGACTCCAAAGACTCCGGCGGACCCCGGAGACTCCGGCGGACCCCGGAGACTCCGGCGGACCCCGGAGACTCCGGCGGACCCCGGAGACTCCGGCGGACCCCGGAGACTCCGGCGGACCCCGGAGACTCCGGCGGACCCCGGAGACTCCGGCGGACCCCGGAGACTCCGGCGGACCCCGGAGACTCCGGCGGACCCGGAGACTCCGGCGGACCCGGAGACCTCGGTGGACCCCGGAGACTCCGGCGGATTCCGGAGACTCCGGCGGATTGCGGAGACTCCGGCGGATTCCAGAGACTCTGGCAGATCCCGAAGACTCCGCCGGATTCCGAAGACTCCGCCGGATTCTGAAGACTCCAATGGATTCCAAATACTCCAACGGATTACCGAAGACTCCACAATGGCTACATTCGTTTCCAAAGACTGCACTGTGGATCCAGTGGATTCCAAAGACTCCAGTGGATTCCAAAGACTCAAATAGATTCCAAAGACTGCAACGGAATTTAATGGTTCCAACAGATTCCTATGGCTCCAACTAGCTCCTATTGCTCCCGGAGACTCCGGCAGACCCGGGAGACTCCGGCAGACCCGGGAGACTCCGGCGGCCCCCGGAGACTCCGGCGGCCCCCGGAGACTCCCGGGTCTGCCGGAGTCTCCCGGGTCTGCCGGAGTCTCCGGGAGCAATAGGAGCTAGTTGGAGCCATAGGAATCTGTTGGAACCATTAAATTCCGGGGTCCTCCGGAGACTCCGGCGGCCCCCGGAGACTCCGGCAGCCCCCGGAGACTCCGGGGGCCGCCGGAGTCTCCGGCGGCCCCCGGAGACTCCGGCGGACCCCGGAGACCCCGGCGGACCCCGGAGACCCCGGCGGACCCCGGAGACTCCGGCGGAACCCGGAGACTCCGGCGGAACCCGGAGACTCCGGCGGAACCCGGAGACTCCGGCGGAACCCGAAAACTCCAACGGATCCGAAGACTCCAACGGATTCCGAAGACTCCACAATGGCTACATTCGTTTCCAAAGACTGTACTGTGGATCCAGTGGATTCCAAACACTCCAGTGGATTCCATAGACCCCAGTGGATTCCAAAGACTCAAATAGATTCCAAAGACTCCAACGGAATATAATGACTGCAAGAAATTCCTATGGCTCCAACTAGCTCCTATAGCTCCAACAGATTCCTATAGCTCAGCAGACTACAAAG
>NC_090727.1:59294672-59302172 GCF_036898095.1 Palaemon carinicauda | reverse complement strand
CATGTTCAATTCAAAGTTGGTAGGCGCACGTTTGCCGATACATTTGTTGTTGTACAAAACATTGATATGTATCCAGCTGTAATTATAGGATACCCATCTATGGGAAATCAAAACATTATCTTAGCCCCTGCCAAGCACGGCGTGTATATCAAAGGGAAATTCTATAAGTCTTCTAATACCTTAAAATCAGTTTTGGATAAAAAGGAGATGACAAATGTAACCGTAACGTACGTTGAAGAACCAATAACTTGTCTCACTAATAAAGAAATAATATACGCGACCCAGCAGAATTCTCGTTCACCCGTAATATCATCTTGCACGCAATCTATCGAGCCAAATGTACCTTCGAATTTAATAGTGCAAATAAAGAAAACATTACCGGGATCTGAAATATTAATCCTTTCCGACACTTTGAAAACTAACGGATTGTCTGTCACACAAGCTATTTATACAGTAGGCTCACATCAACAATGTAATATTGAAGTCTGTAATCATTTAAATAACACTTTAGTAATTCACAAAAATCAACATATCTTGGATGTAGAAGTTTATAAACATCGTATTCTTACCGTTGCTGAAATCAATCACTCTCAATCAGTTGCGGATGAATCCCTTTTGCAATCCATTAAAAATAAAATCAATAAAGACACTCAAGAAGAAGAAATTCAGCGGAAAATTTTTGGACTTTTAACTAAATATCATGATGTTTTTTCCACTACGGATGGATCCTTAGGAAAAACAGATGTGATTGAGCATCAAATAAGGTTAAAGGACAACCAGAAAATTATCTATGTACCCTCGTACAGACTCCCTATGAAATTCCAGAATGAAATAAATGATGAAGTAGGTAAAATGCTAGAAGAAGGAGTTATTAGGAAATCAAACAGCCCTTATAATTTTCCTTTAATAGTTGTACCGAAAAAAGATCGAACATGGCGTATCTGCGTCGACTTCCATCGTCTAAACAAGGAGACGATCCCTGATCGATTCCCAGTGCCATGTACTGACGATATTTTGTCTTTGTTAGGTCAGAATAAATATTTTACCAGTTTGGACTTACTTAAAGGCTTTCACCAGATATCATTAAAAGAAGATAGTATCCCATACACAGCCTTCAGCACAGCCAGGGGACATTATGAATTTTTACGGATGCATTTTGGTTTACGTTGTGCTCCTATAACATTTACAAGAATGATTAACATAGTGTTTGGAGACTTGTTAGGGGATATATTGCATGCCTATATGGATGATCTTGTAATCTTTTCCAACACCTTAGAAGAACATCTACGTAAGTTAGAACTAGTACTACAGAGATTAAGACAACATAACTTAAGGGTAAAGATTAGTAAGTGTGAATTTTTCAAAACAAAATTAATATATTTGGGTTTCATGGTGTCAAGCCAAGGTCTTAAAGTAGTCCATGATAAGGTGTCGGCTATACGTAATTTTCCCATACCTACTAATGTCAAGGGAATACAGTAATTTCTGGGTTGTAGTGGATATTACAGGCGTTTTATACGCAACTATTCAATAATAGCCGCTCCTTTAACTGATCTTACGAAGAAGGGCGTAGATTTCATATGGTCTGAGCATCATCAACAGGCGTTTAATACCTTGAAAGATGAACTGTGTAGTTCTCCTATCTTAACCCTGGATAGGTACGCTCCTCGGACACCCCTTTAAGGGTATACTCGGACGCGAACGACCCCGACGCCAAAAAAAATTCTTGAAAAATCAGTTTTTGCAGTAACCTCCTTTTTTCTTTTGCCAAAAAAAACTTCAATGAATGCTTAAAACAACTGTAAAGATAAATACTACTCATCTGCAGAAAAACTATTTATTATAAATATTTTAAAAAATTAAGTAGAAAAAAAAAAGACCTGACATAAAAATTCATAAAAAAAAAGTTTATACATATATACACAAATCCTTTTAGGAATTGATTCTTGAATGTTTAGGACACATCTTGATGTATTTTGGATGAAGTCAGACCCATGGAGGTGAAGATCTGAAATGAGAAAAAAAGGGTAACTTTTTTTGGCCAAAAAAATTTGTCCAAATTTCATGAATTTTTTGGGGTACCCAAATGAAATAGGAAGTGGCTAATTTTTTTAGGGAATAAACATATGTTATCCTAAAATAGAAATATGTAAAAAAATCATTATTTTGTAAATTACATTTATATCAGGGGCCATATCTAAAGGTAATTTTTTGAGTACTTACAAATTTCGTAAAAAAATACATATATTTAATATATAATATGATATTTATGCAGGTAAAAATATACCAAAATATCACAAATTATATAGGGAACAAGAATATATATAGATAGGGCAGCTTACGCTTCGGATATGTCCACAAAATGGCCGCCAACCACACTGACTCAGACTCCCTAATCTGCCACTTGAAATGTAGGAAGGGTATGTCAATTTCAAGGTGTTATTTACTAATCTAATTATTATTGGATATGCATAAAAATTGTATGTGGGTTGCTGGATAATTGTCGATTATTTTACGACTATAAAATTGAAATTCTGACCCAAAAAAATTTTTTTGAAGGGAAATAAAATCGAAAAAAAAAATGTAAAACAATATAATATTTTAGCTAAAAAAATTTGATGATATTCAATCAAAAAAAAAGGAAACAAAATTTTCCGACAAATAAACATCTAGAGGAATCATTACTCTGTGATAGTTCCTTAGTACGTAGTAATTTTGAAAGAATTGGGAAAAAACGAAAAAATGGCAATCACCGGAAAATCGAACACATACCTATATATACGCCATATCTGGCTAAAAAAAAGATAGGCATGGGTAGCCAGATCATCTAGAAACACTTTCCAACACTATAAAAATATAAGTTTTGCGACACTACTTGCCAATTCCTTACGGTAACATGACTAAGCAAAAAAATGCAAAACAAATAAAAAGGGGCACTCGCGGAAAAATGCCCAACATTCTAATATACGGCATCTCAGATAAAAAAAAAAGACATGCACGTGTTAGCCCAACCATCAAGGCACACTTTCTAACACATAAACATGAAAAAAAAATCAGTAATATACGGCAATTCCTTACTACGTAGTAAATTTTTACAAATATTGAAAAAAAACAGAAATTGGCAACCGCAGTTAAATACCCAATATACCAATAACTACGTCGTATCTGACAAAAACAAAATCACGCATGGGTAGCCAGATCATCTAAACACACTTTCCAACACTAAAAAAGCAAAAGTTTTACGACACTATTTCGCAATATCTTACGGAAAAATGACTTGGCAAAAAAATGAAAAAAAATGAAAAAGGGGTACTCGCGGTAAAATGCCCGACATTCTAATATACGGCATCTCAGATAAAAAAAAAGACATGCACGTGTTAGCCCAACCATCAAGGCACACTTTCTAACACATAAACATGAAAAAAAAATGAATAATATACGGCAATTCCTTACTACGTAGTAATTTTTACAAATATTGAAAAAAAACAGAAATTGGTAACCGCAGTTAAATACCCAATATACCAATAACTACGTCGTATCTGACAAAAACAAAGTCATGCATGGGTAGCCAGATCATCTAGACACACTTTCCAACACTAAACAAGCAAAAGTTTTACGACACTATTTGGCAATATCTTACGGAAAAATGACTTGGCAAAAAAATGAAAAAAAATGAAAAAGGGGCAATCGCGGTAAAATGGTCCTCGTGGTGATGAACGACATTTTAACTAAAAAAAAAATCATGCACATGGTAGCCAAACAATCCACCAAGACTTTCCACAACTGATAACCTATACAAGTTGCACCATTCTACGACAATTTCATAATACGTAATAACTTTGATAATTATGCAAACTACCTTAGAAGGGTAAACTCGGTCGCGAACGACCCCGACTCGTCTCAGAAATCGGGGAAGGAGTACAGCTACAGCAATGCACATCTGGACACTACTAGAGCGTGTAGGGGAGACACCTCCTGCAGGTTGATCACCCACAAATTCAGTCACGGGGCTGAGTCACGTGAGAAAAACCTGTTTTTTTTTGACGCTCGGGGTCGCGAACGACCCACCGTACCTATCCAGGGTTAAAATTTCCTGACTTCGGTAAGGAATTCTTCATTGCAACAGACGCCTCAGACTTAGGAGTAGGAGGGGTATTGCTTCAGCAATATGATAAACAATTTTTCCCGATAGCTTTTTATTCTCGAAAATTGAGAACTTCCGAAAGTAAGTATGCAGCAATAGACAAGGAAGGGCTAGCTATTGTTAATTCACTAGTGCATTTTAAGTTCATAAGGTTCTTACTGACCATAAACCACTAACCGAGTTTTTTAAAGGTTTCAACCACAGCCCTAAACGAACTCGGTGGCATTTGATCATTCAAGAGTTTGGCGCAAGAATTGGGTATTTACCTGGGAAAGCAAATATCATTGCGGATGCATTATCACGCAACCCCGTGTCATCTTGTACGGAGCCTTTAGCTGAATTAATAGATATATCAACATCCATGCCTATTGTTAAAACGATATCTGAACAAGAAGATTTAGGCTGGAGCGCTGAATTATTACAGACTGAGCAAAGAAAAGATCAGAAAATAGAAACAATTATAAATGCTTTGAAACGCAATCATAAGGAAAAGGGATATATAAAGTATAAGCAGCAAATTATATAATCAAAGATAATATTCTGTGTAGGACTGTGACAAGGAAAACCCGCAATACACCACATGTAACTAACGACCAGGTAGTAGTACCAATCTCACTTATTTCCACTGTCCTGAATTGGTTGCATTCAAATCCATTACATGGACACCCGGGGTTCTCATTAATGTCACAGAAAGCCAAATCATTGTTGTATTGGCATACGATGCTCACAGATATAAAAAGACACATAGCTAATTGTCGCACATGTCAGGAAAACAAAGGGCATACGAAAACACCTGTCAGCCTAGGGGCTTATCCCGTGCCCAATCAACCCTTTGAAAGAATACATTTAGATTTGTTAACAGGATTTTACGAGTCAGACAGAGGAAATAAGCACCTCTTAGTAATTATAGATGCTTTAACTCGACATACAGAACTAATAGCGCTTAAAACTAAAACTGCGATTGAATGCGCTGGGAAGTTTTACGAGTGTTACATTTGTAAACATGGAATTCCACACATGATAATCTCAGACTCGGGTGGTGAATTTAATAATCACTTTCTTACCTCATTGTGTGAATTCCTTAGCATAAAGAAAATAAATACCATGATATATCACCCAGAGTCGAATGGGCTAGTGGAAAGAGCAAATAGAAAAGTTTTAAATATATTAAGAGTAACACTAGGGGGATCAGACCCCAACTGGGATATTGCAATACCGGCGGCACTGAGTACTCTGAATCATTCATATCATATATCAATTAAAATGTCACCGCATGAAGCATTGTATGGTACCCCAGTTAGAACGCCTTTCCATGTATTAACGCCTACAACTAATCTATCAAATCCTTTAAAAGAATGTATAAATGCAAGCAAAAGTCGATATGATATCCTTCGAAAGAATTTAGAAGACTCACAAATCATAATGAAAAGGAATCATGATAAAATAGCGAATCCAACTAAAACATATACCGTGGGTGATAACGTGTATATACAGATCAATGTGCGTAAAGGACTCAATTATAAACTAACACCTGAGTTTGAAGGCCCATTTAACATTTTGTAAACATTAACGGCCAATAGGTTTAGAGTTCAAAATGTATCCCAACCCACGGATGAGAGAATAGTACCATTGGCTCACATAAGAAATTAAAAAATAAAAAAAAAATAAAAAAAGAGAGAGGGAAAGAAGTGAGGGAAATTTTTTTTATTTTATGTGATTAAAAGTTTTCTTCTTAATACAGGAGTAATTACATATATTTTTCTCGTTACAGGTTTCCAAGATGAATTTTTTGTTGTTGGGAGTGATATTGTTCGCTCAGACATTTTTCTCGTGTGGGATGAGCTCTAAAAGTAAAAGTATTGATTTTAAATATGGCACTATAGTTGAAAGACAAGAAGACGTTTTTATTACATCGAGCAACGTAGTTGTAGAAGTGAATATGCAAGCAATTTTTCTTCCAGAGAATGATGTCACTACCTTAAAAACCGCCATTTCAAGGTTTTCTGTCTCATTGGATGAGTTGCATAGAAGACATTTTCATTTGACTACAGAGAGTTCGCTTGGATCGACATTAAAAGTTGCAGAGATGCTATCTGATGACTTGCAAAATAAGACTTACGAGACAGAATCTTTGGCTTGTGACATTTTGATGTGGACTGTAGGACACGAACATAAAGAAAGACGAAATCCGTTTATTTATGCTGCATTAAACATCTTTGGGTCTATTGCAAGTTTAGGTTTAGGAATTTCCAATCGTCTTAAGATCAGTAATCAAAATAAGAAAATTGAGTTCTTGACTCATGAAGATGAATTGATTATGTCAGAACTAAGGAATCAGTTAGCTTCAATCAATCATATTATGGATTTAGTAAATGAACATTCCAGTAATATCAGTCAGATTATGGAAGTACAGGATTTGTTGGCAACGTTAACGTATTATGATTCAAAGATAGATCACATACATATCAGAATTGCACATTTCATTGAGAAATCCAAGGATTATGTAGAAGCTATCACGTTAGCAACTAAAGGTGTACTGTCGCCCCATTTGTTGCCTATAAATTACTTAAAGTTAGTTCTGGAGAACGGAAGGGATAAACTAGGCTATGTTCCTTTGTTAGGCGAACGTAGGATAGAATTTTATTACAGCCTAATTACAGTAAACGTTGAAAATAACAAGATTAGGATTACAATTCACTTTGATTCTTCTGATGCCTGGCAATCTTACAGGATATCACCATTTCCGACTTTCATGACGAATCACTCAAATCCAGTAATATCCAGTTTGACAGGACACGTATTGATTTCCCCAGACAAGGAAACATATACGGTCATTAAAGACTTAAATCAATTAACTCACTGTTCAGATGCAATGGATAGAAAAATATATACAGCTGACTCATTTGAATTCCATAAAAACTTAATGGATTCATGCGAGTTAGGTATAGTGCTAGACGGTGCTCTCTCCCATACAAGTGAAAATTGTCTGGATAAGCTTTATCCCTTTGACAATAATGAGTTCAATTGCAGACTGAACAATGGCTCGTGGATACGATACGACAAGGACGGCTTCAATGTATCATGCCCTGACGGATCCACGTCATTTGCACACATCTTTGTTGTAGCAGATGGTTGTATCGGGACTTCCCCTAATTCCATGGTGACCGGGCTAAGGACAATCATCAGAGAACGAGCCTACTTCGCAAACTTCACGTGGACGTCTACAATGCCAGCACTACCTCTCCCGTACAACAAACAGGTTGCCAAGCGGTTGATGAAATTGACCGAGATGGACCACCTGTCACCGACTTATAAGGAATTTCTTCACCCCATACTACTAGCAGGATTAAGTATAA